>NC_050511.2:42489182-42792007 GCF_012460135.2 Molothrus ater
CCCCCAAGAAGGAGCTGCCGGTGCCGTGGCTCCCCTAAAACTTTCCTTACCGGCAAAGAGCAATTTGCTTCACATCATGTGAGAGAGAGAAGAGAGAGACAGGGAGGGAGATTATTTTGGGGACTAGAAAATGGCTAACCATGTGTCTACCCTAATTGGACTGAATTTAAATGCCATTGCCTAGACATTTGTGGAGGAAAAGCAGAGAGAAATAGATGTTAGGCAGAAAGGTAGAAATAAGAAATGTAGAGCTCTAAATAGGCAGGTATTTATCCCACCCCTTTGGCCTGTAGAAAAGAGGAGTATTTTCCTCCAAGCTCTGGGTTGGCAGCCCGCCGCAGCCCATTGGCAAAGGCAGCCCTTTTCTCAGCTCTTGAGGGTCTGGAAGGATTTGCTTAGGCCGATAGATTTTTGTGCTGGATGCTCTGATTTCCAGCTTTGTGAGAGGAAGGAAGCATTGATAAGGACTCTTTGATTTCCAGAGTGTGGGCAAAGCAAAGAGGAGGAAAAGCCCTCCCAGAAAGGAGAACGGGGAGACAGGGAAGAGAAGCCGCAAGAGGGCTCGCAGCGCCGAGTGTCCCTGCTGCCAAGCGCGCCAGCCGCCCCGCTCGGCGGGAGGCCCCTTTCCCTGCGGGCAGTGCAAACGGTGCGTAAGTACCTCCTCTTTCTGCTCAAAGCTGCGCCTTTGGACTAAAACGGGCTGACCCTTTTCAAAGGCACCGCAGGGGAAGCTGGGGGCACTTGCAGCATCGCCCCCGGCAGCCGTGGTCAAGCTTAACACCCACCTCAAACCCAAAGAGCTTAGGTAAAACCCAGCCTTCACAATGAAACCTTGCCGTGCCCCAACAAGACACAGTTCATACAAGTAGGAATAGATCCATCAAAGCTTGGTTTGATGCTGCTGGTCATATTCAAAAGAGGATGCAGCAAAAGGAGGAAGACATTTCAAGGCATTGAAAGTAGAACGATCAGACTCATGGTGCTGATCAATTCACAAATGTGCCACTGCCCGAAAAGACAGAAATTCCTACTCAAACGGAGATCTCGGCACTTGGTTTCATGGTGTGTACTAAAGTGAGCAATGGATGGTTTGTTTCCTATCTTGCAGGGTGTTTGAAACCGTGAAGGAAAGGAACAACCACAGGAGAAGACATCGGCCTCGGAAGGCAGCAGAGCCTCTCCCCAAGAAGAAAAGACCAAATTAGACAACCCTGCAGGTTGTCCAGGGCTAGCAAGAGTTAGGTATCAATAGGACTAGATAGGAATAGGACTGTTTTTTAAGCTTTTAGGGTAGTTTAATCTTCTACTTAGTTAGTTGACATGATAGGAATCTCCTCAATGTAGTCGTTAAGATCCATTAGTATTATTCAAGATTCATTAGTTTTATTAGATTTATCAATAAATTTCAAAGGTTGGGTGTTGTCTATGCTCTGCCTTTTGTCATTTTGCCTTTGTTGAGAGCCAATGGGTCTTTATCATTAAACCAAAGTTTGTTCCATTTTGTCTTTTTGTCTGTATGAAAACACTCTGGCAATGTTTGTTCCATTTGCCTGGTGTTGCAAAGACGGCACTTGCCCTGAGAGAAGAATCTGGGCAGGCGCCACCTCCCCCAGGCCCAGCCCCTTGCTCAGCTGGCAGGACTTACTGAGGTGTGTCTCCTTTACTGCCAGTGAAATAAGGCTGGGGCTTCAGCCTTTGATTCCTCAACATCTCAGCTGGGAGTGGAAAGGGAGGCTTTGTTTAATTCACGGAATTGGATCTAGATGAGTGGTCTGGTCTCACCATATTTTCTGGCATAAAAGCAGCGGCTTTAGTCCTTTTTGGAGCCCAGCAACATAACTTTGTTTCATTTTGGGGGACTGATGGAGCTGACCACCTTGGAGGACGTTTCTAAGCCCTCCGATTCTATCCAATTCCTATCGGCATGCGCCACAAAGGCATGGCTAGTTCAGTTTCAGTTTCTCTCGAAAGGACCAGTGTCCCGCTCTGGGCCTCCAGCAATCTCCTTAGCTAAAGCAGAGCGGGTGTGATCATTATCCTCTGACTTCTCACAGCTCGGGCACTTGCGCCAAAGAAGAATCAAAGGCACTCTTTCTTCGAGGCCAGCAAATGGCCCTGCCTAGCAAGGCTTTGGTGGCAGGGGCTGTGGAGGGTGGAGAGGGGGCGAGGGAGGGGGCAATTGCCAGGCTGCTTCTGGGAAGCCGAGGGAAGCTTGCCCTTGTCTGATGGAGGCGGTGCAGGTGGGCTTTGGATGCTACAAAGTATCTGCCTTGCAGTGGGACTTGTTCCAGCTGCCCCCTCAGTTTGCTGGCCAGTGGCTAACGTGCAGGCTGGGAAGGAAGCAAGATTGGGACTGAAGCAAGATTTGCTTTTCCTTAACGACAGGCAGGAAAGCAGCAAAGCTGCCTGGGTTTTGTCATATCTGGGATCTAGGCATTAAAACCAATGTGAAGGCCAGCAGTGTGGAAAGGGAATTCTGTTAGTGTTGCTTTCTTAGAGGAATGGCAGAGTCTTTTGGGGACAAACACCGAGCTTCTCCAAGGGAGCTGGAAGAGGGCTATAGAAATTCTGCATGAATGTTTGCTAGAGAAATGCCCGTGTGCTGTCCCTGTGTGTGTGTGTGTGTGTCCCCATCAGTTGCCCTGAAAAACATCCTGTTTCTCCAAGTTTCAAGGGAGGAGTGATGAGGTGAGAGACCAGCTCAGAGGCCCAAAGGAGGGAAAACATGCAGTGACATTATTGGGCAGCAAAAGGAGACTTGAGAAAGGGGGCAGGATGAATGGCTCCACTTTGAGAGGAAGCTCTGGAGTTGGCTCTGCGCTGGACAACTTGCAAATTCCAGCTCCTCTCAGAGCTGGAGGAGAGCCAGTGGGAGGAGCCCTTCTGGTTCTCCAGGGCAGGAGATGAGGTCTGGGCCCTTGCACAGAGGCAGGCTCCTGTGCACGTTCAGCTGGAGGCACCTTGCAGAGAAGCACCGGGAAGACCCAGGGCTGTCCCTGCACTGCTTTTGCCCGTCTCATCAGACGACTGAGGAGAAAAGGCCCCATGGGAAGCTTCTCAGAGCAAACTTGCAGCAGAAGAAGTACAAGGGCCAGAGGCGGCCCATGCCTCTTTCTGTCCCATGGCTGCCCTGGGGTTCTAGATGGAATGTTGGGCTGTGCCCATAGCAACTGTCGTTGTCTCCTGCTCCTGCGGCCCTTGCTGGAACGCTGGTGGAGCAGCGCTGCAGCAGCAGCTGCAGGATCAGCTCCTGGGCTGTCCCTGACCAGCCACCTTCTGCACTCAGCGCCAGACCCGGCCTCTGCACCGACGTCCTGGTCTCCTCGTCTGCCTCCGGGCGTCCCCAGAGCACTTGGGAACCGTCCAAGGTAAGAAAATCCCCGTTTGCCCTCAAAGCACTAGCACAGGGGCAGGAGGCTCCAGCTGCCTCTCCCACCAAGCACGACACACAGGCTGCGTGCTCACTTTCCCCAGACGAGCTTCCACGTGAAAGCAGGCTGCAGCTTCTGAAGGAATCATGTTGCCTCCAGGGGAAACACAGACCTTTCCATAGAGGACCTAGAGAGGTGTCCCAGTGCAGTTGCAGATCCTCGTCCACGGATGACCTGATTAAAAGTTCTTGGCACCCATTTCAGTCCTCAAACTATCTTGTGCTGACCCCAAAACAAATTGTTTGTGGCTGAGCACTTCAGGGCTTCAGTGTCAACAAATCCCCTTATGCCCTGACTCTGCTCACACCCGCTCCAAAGCTTCAAACACCAGAATGATGGCACTTCTCCTCTGGCATCCCTGTCGTTCAGGGCATAGAAGCATTTGACTGGGCTTCTCCTCAAACACAGGCTTTCAACTTCAAAAACCATCTGGGATCAGCAATTCTTATATACTGACGTAGTTCCATGGCTTATAGATCCATGCTATTTTAATATCTTTATAGATTCTTTTTCCAGTGCACGTAGGGCTGGTTCTACCTCATGCTCAGGGGCGGCCGTCAAATGCCATCTCCTCAAGAGCACAATCACAGTAGCACAGAATTTCCTGGCTTGGAAGGGATTCTCAAAGATCACTGAGCCCAAGTCCAGGGCCTGCCCAGGGCAGCCTCAACAATCACAGCCTGTGCCCAAGAGCAGTGTCCAAACACTTTTGGAGCTCAGTCAGGCTTGGTGCTGTGCCCCCTTCCCTGGGGAGGCTGTTGCAGTGCCCAAGCAGCCTCTGGCTGAAGAACCTTTTCCTTCTATCCAACCTAAGCCTGCACTGGCACATCTCCCCTGCCATTGTCTGTGCTCTTCTCAGTGGCCCCGGGAGTGAAGAGAGTAGTGCATGGCCTTGTGCTTGCCCTCCTGAGGAAGCTGCTGACTGCTAGAGGGTCCTGCCTAGGACATTCCATGTCAAAAAGGCGGCAAAGAGAAAGGAGCTGGGACACAGGAGCTCGGGCTTTGCAATGATGAGGATGAGAAGGAAGGATTTTTAACTGGAGCATTGCTTTGATCTCTTTCAGGTGGAAAGGAGAGGCACAATGAAAAGGAAAGCAAGAGCCCAGATTCAGCCGTGAGTTTTGGCATAGGGTTAAAGGACAGCAAACTGGAGGAATGGCGAGGAGGAGAACTGCTCTTTCAGAGTCAGGGTGGCATTGGTTCAAGCCTGTGGGTGCACAGGAAGGCTCTCTTGACCACCTGCCTTTCTCACCTCCACCTCCTTCTTCCTTTAGACACATCAATGTTGGCAGCGACTTTCAGGCTGAGCTGCCAGAGCTGCAGAGCAGAGCACCAAGTGAGGATGAAGAGCCTGCAACCCTGGTCTGGAAGCCCTGGGGGGAGGATGACTCTGACATGGAAAAACCTGACAGAGGTAGCTTTGCTTCAAGCTTTTCTTCCACCCCTGAGCTACTTGGGTCTTTAAAAGGCTCCTTTTGCGTAAAAAGGCAGCCTTTTGCAGGCTCTGCTTCTCTCCTTGTCTCGCCCATCTTCCCATGTAGAAGTGTTAGAGGCAAGGAGCAAGAGCAAGCACCTTGCTCTCCAAATTGGTCAGGGCCGTCTGCCACTGGAAGAGCGGAGATTGGCCCCCACTTCTTCTTACAGAAGCTGCTTTGGAGGGAGAGCCAGCACTGCGTGGGCCCTTGGTTCAGCTGGCCCTGGCTTTGCTCTCCTTTTCATACTCTCCAAGCTGCTGTCTTTAGCTCCCGGCCTTTCCTTCTGCCTTGCATGGCAGTCTTTGCCCTTGCTGGCCTCAAGGCTGACTTTCGGTGGGTTTTTTGTTGTGCTTGCAGTAAGAGAACTGTTGGACATGGCCAGCTCCCGTGGCATTCCCGGGGCAGCAGCTAACCTGGAGCGCGCCCTGCACTGCCTGCACCGGGCACGCGGCAGCGTTCCGGTAAGAAGCGGCTGTTTGGGCGCAGAGAAGAGGGCACAGGGAATGCAGAGGGCCCGGGCACTGGGACAGCCTTTCCTGGCTGCTCTTTGAAGAAGGGTCTTAACAGGGAGCAGAGCACTTGCTGCCTGCTGTGTCTCCTCCAGCTGCGTCAGGGCTGAGCCCAAAGGGCTCCAGCAGGGAGAATCTCCCTCCTGGAGGCGGCGGCGGCGGCGGAAGGTCCTGCTGCCTTGTAAATGGCCTGGAGAGCTGGCTTCTCTAAGACATTTGGAGGGGAAATTCCCAGAAGCCTCAGTCAGCTGAGGCCATTCTGGCTGCAGGAGCAGCAAAATCCTTAGGTTGGTGAGCAAAAGGCCACTCTCGGGGACCAGGATCAAAGGGTTGGGCAGCAAAAACCAGGGACTTGGAGCAAATGACAGTGTTTCACCCACATGGGATACAGTCGCTTGAATGTCTGGAGAGGCAAAGTAGCTGCAAGGCAGCACCTGTGATTTTTTGGCTCATTTTTAATGTGGTGGGGCGGCTAAAGCCTTTTCCCTCTTGATCTTGCAGGAGGCTCTGGAGATGCTGCTCTCAGAGGGGCCTGCAACACCTCAAGGCCACCCCATGGCTGATTATCATTACGCAGGTAAGCAAAGCAGAGCTTCTTGCGTCCCTGACAGATGCTGCCGTCCCCTTCATTGTTGTGGCAAGGGTTTCTGCTTAAAGCAATTGTGCTTAACACCAGCACAAGGTCTTGTCTCCTCTGCGGGTGGGGAAGCACCAGCATCTAGTCCTTCAGCTTTACTTCTTTTCCAATCCTTCTCCCCGGGCAATGCCTGCTCTTGTCTTCATGACCTTCTGAGGGAGCAGACACGTACACACACGTGAATGACGGCCTGCCACCATTTTCTTTCGGCAGCCAGTGGGATCTACTTGGTGTGGATCAAGGGATGCGTTTACTACCCGCTGCTTTTTCTTGCCAGGCTCTGATAGATGGACACCTGAGGAGAAGGAGTCCTTCCAAAAGGCTTTCCACACCTACGGCAAGGATTTTCATCTCATCCAGAAGCAGGTAAAGCCACGGGACATTCTTTACCCGAGCAGATCGTCAGGAGGAAAGCTTGGTTATTTCTGGGAACAAGCCCTGGGCTTCAGTCTCTCTCTTCTCAAGTACCAAGTATCTTCAAGAAGTAACAAAAGGGGACATCAAAAGCCTGTGTCAAAAGGATGATCCTGCCTCTCCAGCCCTTTTCTCCAAGCTCTTTTGGAAGATGAAGCTTTCTTCTGTCAGACTTGTCGCACAGGTCTGCTGCTGCTTCCACAAGACGGTGTGCTGGCATAACTGGAGGGAAGCGGGGAAAGAAGAACTGTGCTAGATGGATTTGTTGTTGATCTGTGCATTGCGTGTATTACCACCTAGCAGAATACACGGTTTAAGACATTGCATGATGCCTCTCTTTCCCCATGTTGATTTCATTTTACACCCTGCTCCATTTACTTCATGCTTTTCCTTCCTAGTTCACTCCATATTCTACTTTTTCCCCAGTGCACCCGACACCATTTTCGACTCCTTCTTTTTCTCTTCACAACAGATCCAGACTAAGACCGTGGCACAGTGTGTGGAGTACTACTACTCCTGGAAAAAGGAGCATAAACTTGCCAGCACTCTGGCTCAGGTGAGGGGCAAGAAAATCGAGACGTGCCAGGAAGGTCGAGAAACTGGCAGAAGGGGAGAAAGCTGCTGGCGAGCCATGCCAGACGCCCCTTTGCCAGGATCACATCGTCCCATGCGCTGGGAAAGGCACAGCAGATGCTGCCCGGGGCTTCCTTGTGCTGCTGCCCTGAAGTATGCAATTCTGGAGCCTAACTTTGACCCAAGGAAGCAGCAGCGCCACCAAAATGGGCTTTGACTCTCTACAGATGGGCTTCTCAAGGGCTGGCACCCTCGCTGACTCCAATCAGACCCTTAATTCCCCACTGCTTGCTGACATCAGCAATCCAGGCTGCCTTTGTGGATATGCTGCAGATTTTCAGGGAGTTTTTCTAGCATCGCAGCATACTCCCCAAGAAGGAGCTGCCGGTGCCGTGGCTCCCCTAAAACTTTCCTTACCGGCAAAGAGCAATTTGCTTCACATCATGTGAGAGAGAGAGAGAGAGAGACAGGGAGGGAGATTATTTTGGGGACTAGAAAATGGCTAACCATGTGTCTACCCTAATTGGACTGAATTTAAATGCCATTGCCTAGACATTTGTGGAGGAAAAGCAGAGAGAAATAGATGTTAGGCAGAAAGGTAGAAATAAGAAATGTAGAGCTCTAAATAGGCAGGTATTTATCCCACCCCTTTGGCCTGTAGAAAAGAGGAGTATTTTCCTCCAAGCTCTGGGTTGGCAGCCCGCCGCAGCCCATTGGCAAAGGCAGCCGTTTTCTCAGCTCTTGAGGGTCTGGAAGGATTTGCTTAGGCCGATAGATTTTTGTGCTGGATGCTCTGATTTCCAGCTTTGTGAGAGGAAGGAAGCATTGATAAGGACTCTTTGATTTCCAGAGTGTGGGCAAAGCAAAGAGGAGGAAAAGCCCTCCCAGAAAGGAGAACGGGGAGACAGGGAAGAGAAGCCGCAAGAGGGCTCGCAGCGCCGAGTGTCCCTGCTGCCAAGCGCGCCAGCCGCCCCGCTCGGCGGGAGGCCCCTTTCCCTGCGGGCAGTGCAAACGGTGCGTAAGTTCCTCCTCTTTCTGCTCAAAGCTGCGCCTTTGGACTAAAACGGGCTGACCCTTTTCAAAGGCACCGCAGGGGAAGCTGGGGGCACTTGCAGCATCGCCCCCGGCAGCCGTGGTCAAGCTTAACACCCACCTCAAACCCAAAGAGCTTAGGTAAAACCCAGCCTTCACAATGAAACCTTGCCGTGCCCCAACAAGACACAGTTCATACAAGTAGGAATAGATCCATCAAAGCTTGGTTTGATGCTGCTGGTCATATTCAAAAGAGGATGCAGCAAAAGGAGGAAGACATTTCAAGGCATTGAAAGTAGAACGATCAGACTCATGGTGCTGATCAATTCACAAATGTGCCACTGCCCGAAAAGACAGAAATTCCTACTCAAACGGAGATCTCGGCACTTGGTTTCATGGTGTGTACTAAAGTGAGCAATGGATGGTTTGTTTCCTATCTTGCAGGGTGTTTGAAACCGTGAAGGAAAGGAACAACCACAGGAGAAGACATCGGCCTCGGAAGGCAGCAGAGCCTCTCGCCAAGAAGAAAAGACCAAATTAGACAACCCTGCAGGTTGTCCAGGGCTAGCAAGAGTTAGGTATCAATAGGACTAGATAGGAATAGGACTGTTTTTTAAGCTTTTAGGGTAGTTTAATCTTCTACTTAGTTAGTTGACATGATAGGAATCTCCTCAATGTAGTCGTTAAGATCCATTAGTATTATTCAAGATTCATTAGTTTTATTAGATTTATCAATAAATTTCAAAGGTTGGGTGTTGTCTATGCTCTGCCTTTTGTCATTTTGCCTTTGTTGAGAGCCAATGGGTCTTTATCATTAAACCAAAGTTTGTTCCATTTTGTCTTTTTGTCTGTATGAAAACACTCTGGCAATGTTTGTTCCATTTGCCTGGTGTTGCAAAGACGGCACTTGCCCTGAGAGAAGAATCTGGGCAGGCGCCACCTCCCCCAGGCCCAGCCCCTTGCTCAGCTGGCAGGACTTACTGAGGTGTGTCTCCTTTACTGCCAGTGAAATAAGGCTGGGGCTTCAGCCTTTGATTCCTCAACATCTCAGCTGGGAGTGGAAAGGGAGGCTTTGTTTAATTCACGGAATTGGATCTAGATGAGTGGTCTGGTCTCACCATATTTTCTGGCATAAAAGCAGCGGCTTTAGTCCTTTTTGGAGCCCAGCAACATAACTTTGTTTCATTTTGGGGGACTGATGGAGCTGACCACCTTGGAGGACGTTTCTAAGCCCTCCGATTCTATCCAATTCCTATCGCATGCGCCACAAAGGCATGGCTAGTTCAGTTTCAGTTTCTCTCGAAAGGACCAGTGTCCCGCTCTGGGCCTCCAGCAATCTCCTTAGCTAAAGCAGAGCGGGTGTGATCATTATCCTCTGACTTCTCACAGCTCGGGCACTTGCGCCAAAGAAGAATCAAAGGCACTCTTTCTTCGAGGCCAGCAAATGGCCCTGCCTAGCAAGGCTTTGGTGGCAGGGGCTGTGGAGGGTGGAGAGGGGGCGAGGGAGGGGGCAATTGCCAGGCTGCTTCTGGGAAGCCGAGGGAAGCTTGCCCTTGTCTGATGGAGGCGGTGCAGGTGGGCTTTGGATGCTACAAAGTATCTGCCTTGCAGTGGGACTTGTTCCAGCTGCCCCCTCAGTTTGCTGGCCAGTGGCTAACGTGCAGGCTGGGAAGGAAGCAAGATTGGGACTGAAGCAAGATTTGCTTTTCCTTAACGACAGGCAGGAAAGCAGCAAAGCTGCCTGGGTTTTGTCATATCTGGGATCTAGGCATTAAAACCAATGTGAAGGCCAGCAGTGTGGAAAGGGAATTCTGTTAGTGTTGCTTTCTTAGAGGAATGGCAGAGTCTTTTGGGGACAAACACCGAGCTTCTCCAAGGGAGCTGGAAGAGGGCTATAGAAATTCTGCATGAATGTTTGCTAGAGAAATGCCCGTGTGCTGTCCCTGTGTGTGTGTGTGTGTGTCCCCATCAGTTGCCCTGAAAAACATCCTGTTTCTCCAAGTTTCAAGGGAGGAGTGATGAGGTGAGAGACCAGCTCAGAGGCCCAAAGGAGGGAAAACATGCAGTGACATTATTGGGCAGCAAAAGGAGACTTGAGAAAGGGGGCAGGATGAATGGCTCCACTTTGAGAGGAAGCTCTGGAGTTGGCTCTGCGCTGGACAACTTGCAAATTCCAGCTCCTCTCAGAGCTGGAGGAGAGCCAGTGGGAGGAGCCCTTCTGGTTCTCCAGGGCAGGAGATGAGGTCTGGGCCCTTGCACAGAGGCAGGCTCCTGTGCACGTTCAGCTGGAGGCACCTTGCAGAGAAGCACCGGGAAGACCCAGGGCTGTCCCTGCACTGCTTTTGCCCGTCTCATCAGACGACTGAGGAGAAAAGGCCCCATGGGAAGCTTCTCAGAGCAAACTTGCAGCAGAAGAAGTACAAGGGCCAGAGGCGGCCCATGCCTCTTTCTGTCCCATGGCTGCCCTGGGGTTCTAGATGGAATGTTGGGCTGTGCCCATAGCAACTGTCGTTGTCTCCTGCTCCTGCGGCCCTTGCTGGAACGCTGGTGGAGCAGCGCTGCAGCAGCAGCTGCAGGATCAGCTCCTGGGCTGTCCCTGACCAGCCGCCTTCTGCACTCAGCGCCAGACCCGGCCTCTGCACCGACGTCCTGGTCTCCTCGTCTGCCTCCGGGCATCCCCAGAGCACTTGGGAACCGTCCAAGGTAAGAAAATCCCCGTTTGCCCTCAAAGCACTAGCACAGGGGCAGGAGGCTCCAGCTGCCTCTCCCACCAAGCACGACACACAGGCTGCGTGCTCACTTTCCCCAGACGAGCTTCCACGTGAAAGCAGGCTGCAGCTTCTGAAGGAATCATGTTGCCTCCAGGGGAAACACAGACCTTTCCATAGAGGACCTAGAGAGGTGTCCCAGTGCAGTTGCAGATCCTCGTCCACGGATGACCTGATTAAAAGTTCTTGGCACCCATTTCAGTCCTCAAACTATCTTGTGCTGACCCCAAAACAAATTGTTTGTGGCTGAGCACTTCAGGGCTTCAGTGTCAACAAATCCCCTTATGCCCTGACTCTGCTCACACCCGCTCCAAAGCTTCAAACACCAGAATGATGGCACTTCTCCTCTGGCATCCCTGTCGTTCAGGGCATAGAAGCATTTGACTGGGCTTCTCCTCAAACACAGGCTTTCAACTTCAAAAACCATCTGGGATCAGCAATTCTTATATACTGACGTAGTTCCATGGCTTATAGATCCATGCTATTTTAATATCTTTATAGATTCTTTTTCCAGTGCACGTAGGGCTGGTTCTACCTCATGCTCAGGGGCGGCCGTCAAATGCCATCTCCTCAAGAGCACAATCACAGTAGCACAGAATTTCCTGGCTTGGAAGGGATTCTCAAAGATCACTGAGCCCAAGTCCAGGGCCTGCCCAGGGCAGCCTCAACAATCACAGCCTGTGCCCAAGAGCAGTGTCCAAACACTTTTGGAGCTCAGTCAGGCTTGGTGCTGTGCCCCCTTCCCTGGGGAGGCTGTTGCAGTGCCCAAGCAGCCTCTGGCTGAAGAACCTTTTCCTTCTATCCAACCTAAGCCTGCACTGGCACATCTCCCCTGCCATTGTCTGTGCTCTTCTCAGTGGCCCCGGGAGTGAAGAGAGTAGTGCATGGCCTTGTGCTTGCCCTCCTGAGGAAGCTGCTGACTGCTAGAGGGTCCTGCCTAGGACATTCCATGTCAAAAAGGCGGCAAAGAGAAAGGAGCTGGGACACAGGAGCTCGGGCTTTGCAATGATGAGGATGAGAAGGAAGGATTTTTAACTGGAGCATTGCTTTGATCTCTTTCAGGTGGAAAGGAGAGGCACAATGAAAAGGAAAGCAAGAGCCCAGATTCAGCCGTGAGTTTTGGCATAGGGTTAAAGGACAGCAAACTGGAGGAATGGCGAGGAGGAGAACTGCTCTTTCAGAGTCAGGGTGGCATTGGTTCAAGCCTGTGGGTGCACAGGAAGGCTCTCTTGACCACCTGCCTTTCTCACCTCCACCTCCTTCTTCCTTTAGACACATCAATGTTGGCAGCGACTTTCAGGCTGAGCTGCCAGAGCTGCAGAGCAGAGCACCAAGTGAGGATGAAGAGCCTGCAACCCTGGTCTGGAAGCCCTGGGGGGAGGATGACTCTGACATGGAAAAACCTGACAGAGGTAGCTTTGCTTCAAGCTTTTCTTCCACCCCTGAGCTACTTGGGTCTTTAAAAGGCTCCTTTTGCGTAAAAAGGCAGCCTTTTGCAGGCTCTGCTTCTCTCCTTGTCTCGCCCATCTTCCCATGTAGAAGTGTTAGAGGCAAGGAGCAAGAGCAAGCACCTTGCTCTCCAAATTGGTCAGGGCCGTCTGCCACTGGAAGAGCGGAGATTGGCCCCCACTTCTTCTTACAGAAGCTGCTTTGGAGGGAGAGCCAGCACTGCGTGGGCCCTTGGTTCAGCTGGCCCTGGCTTTGCTCTCCTTTTCATACTCTCCAAGCTGCTGTCTTTAGCTCCCGGCCTTTCCTTCTGCCTTGCATGGCAGTCTTTGCCCTTGCTGGCCTCAAGGCTGACTTTCGGTGGGTTTTTTGTTGTGCTTGCAGTAAGAGAACTGTTGGACATGGCCAGCTCCCGTGGCATTCCCGGGGCAGCAGCTAACCTGGAGCGCGCCCTGCACTGCCTGCACCGGGCACGCGGCAGCGTTCCGGTAAGAAGCGGCTGTTTGGGCGCAGAGAAGAGGGCACAGGGAATGCAGAGGGCCCGGGCACTGGGACAGCCTTTCCTGGCTGCTCTTTGAAGAAGGGTCTTAACAGGGAGCAGAGCACTTGCTGCCTGCTGTGTCTCCTCCAGCTGCGTCAGGGCTGAGCCCAAAGGGCTCCAGCAGGGAGAATCTCCCTCCTGGAGGCGGCGGCGGCGGCGGAAGGTCCTGCTGCCTTGTAAATGGCCTGGAGAGCTGGCTTCTCTAAGACATTTGGAGGGGAAATTCCCAGAAGCCTCAGTCAGCTGAGGCCATTCTGGCTGCAGGAGCAGCAAAATCCTTAGGTTGGTGAGCAAAAGGCCACTCTCGGGGACCAGGATCAAAGGGTTGGGCAGCAAAAACCAGGGACTTGGAGCAAATGACAGTGTTTCACCCACATGGGATACAGTCGCTTGAATGTCTGGAGAGGCAAAGTAGCTGCAAGGCAGCACCTGTGATTTTTTGGCTCATTTTTAATGTGGTGGGGCGGCTAAAGCCTCTTCCCTCTTGATCTTGCAGGAGGCTCTGGAGATGCTGCTCTCAGAGGGGCCTGCAACACCTCAAGGCCACCCCATGGCTGATTATCATTACGCAGGTAAGCAAAGCAGAGCTTCTTGCGTCCCTGACAGATGCTGCCGTCCCCTTCATTGTTGTGGCAAGGGTTTCTGCTTAAAGCAATTGTGCTTAACACCAGCACAAGGTCTTGTCTCCTCTGCGGGTGGGGAAGCACCAGCATCTAGTCCTTCAGCTTTACTTCTTTTCCAATCCTTCTCCCCGGGCAATGCCTGCTCTTGTCTTCATGACCTTCTGAGGGAGCAGACACGTACACACACGTGAATGACGGCCTGCCACCATTTTCTTTCGGCAGCCAGTGGGATCTACTTGGTGTGGATCAAGGGATGCGTTTACTACCCGCTGCTTTTTCTTGCCAGGCTCTGATAGATGGACACCTGAGGAGAAGGAGTCCTTCCAAAAGGCTTTCCACACCTACGGCAAGGATTTTCATCTCATCCAGAAGCAGGTAAAGCCACGGGACATTCTTTACCCGAGCAGATCGTCAGGAGGAAAGCTTGGTTATTTCTGGGAACAAGCCCTGGGCTTCAGTCTCTCTCTTCTCAAGTACCAAGTATCTTCAAGAAGTAACAAAAGGGGACATCAAAAGCCTGTGTCAAAAGGATGATCCTGCCTCTCCAGCCCTTTTCTCCAAGCTCTTTTGGAAGATGAAGCTTTCTTCTGTCCGACTTGTCGCACAGGTCTGCTGCTGCTTCCACAAGACGGTGTGCTGGCATAACTGGAGGGAAGCGGGGAAAGAAGAACTGTGCTAGATGGATTTGTTGTTGATCTGTGCATTGCGTGTATTACCACCTAGCAGAATACACGGTTTAAGACATTGCATGATGCCTCTCTTTCCCCATGTTGATTTCATTTTACACCCTACTCCATTTACTTCATGCTTTTCCTTCCTAGTTCACTCCATATTCTACTTTTTCCCCAGTGCACCCGACACCATTTTCGACTCCTTCTTTTTCTCTTCACAACAGATCCAGACTAAGACCGTGGCACAGTGTGTGGAGTACTACTACTCCTGGAAAAAGGAGCATAAACTTGCCAGCACTCTTGCTCAGGTGAGGGGCAAGAAAATCGAGACGTGCCAGGAAGGTCGAGAAACTGGCAGAAGGGGAGAAAAGCTGCTGGCGAGCCATGCCAGACGCCCCTTTGCCAGGATCACATCGTCCCATGCGCTGGGAAAGGCACAGCAGATGCTGCCCGGGGCTTCCTTGTGCTGCTGCCCTGAAGTATGCAATTCTGGAGCCTAACTTTGACCCAAGGAAGCAGCAGCGCCACCAAAATGGGCTTTGACTCTCTACAGATGGGCTTCTCAAGGGCTGGCACCCTCGCTGACTCCAATCAGACCCTTAATTCCCCACTGCTTGCTGACATCAGCAATCCAGGCTGCCTTTGTGGATATGCTGCAGATTTTCAGGGAGTTTTTCTAGCATCGCAGCATACTCCCCAAGAAGGAGCTGCCGGTGCCGTGGCTCCCCTAAAACTTTCCTTACCGGCAAAGAGCAATTTGCTTCACATCATGTGAGAGAGAGAGAGAGAGAGAGACAGGGAGGGAGATTATTTTGGGGACTAGAAAATGGCTAACCATGTGTCTACCCTAATTGGACTGAATTTAAATGCCATTGCCTAGACATTTGTGGAGGAAAAGCAGAGAGAAATAGATGTTAGGCAGAAAGGTAGAAATAAGAAATGTAGAGCTCTAAATAGGCAGGTATTTATCCCACCCCTTTGGCCTGTAGAAAAGAGGAGTATTTTCCTCCAAGCTCTGGGTTGGCAGCCCGCCGCAGCCCATTGGCAAAGGCAGCCGTTTTCTCAGCTCTTGAGGGTCTGGAAGGATTTGCTTAGGCCGATAGATTTTTGTGCTGGATGCTCTGATTTCCAGCTTTGTGAGAGGAAGGAAGCATTGATAAGGACTCTTTGATTTCCAGAGTGTGGGCAAAGCAAAGAGGAGGAAAAGCCCTCCCAGAAAGGAGAACGGGGAGACAGGGAAGAGAAGCCGCAAGAGGGCTCGCAGCGCCGAGTGTCCCTGCTGCCAAGCGCGCCAGCCGCCCCGCTCGGCGGGAGGCCCCTTTCCCTGCGGGCAGTGCAAACGGTGCGTAAGTTCCTCCTCTTTCTGCTCAAAGCTGCGCCTTTGGACTAAAACGGGCTGACCCTTTTCAAAGGCACCGCAGGGGAAGCTGGGGGCACTTGCAGCATCGCCCCCGGCAGCCGTGGTCAAGCTTAACACCCACCTCAAACCCAAAGAGCTTAGGTAAAACCCAGCCTTCACAATGAAACCTTGCCGTGCCCCAACAAGACACAGTTCATACAAGTAGGAATAGATCCATCAAAGCTTGGTTTGATGCTGCTGATCATATTCAAAAGAGGATGCAGCAAAAGGAGGAAGACATTTCAAGGCATTGAAAGTAGAACGATCAGACTCATGGTGCTGATCAATTCACAAATGTGCCACTGCCCGAAAAGACAGAAATTCCTACTCAAACGGAGATCTCGGCACTTGGTTTCATGGTGTGTACTAAAGTGAGCAATGGATGGTTTGTTTCCTATCTTGCAGGGTGTTTGAAACCGTGAAGGAAAGGAACAACCACAGGAGAAGACATCGGCCTCGGAAGGCAGCAGAGCCTCTCGCCAAGAAGAAAAGACCAAATTAGACAACCCTGCAGGTTGTCCAGGGCTAGCAAGAGTTAGGTATCAATAGGACTAGATAGGAATAGGACTGTTTTTTAAGCTTTTAGGGTAGTTTAATCTTCTACTTAGTTAGTTGACATGATAGGAATCTCCTCAATGTAGTCGTTAAGATCCATTAGTATTATTCAAGATTCATTAGTTTTATTAGATTTATCAATAAATTTCAAAGGTTGGGTGTTGTCTATGCTCTGCCTTTTGTCATTTTGCCTTTGTTGAGAGCCAATGGGTCTTTATCATTAAACCAAAGTTTGTTCCATTTTGTCTTTCTGTCTGTATGAAAACACTCCGGCAATGTTTGTTCCATTTGCCTGGTGTTGCAAAGACGGCACTTGCCCTGAGAGAAGAATCTGGGCAGGCGCCACCTCCCCCAGGCCCAGCCCCTTGCTCAGCTGGCAGGACTTACTGAGGTGTGTCTCCTTTACTGCCAGTGAAATAAGGCTGGGGCTTCAGCCTTTGATTCCTCAACATCTCAGCTGGGAGTGGAAAGGGAGGCTTTGTTTAATTCACGGAATTGGATCTAGATGAGTGGTCTGGTCTCACCATATTTTCTGGCATAAAAGCAGCGGCTTTAGTCCTTTTTGGAGCCCAGCAACATAACTTTGTTTCATTTTGGGGGACTGATGGAGCTGACCACCTTGGAGGACGTTTCTAAGCCCTCCGATTCTATCCAATTCCTATCGCATGCGCCACAAAGGCATGGCTAGTTCAGTTTCAGTTTCTCTCGAAAGGACCAGTGTCCCGCTCTGGGCCTCCAGCAATCTCCTTAGCTAAAGCAGAGCGGGTGTGATCATTATCCTCTGACTTCTCACAGCTCGGGCACTTGCGCCAAAGAAGAATCAAAGGCACTCTTTCTTCGAGGCCAGCAAATGGCCCTGCCTAGCAAGGCTTTGGTGGCAGGGGCTGTGGAGGGTGGAGAGGGGGCGAGGGAGGGGGCAATTGCCAGGCTGCTTCTGGGAAGCCGAGGGAAGCTTGCCCTTGTCTGATGGAGGCGGTGCAGGTGGGCTTTGGATGCTACAAAGTATCTGCCTTGCAGTGGGACTTGTTCCAGCTGCCCCCTCAGTTTGCTGGCCAGTGGCTAACGTGCAGGCTGGGAAGGAAGCAAGATTGGGACTGAAGCAAGATTTGCTTTTCCTTAACGACAGGCAGGAAAGCAGCAAAGCTGCCTGGGTTTTGTCATATCTGGGATCTAGGCATTAAAACCAATGTGAAGGCCAGCAGTGTGGAAAGGGAATTCTGTTAGTGTTGCTTTCTTAGAGGAATGGCAGAGTCTTTTGGGGACAAACACCGAGCTTCTCCAAGGGAGCTGGAAGAGGGCTATAGAAATTCTGCATGAATGTTTGCTAGAGAAATGCCCGTGTGCTGTCCCTGTGTGTGTGTGTGTGTCCCCATCAGTTGCCCTGAAAAACATCCTGTTTCTCCAAGTTTCAAGGGAGGAGTGATGAGGTGAGAGACCAGCTCAGAGGCCCAAAGGAGGGAAAACATGCAGTGACATTATTGGGCAGCAAAAGGAGAATTGAGAAAGGGGGCAGGATGAATGGCTCCACTTTGAGAGGAAGCTCTGGAGTTGGCTCTGCGCTGGACAACTTGCAAATTCCAGCTCCTCTCAGAGCTGGAGGAGAGCCAGTGGGAGGAGCCCTTCTGGTTCTCCAGGGCAGGAGATGAGGTCTGGGCCCTTGCACAGAGGCAGGCTCCTGTGCACGTTCAGCTGGAGGCACCTTGCAGAGAAGCACCGGGAAGACCCAGGGCTGTCCCTGCACTGCTTTTGCCCGTCTCATCAGACGACTGAGGAGAAAAGGCCCCATGGGAAGCTTCTCAGAGCAAACTTGCAGCAGAAGAAGTACAAGGGCCAGAGGCGGCCCATGCCTCTTTCTGTCCCATGGCTGCCCTGGGGTTCTAGATGGAATGTTGGGCTGTGCCCATAGCAACTGTCGTTGTCTCCTGCTCCTGCGGCCCTTGCTGGAACGCTGGTGGAGCAGCGCTGGAGCAGCAGCTGCAGGATCAGCTCCTGGGCTGTCCCTGACCAGCCGCCTTCTGCACTCAGCGCCAGACCCGGCCTCTGCACCGACATCCTGGTCTCCTCATCTGCCTCCGGGCATCCCCACAGCACTTGGGATCCAAGTGTCCAGAATCACTGGCAGGTCCACTGCCAGGGGCACAAAGTGTCTGATCCAGAGTAGGAGTAAGAAGGATAGCCAGAAAACGGCTGGGGTCAGAAGAGCTCCCTGGGGCCTAGTCACTAGCTTGGTGCCAGCCTTCTGCTGAAGCAGAAAATGCTCAGCTTTTGTCTTTGGCACAGTAGGCAGCCTAGGCAGAGCCAAGCCAGGCCCAGCCGCTCTCATAGGCAGCAGGAACTCCCTGAGCGCTGCCGCACTGCCTCAAAGCACAACAACAGCTTCTGCTGAGGGGCCTAAGTGCCTTTGAGTCCGAGGGGCAACTTCTGGCGCAGCCTACACCCAGACACGCACACAACACACTGCTCTGGCAGACAAGAAATGCACGGGACGTACTCAGTGTCTTCAGGCCCTGCTCCTCCCTCATCTCGAGCTGCTGGGCTGCGCTGCTGCAGGAAGTGCCAGCAGCGGGGGGCGAGCTGGCTGCTGCAGGCCATGCTGGTCCAGCGGCACCAGGTTGAATTGCAGAGCCCGTCTTGAGCTGGGACAAGAAAGGATTGCCCGTCAGAAGGGTGGCTGGCACAGATGCCCTGTGGAACGCACGGCAAAAGCAAGGCCTTGGCAAGGTGCTGTCAGCCACCGCCGGGCCTCTCCAGCTAGGGCGTTTCCCATGTCCCCTTCTCAAAGGCAACTTTGGGAAAAGCCCAAAGGCTACTTGGATCCAGCCCCTCAGGGACACTTCCATGCTCCACGATTGCAGCTTTTCTGCTAGACACTGGCAACAAGGTATCACTGAGGCTGCCAAGATCCAGCAAGAGATCAGAGCATGGCCCCAGAGCCTTGTTGCTTTCCTCCTCCTGTCTTTTCCTGGGCAATGAAATCACCCTGCAGCTTGCATGCAACGGTCCACTCAGAAGCCCGCAGCGTGTCCCTTCTCTGATCTGTTTCACGGATTTCCCCTCTCTATGACAGCCTTTAGGGAGCGGCCCTTTGGAGCCACCTTCCAGCCCCGCCCAGACCCACCCGCCTTTCACAACGCAGGGCTGACGAGGATTCTCCTCTCCAAACTCTGCTTTGACCGGCTGGAAGTGAAGCACAGCCTGAAGCTAATTAGTCCATTAGGAGAGGGCAGGTCCCTTCCAGGGCCCAGTGTGATCCCCTGCAAGGCTGTCAGCTGCGTCTCTGGGCCGCTCCGTCTGCTTACCGACCACGGGCAGCCTGCACTGACAGTGGGCACAAGGGGCTGACTCCTACGCTGGGAATCATGGAATGCTGCCTCTTGTCTGATCCCAAGAGACATTCTCGGGCCCTCTCAGCATCCCAGCTTAAATGTCAAACTTCAGAACCCACTGGCCAGCACTTCTTAGGCCCTCCTCAAGCAGCACTACGTCATGGCAGGCACACCGCCCCCAGCATCTTCGGCCACGAGCAACAAGGGCTGCTCCAAAACGGGAAGCCTGGCCCTGCACCAAAGGCAGTGCCAAGCTCAGCTGCCACTTACCGGCTCTGCGTGTTCAGGCTGTGGAGGGACAGCAGCTGGAGGCTTGATGTTCCTTTGCTCCTCTTCAGCCTCTTCCTCAATGACAGAGGCAGCTGGAGGAGCTGCTGAGCCAGCTGTTGAGCCCTGCAGACAGACAGAAGTGAGAGAGATGGGCAAAAGCCAATCCCTTAGGAGCTGCTTTCTATTGAGCTGGGAAAGGACCCAGAAGTAGGGGAAATCATAGACTTTGATACACGTGGGACTCTGAGTCGCGAAAACTCGAGGAAGATGGCTGCATGAGGTGCTACTCCATCTTGCTGTGCATTTGAGCTTCCCTGCTGGCTACAAGCAGAAAGACGCCTTGGAGCCGTCCCGTTTGCCTTTCGTCTCTTGAAAGGCTCTTCACTGGAAAATCAGCAAACAGCCAGGGCTCCCTTTGCTACTGCTGATGCCACCGGGCAGTTGGCCTTTCTTTCAGCCTCCCACGCTGGCACTCCACACTCAACTGCAACAGGCCAAGCTGGCAGAATTGCTGCACAATTCTCACACGCCAGCAACCTCTCAGCTTCCTTTGCCACTCACCAAAGGACTGGCTTGTCTCCACCCACGTGTCAGGTGACCTGCAGCGAGCAAGGCAAAAGTTACCAGAGGCCCTTAGAAAAGTGCCCGTGCTGGCGACTTTCACAGCACGAGGCAGTCCCAACACAGAGCCACTTTGCCAACGTGCCTCCAGGAGCAACAGCTCTTTCCCACAGCAAGCAAGAGAACCACAAGGGCGCTATAGTAGGCTCTGTCTACATTTGGGCCTCTTTTGCCAAGAGAGAAATAGAAACACGGTGGTGGAAATGCCCGTTGCTCTTCAAAAGTTGGAGCTCCTGTTGTGCCCAACAGCTCAAGCAGCATTTTCCTCTTCTCTTTCCTGCATTTTAGATCTCTATTCTTTTAAATGGCATGCCCTAATTCCCATTCGTTGGCTGAAGATGATAGCCCAGCAAAGCTTCCATAAAGGGCCCCTGGGCTGCGGCAGCTCCCTGCTGAAGCAGCCCAGGAACAGCTGCTGGGCTCAGCAGCAAACCCTCCATGCATTGGAGTTTGTGCTGCATCGCCAAGGGAATCACAGTCTTGGCACAGCATCAAAGGGTCAAGTCACGCAGCCAAGGCCTCTAAGGGGCAATGTTGGAGCAAAAGGCGCTTTCCTTCACTCCTGGAGAGAACCACTGAGTTGGTAGAAGTACTTCTACAAATCTCTCCTCAGAGTCTGCAATTTGCAGTTCGTCTTGCTTGAAGCAGCAAGCTGAGGAAATGACGGACTCCGCTGCCACGCACTCTCCCGGGGAGGGAAGGCAACCGCTGCAGGTTGCACTGCAAATACTCTGCACCTGCCACCCAGTACAGATGCCCCCTTTTTAGCTGATGCTGCTGGCAGGACATTGACCAAAGCGGTGGCATCTTCATGGCCATTTTGTTCCCAAATAAACTGGGTCACTAGTGCGGCATCAAGAGCAGAGTGAAGCAAAAGCTGGGCGATGCCAGCCCCAGGAGAAACCTTTACTTACGAGTCAGCTGGGTCAGGTAGTAGCCGGAATAGACAACAGAAAAGACAGTGCAAACCATGGCACAGACTTGCCTGATCATTTTGGCAGTGCTGCGTGGGTTTGCACGCTGAATGCCACCCAAGGGAAAGCCAAGACTCCTCTCGGGGTGCAGGCCATCCGCTGAGAACTCCTTGCGCACGAGGATCCTCCTGCAGGGAGCGAGCGGAAGAGCTGCTCTGGATGACCAGGCCTTGCGCGCACTGGGACAACGCTGGGCTGACAGCACTGTTGCACCGCTCCCTTGACCTCACAATAGCAGCTGCTCTGTGGCTTTCTTGTGCCCAGCAAGGCAACCTTCTGTACAGCTAATGCGAAAGAAAAGCCTGGGAAGTTCTCCTCATTCATAAAGCAGCAGAAAATGTCCTCCCAGCCCATAAGGCAGTGCTCAAGGCATCCCAGGGGAACTCAGAAAATGCGCCAACCCAAGTGGCATCCAAGGAAAACCCAAGCAAACCAGACTTTTGGTCTCAAAAGCTTTGACTGAAAGCAAGTCTGCTTCTTCTAGGTGGCATCCTAGCTGGTTCTGAAAAGCCTAACTTCTTCAATGAGATTTAGGGGGCAAAAGAAGCAAAGAGAATAAATTTCCAGGACTCTTGTAGGCTGCAGTTCCTTCTTTAGAATGCGGGTACATGCTTACCTTTGCTCTGACTCCATTTGCAGGCTGACCTCGTTTTGTGGCAGGGAGATGCAAAGCTCCTCTGGTCCTGCTTGCTGTTTCTCTGGCAACTGAATGTCTCCGAACATCCGGAAGATCCGTGCACTGATTCTTGGGCTGCCACACTTGTGTTGTGTTGGAGCTCTGGCAGCAGCCTGTGGCCCACTGCTCTGCAATGGCCTGCAGATGACAAACGCGAAGTAGACCCCTTTGGAACAGTCCAAAGCTGCAGTGGAATATTGGGGTGCATGAGACAGAGAGTACTTTGGACCTTATGAGCATAGGAGAATTGATAGATAAAATGCCTTGGCAAAAGCAAACGGAACTTTGAAAATTAGATCTAGATAGCAAGAAGATTTAATTAGACAGGTTTACCAGAAAAAGAAAATCCTATTAAACAACGTAAGCACGAGGTGGTGTTACATGAATAAGTTTGTGTATGTGATTTCAACCTAATCATTGTAGTATACATTACTAGTCTCCCTAAAATAGTATATAAGTGCTCAGTATCCCACAAGAAAATCGGATTCTGATCACCGAGTCAGTCTCCCTGTCTATCTCCATCGCCGACAATTGGTGCCCTGTGTGAGGAAATGAATCTGCCTGACAGGCGGGGAGTCGGCGAGCCCCTGGAACTGATGGTGACGGTTAGAGAACCGCGTTTGGGCCTGCAATCCCTGTCTGCTGCGCTTTGACAGGTGAGCCAGGGGAACTAAAGGAATGGGAAAGGAAATGTTCAAAGAGAGAGACGTCTATGAAACCGTGCTTGCCCTTCTGGGCAGGCGTCGCTCCCCCATCCCAAAGCACGACCTTAAGTCATTTTATGATGGGTGTCACACATGGTCCCCGACGCTACCCCTTCTTCTGTATTTAGTCTCCGCTTCCGGGACAAGGTCGGAGTAAAGCTCTATGACCTTGCGACACTGCCTGGCCACGAGCCAGAGCTCCGAATGCTTCCTGCTTGGAAGGCAGTCATGGGCGCAATTAAAAAAAGTGGGAGGCTGCGGGGAAGACTGTGAGGCTACAGCCTGTGAGGCTACCCTGAGACGGCCCCAGCCGGATTGAAACCTGCCCAGGTCCCACTCTCCATCTCCCGTCTGCACGCCCTCCCCAGCGAGTGCCAGGGATAGAGCCCGGTCGCCACCCCCAGTCCCACCGCCACACTGCCAGCCATCCCAGAGCCGCCGCACACTTATGGCTTATGCAGCAGACACTGACTCTAGCAGTGAAGGGGAGCTGGACTCTTTCAACCCTGGCCCTGAAAAAGATGCGAGCTTACTCCCTTTGGATACGTGTAACAATTGGTTACAGATAAAAAGGAAAGCCCTTAAGGACAGAGACCTTGACACTACTGCAGAAATCTTTGTGGCCCTTGTGCAATTCGGCCTGAAGGGGGAAAATCCACAATGGGAGCCCCTAGATCACTCGGAAGTTAAGGAACTGCACCATACGTACCGCTGCGCAGGAATATGGACTGGGGTCCCCCTACTTTAGTAATTTATTAAGAGCAAGCTTTACTACTCACCTCATGACTCCTCACGATGGTAAGTTTTTGGCAAATCTGTTGCTCACACCAACACAATATGCTATATTTATGCCACAATGGAAAAAAGGGCTGGAAAATTTAATTGCAATGTATGCATGGCATGCCAACCAAGCCCTGGCTGCCTTAACTATTGACCACCTTGTGGGGGAGGGGGCGCATACCAAGCCTAATGGCCAAGGCACCTTACGGAGAGAAGCCCTACAGGATATTAGGGCAGCTCACCTGGCATTCCTAAAGGTTCCTGATTGTGGGATCTCAGCACATCATTCCTGATGTTCAGAGATGCCAGGAGAACCCTTGGGGGTCTCGAAAATCCTGGAATGTTGCCAAGAGTGTCTGGTGGCTTGATTTTGATCCATCCAGAGAAATAACAAGAGTTTGAGGACAAGAGAATCACTCTAGAGTAAAAGGTGTAAAATAGACACATTTAGAAAGTGAAATATAGATTTTAAGGTTTTTGGGTACAGGGGGGTTATGGAGACAAGATGGAGGGATCAGGGCGTGTCTTGTCCTTCTTCTTCCTTCTTCTTGTCCTCCATCTCCTGTGGTGATGTTGGCATTTGGGGATTGGTTTATGGTGAAGGTGCACTTGCCAACATGGGTGAAAAGCATTGGGAAATAAAGGTAAATATTGTGTACGTAGATATTAGTATAAAAAGACATGACTGCCCCGTGGGTGGTCAGAGAGTGCCTGTGACTGCTTGCAGATCAGACCTCTGTTGGGCAGACAGAAAATTTTGTAGATAAGAAATAATAAACAACCTGAAGACCGAAAAGCTGAAGAGTCCAGACTCGTCCTTTAAAACGCGTGCCACCCAAGAACCACACTACCCGTGTCGGGGCAGAGACAGACAGCCGAACCCGACACCTGATGCCAAAACTACGCAACAGTCCTTCATGAATATCAAACAAGGTCCGCAAGAGCCTTACTTGCAGTTTGTGGACAAATTGACACAAACATTGGAGAGACAAATCAATAGCGAGCAAGCCAGGGAGATTATACTCCTCAAACTGGCCGTCGAGAACACCAACCTGGACTGTAAGCAGCTTTTAAAATCTTTACCCCCTGAACCTGAACCCACTTTACTCCAAATGATACAAGCGTGCCACCGCTTGGGGACATTAAAACACACCACAGCAGTCACATATCAAGCCGTGGGGCAAGGCATAGCGAACGCTTTTGCCACCGTGAAACTAACCCCTGGGAAACAGGTGGCTTGTTTTGGCTGCGAGAGATATGGGCAAATCTGGAGAAACTGCCAAAAACGCAAAAACCTAAAGGTCCGGGTGTATGCCCTTGCTGCTGGAAAGGCCCTCGCTTTGCTAATATATGTCGCTCCAAGTTCCACCACAATGGCCAGCCTTTGCAGGGAAACTTCTCTCGCAGCACGGGACGGCGATGCACGAGGATGCAAATTCCGCAGCCGACGCAGCAGCTGGGAGCAACCATGAACTTCCAATCGGCCCTGCCCTCGCCCGCCGAGCAATTGTCGCTGACTTACAACCAGCCACCCCAGGCAGCGCAGGAATGGACCTGGCAACCTCCGACACAGTAACATTGCTTGATTCATCTGTCCATTTGCTTCCCACAGGAGTTTTCGGACCGCCAGGACAGAATATGCATGCTTTGATTATAGGCAGATCTTCCACCTGGATAACAGGGTTGTTTGTTCTCCCTGGAGCTATAGACTCTGATTCCCTTGGGGAAATAAAGATCATGGCTTGGACCCCCCATCCGCCCTGTGTAGTCCCGGCCGGGAGCAATATAGCTCAACTTATAGCCTTTCATGCAGCACCCCTGCCTGCACCCCTGATAGATGAATAAAGGGAGGAGGGGTTCAGTTCCACAGGGGTGCCACAGATTTTATGGACACAAAATATTTCCTCTGAGCGTCCAACATGCCAATGCAATGGGACTCTGAAAGGCAGAGACACTCCTAACAGGACTCATTGATACAGGAGCCGGTGTGACTGTTATCTGAAGCAGCCAATAGCCCAATGAGCGGCGATTAACGACTCGGGGACTCTCCGGCGTGGATGGAAGGAGCGAAAGCCTGGAAAACCAACACTTGGTGCAAATAACAGGGCCTGATTGCCACAGTTAAACTTTTTGTGATGTCTGTGTCCCTGGTTTTGTGGGGGAAATATTTTTTAACAGAGTGGAGAATTTTGATGCATTTCAATTTTGTACACGAGTCATTTGGGACACTCGACACCCCCACAATGGTCCCCAGCTGAAGTGCCCCAGGCACTTTCAAGTATTGGAAGGAGCAGCCCAGCTATCAAAAGCCACAGTTCGTACAGATCTAAAGCCCTGAAGGACACCTAGCCCTGGTCAGTTTTCCAGTTACTTGCCTTTTTTTTAACAATGTATTTGTTAATCATTTTTTGGTACAGCTGTTTAGTACTGTATTGAAATAAACACAGGCAGGGGACCTTCCTCCTCCTTGATGCCTTTATTAAAACTGATCAGCTCTGGTGGGGAGAACCTCTGGGTGGGTCCATGCTCATAACACTAGTGTTCCCAGGAGCGACTCACAAAAGGAGGAAGAGCGCAACTTCGTCCACTGATCCGCAGACTAGAGCTAGAAGTTCCATCCTCAAGACAACATAAGGAAATCTGCTGCTTTTTACTTCAACATTTGAGGTCTTGTGTGTAGCTGACATCTTTGAGATCAGGGTGATGGGTAAAAAGGCCTTGGTGGATACTGGATTCTATCCTCACGTCTAGTCATCACTTTGATTCGTCAATTTTGTGTTGGCTCGTTGTTTTAGGGGTTTTTGGCTTTGTTTCGTGAGGGGTCCATCCCGTTGCATGCAGGAAATGAGGTCATTTGAATGCCGACTCGATGTCCCTTCCCCTCCAGCGTCTGGGTGCCCTCTTCCAGGGAGCAGCAGGGCGACGCTCGGCTAAGGGAGCCGTCCAGCAGCTGCTCCCGCGGGACACGGCGACCCGGGCCGGTACCCCCGGCACGACCGCGACCCGCGCCGAGGCGGGAGCGCCCCCCCGCTCCCCGGGGTCACCCCCGGCACGGGCGGGCCCACGCCGAAAGGTGGGGCCCCCGCCGGGGCAGCGGCGGGCTGGCTCGAGGCACTATTAAAAAGGAAACTGTTAACAGGAGATTACAACATGCAATTATTAACAAGAAATAGCTACAACTCACACTTGGCAGCAATTGCTTTAACTTGAGAACTCTGCAACCTTTTAAAAAATGGGCAGCTTTTTCTGCTCAGAACAATAGAACTAAATCTCTTTTAGTTTAGCCTTCAATGTTTATCTGCCATTACTCTTACGAAGCCAAACTTACATCAATCCTACAAGCAGTCTTTAAAAGCTGCTGCAGGGGGTGCAGCCCCACCTGCCTGGCACCAGCCAGTGTTGAGATTTACCTTCTAACTTGTGATCTGTGATTTTTAACAGGGTTGTTACTAGAACAATTCTAGTGTTGGTATAGAGGTGGTGTCTTTTTACCTATTAATAACATAGCAAAACTGCATGGTTCACTGAGAGTAATTAGATAAGTCATAAATTCAAGATTCTTTAGCTCACATTCAAGACAAATCTTGAACTTTATCTGTAGTAATTTTTTGAGATTTAATTCCACTGTCGGCTTTTTTAGGTGCTTGCTTTTTACTCCATAGTTCTAACAAGGTAATTTTATTGTAAAGATTTCAGTACAGTTGTTTACTTGCATGTTGTTTACTTTGATGTTTAACCGTTATATGACAAATTTTCAGTAACATTTTTGTAATAATAGAGTTTAAATAAGTTAATTCTTGTTAAGATTGAGTTTTGTTTAGTCTGAGCAATGTTAACTTTAAGTTCTTTTAGAGATACTTTATTAAGGTTAAGTTTTAGTGAAGTTGATTTTAAGTTTTGTTGAAGTATACCTGTTTGAGTTATAAGACATAATTCCTTTGCTATAACAAGTGAAGGACATAAAGTCTGAATGAATTTTTGTCAAAATTTACTCCTTTAAATTACAAGATAAGATATTTTGCTCTAGAAATAAGAACAGTTTTTGCTATTTTATTTTTTATAAGTAATACTGAAGAATGAGAAATAATTCCATATTAGGACTGTAATTAGTTATGAGTTATTTATTGCCTTCTTTTACTTTTTTGCTTTAATGTCATATATGTCTAGGGAAATAGAACCTCAATTTCTTAAGACCATTTTTACTGATATATTAGGTAACCCTGATTATGGTGTTGATTTTGTGATGTGAATTTGCTGTCTTTTTATAACCAACATTCCTTTTTTCATTTGCTATTTGTCTATGGTACCATTAACTAACTATTTAACTAACGATAAATGAGAAAACCAGCTACTTTTCAAACCTTCACTTATTGTTCTAGAACTATTTATAAGACATCTATTATTTTTCTAACTACTAAGAGGTTTCTAAAATATATTAAAAAGACTCTTCCGGTTAAAAGCCGTGACCCTAGCCAAGTCCTAGCTTTAACTAGTAGAGAAAATTTTCTGCACGAAAATTATATTCAAGTCATTTTGGCTTACCAAATTTAGACGTAGAACAGCTAAACCTCCGTTTAAGATGAACTTAGAAATTTTACCCGAGAATGATTTTTCAAGCCCTCACTTTAAAAAAATAAAGCTTGCCGATTACTACAGACTCTAAGTAATGGTACAATATTCAAGAAATTGATCATGTATTGTTTTAAAACACCATTCTATTTCTCATGTGCTATAATTGTATCTATTATCTGATTAATTTTTACTTAGTAAAAGTTTATCGTTATGTTACATACTGTTTTGCTTTGATGTTACCTTCTTATGTTCATCATGAGAAACACACATGTTATTAAAAAGCAAAAAAAAACAGGGGGGAATATAGCTCCTCCAGAACTTTACACTATTTTTTTTTTTTCTTTTGAAAGCAGATCAAATCACATCAAATTGGATCCCTTAACCTCATGAACCACCATTGGTGGAACCCCAAGGATTAGAATTCCTGGGTTCTGTGAAATTGGATTTTTGTGTTCATTTTAAATACATGGGAAGGAATCAGTCTAAAAATGCTTCTCCCTATCACCCTATCTATAAGAATTAAACTTTCAGTACAATTACACTTCTGGCAGACTTTCTAAATCCAGTAATGCAGCTGCCAGCAGGAATGTTTTTAGTTTATAAAGATCAAGCCTGAGATTTTAGTGGCTGGAGTTTTTAACTAAAAGATTCTTTTTAGGATGGGTATGTATGTGGTAATTTTGATAATAATTATATTAATCATGATACCTTGCTTGCTTCAATGTGTGCAGAGATTAATTAATAAGACCATTAAAGGAGTGGTTTTGGTTGACACAGAAGGGGGAGATATGATATTGGGGTGCACAAGACAGAGAGTACTTTGGACCTTATTAGGATAAGAGAATTGATAGATAAAATGCCTTGGCAAAAGCAAACGGAACTTTGAAAATTAGATCTAGATAGCAAGAAGATTTAATTAGACAGGTTTACCAGAAAAAGAAAATCCTATTAAATAATGCAAGCAAGAGATGCTGTTATATGCATAAGTTCGTGTAAGTGACTTCAACCTAATCATTGTAGTACACAGTACTAGTCTCCCTAAAATAGTATATAAATGCTTGTATCCCACAAGAAAATCGGATTCTGATCACCGAGTCAGTCTTCCTGTCTCTCTCCATCGATGACAAGCAGCCATCTCAAAAGGCAAACAAATGAGGCTCTCCTGCACTTAAGCTGTGCCACGCAGCTACACAGCCCTGGGCAGACATCGCGGAGCACAGGGACAACAGAAGGCACAGTAAGAGGGACAAAGCCACTCAAGCACACAGACTTTCCATCATTGCTGAGCCCCAGACAACCTCAAGTGCAGCATCACCCACCAGTCCTGTACTGTTGACAAAGAGCAGGTACAGCGGGTGCTGGCCAGGGTCCTGCCAGGCACTTTCTCTCTGCTCTCCTGCACTGCCAGCAGACGTGCCTGCCTTCTTCGGTGCACTCTCAGAGCCTCATACCTATTAGCCACGGCCACCTGGGAGGCGGGAGCAGTCACAGGGGAGACGTGCCGGCTACACCGAGCAGGAACCAAAAGCATCCATGGGCACAGCTGAAAGCCTGGATCTGCACAGGATGTTCTGGCTGTGTCATGATCCGCTCACGCGAGCAGGGAGCTGTGATGGTTCGTTTTCCTGATCTCAGAGTGCAAAACACAACACAGTGGGGATTTCAGTATTAATCCAAACAAATGCACCTTTATTGAATGAGCACAGCAAATGCCATAGAGGGATTAAGGGAGAGGAAAAAGACAAAAGAGGAGAGAGAGAGAGAGAGAGAGAGAGGGGATATAGCTAGCAAACGTAGAAAGACAAAGTCCTTGTAATCCAGCTGATGGAGTTCACCAAGTCATGTTGGGAAGCTCTCAAAGGTTCTGGTTAACTCAAGATTCTGTTATAGTCCATTGCTGAGGGGGGGAAAACAGATCTGGAAGAAAGTCTATTGAAACCGCTGAGGGGGACAAAGATCCAATAAAGAATAGATGTAACAGGTAGTCCATGTTCTCAGCAGTAGGCGAGGACCAATGTCTTCTTGGTCCAATGGCCACACTTGCAGGCAAATATCTTGCTGTGGTCAGGTCGGCTCCCCCACACAGCTCCCCCGTGTTGGGGCTTTCAGTCTCAGTCCTTGGGAGGGGGGAGCTTCTCATGTCTCAGTCCTTGAGAGAGAGGCTTCTTCCATCTCAGTCTGTCTGTCACGGTGGTTGAAAAGCAGATGAGGGGTCTTCTTTGGACCACCAAAGGTTACCCCAGAAAAGTCCAACCGGGCCAAGAGGTGGGAAAATTCCTGGGCTATTGTCGCCAAGCAGGTGCAAGCACATGGGGCGCCTCGCCCCCTGGCAGGCCCTGCTGGAAGCAGTCACTGTAGACACAGCTGTGAACAATTGCTTGGCAGGCCAGAACTCTGCTCAGGGGCCTCAGGATTTCTGGCCTTTATCCAGCACCGCAGACCAGGATTCCAATCAGGCTCCTCAGGGTCCCAAAGTCGGTCCTTGAGACAGTCATGAGGCAAATGAGGGGAACTTCAGACTGTCTCTCACAGGCTGCCCTGCTCTTCACTGGCTTTTGGCTGGAAATGCATTTGCATATTCTTCCTCATCCCAAAGTCCTCGGCTGGGCAAAAACTGGCCAATGGGCAGCATTCCAAAGGCAGGGTAGGTTGGAGCTGATAAAGGAACGGAGACTGTTCCCAATTCCAAACCACACCAGAATGCCCTTAGGAAGGACTTTCCATCTTTAAGAAAGAATGGCCAATTCAGAAGTGAATGTAGAGCCTTATTCCCTGGCTGACAAGGAAGGGAATCTTCCAACAGGCTTGAGGGTGTGTAGGACTATTATTGTGAGTCCAGCTCCAAGCTGCCATTGCAGAAAGTAATCCTGAAGTGGTCCTGATCATCTCTTCTGCTTCCTCCATTGCTTCGCTGCACGTTTCCTTCGTTTTCATTTGAAAAGCTCTTAGAGTGGGTGTTGTGGTTTGTTTCTAGAATGTTCTCTCTCCCCCATGTTATGGTGTTAAAGGTTCTGCCTTTTTCCACAGTTACTTGTCAATCTCCCAAGCCCTTCCCAGTTGCCCCAGTTACCGATGTATCATTTTAATTCCCCACCCCCGGCTGCCTGCCAGTCACCTGGCACTCCTGCCTCCATCTCTAGAACCTTCTAGCCAGGGCGTCAGGTGATTGGTTCAGGGGCCGGGGCCCCTCCCTCAGTTAAAAACTGAGGGCCCCTCCCTCAGTTTGTCCCTTTATGTCTGTCACCTATGTATCACCCTTCCCCAGACTCTGATTTCTTCATGTGTTGTTACCACCCCTACCTCCCACTCCCTTTAAAACCCAGTGTTTCCCCACCCTCGAGGCTCTCTTATTCCTGGATCCCTTGGGTGCACTTGGTCCCTCCGGGGGCTCAAAAAACCCAAATTTGCCACTAACTAGAGAGTTGCCTCTTCCTCCTGCGGAGTGGAAGTCCTGCATGGCAACATCCCTTTGGCTGAAGGCGGGCTGGCCAGCTAGCCTGCACGTTTCACCATCCCATTCCCAATCTCCCAGGGGTTGGGAGATTGACAAGTAACTGTGGAAGGGAGGGGAACAAAGGCAGAACCATTAACACCATAACATGGGGGAAGCAGAACATTCTAGAAACAAACCACAACACGTGGGGATTTAGATGGCGGGGCCCATGCAGCCTGCAGAGGGAATAACAGAAGTACAAACAGTCATAGAGACAACACCAGCATTAAACCAGCCCCACAGCCAAGCAATTTCTCTGAAGTATTTTGTCTCCAATGACTGGTTACCAGTCAGGAGTCTAAAAGGAATCTAGGAAGCCAAGTGTTCTCATCAGTTTGGCTGGACTAGCACACACACCTTCACTGAGTCATTGGCTAGGCTGCAGCCTTCTGCTGCTTGCAAAACAATCCCAGCTTTTGTCTTTACTGCACAGGGAAGCTCAGGCAAAGCCCACCCACTCCCACCTTTTGCCTCAATGGCAAAAGCAACGCCCCGAGTGCTCCCTGCCAGCTTCCAAGCACCACAATGGCTTCTGTAGGGAGTCCAAATGTCTGTCCAGCACCAAGTGAGGAGGAACATGTGCTACAGTTCATGCTGAGGCACCCACACAGTACACTGCTCGATCAGACAAAGGATGCACAGGACGTACTCAGCAGCTTCAGGCACCTCCTCAGCAGCCTGACTGGCAGCCCACTCCCACAGCTCTAGCCTGGCTCTGCAGGGGGCTTCCTGTGGGACCTCCCACCTTCTGAGACAAAGCTCTGGCTTTCCCATTCTCTGGCCCTGCAACGCCATTGCTGCCTTCCTCAAACCTGTGCTCTGGTAGCCTCTCACCTGACCGGTCCTTGCCCTCTTGGCACCAGCACTGTTTACCAAGGGACAATGCCACCCAGACAGACAGTGTCCAGAGAAACAGTGCCCATAAGGAGCGCAGAGCAGTCCAAAACAACACACAAGCTCTCTTTTCACAGCCTTTGCCTTTTGACTGGCTCTGCTTCGCACCTCTTCTTGTTCAGCTTGCATGGTGGCAACTTCTTGCTTCATCTCAAGCAGCCTTTTCTCCTGCTCCTTCTCTACCTCTGCCAGGAGGTTTGCCCCTTGTGCCAGCAGCTGCTGTGCCACCAAACGCTGCCCTTCCAGCTCCTGGTGAGGGGAGAAAGACACTTCCACATGAAGTCCCAGCCATCTCCCCCAAGAATCAGTGGAAGCTTCATGCCTCACACCACCCCCCAACTGAAAAGTGCATATCAGTAGTGACTTTGTGCCCTCCAGCAATGCTGTTCTAATCCAAAAGTTAGAGGGAGTGTCAGCAGCTGGGAGAAAAGGAGATGCCACCATGCTTTCCTGCTCTGATGGCTGCCTGTTTCCTGGCCCCTCTCTCCTCAGGATTTCTACCTGCTCTCAGAGGCTCTGTTCTCCAAGTGCTGAAGTTGTCCTTGTCATCTCCTTTGCTTCCTGCATTTCCTTGCTGCAGGAATGACAGCAATCAGCCTGTCAGAAGAGGCTTAAGAGAGGCTCCGCTGATTGGAGAAATGGATGCTGCCCAAAGGGAAAAAGAAACAAAACAAACCAAATTAAGAGAGACAAAGGAAAAAGGAGCCATTCTTTTCCAAACTGAGTTCCTAACAGGGTCAGGCTGGATTCCTCTAGTGCCCAGAAATACACAGACATCGGACTGAGGGCACCAGCAGCACATCTGCCTTCATGTCCAGGATGCTGCTATTGCAGGAAACATGGCCCAGAACTGCACTAGTCCATTCCTCAAGGTGGCGTCACTCTCTGGGATTTTGGTCCTGATATCACTGTGGGATTGCTGCTTGCTGTCCAAAGGTTTTTTCTTTTTAGGAAAGTCAACAGACCTACTCAAGATCCTATTTGCTATAGACATGGCCTATTTGAGTGACCAAGAGAGATCTGGGGCATAAGGCATTCCTCAAGAGACTCCCAAGAGCTCTGAAAATTATTGATCCCACATGTTGTTCTCAGAACCGCTGGACATGCAGGTTTTCAGCAGCAAGCCAGGAGCAAGGACACAAGCAGCAGGGCACAGATGTGCTCAGCTCTGGCTTGCAGGAAGAGCAGTGTCTGCCTCGGCATGCACCCCCTATCCTGTGCCGGCTGGCATCTTCCTTCACAGCAGGCACAGCCAAGGAAGTGGCCCGGTCAGCAGCTCCTTGTCTGCCACAAGACCTGGCAGCAAAGCCACAGCGATTCTCATCTACTTGACCGGGCCAGGCAGCACATGGGGCTGGCACAAATCCTGCACAGCTGTCCCCGTTTGCCTGGCAGAAACCTCTAAGAGTGCAACAGGAGAGACAAGCTGGGTGCCCTCAGATGCTCCCAGTGAGCTCCCCCACAGCCCCCGCCTTCCCACAGACCAATCTAAAACCGCTTGGCAGGGATTGTTTTCATTGTGTTCCTCAAACCCCGTCCCTGGCATTGCAATACTTCGGTTCCTTTGCTACCAGGTAAACCTGAATACACCAGCCGAGAGCAAAAGAGGGCCACAGAAATTACCAGAAGGTGGGAATTCTCCTCTAAGGAACAGCAGTGAGAGTTGTGCTTGTTAAGCCTTGTTTAGCTTGTTTAGAAGAGGAAGCCCCATGGAGACCTTTCCATAGCTGTAGGGCCTTCCAAGAAAGATGGGGACATCTCTTTTAGCAGGGCCAATTGCAAGAGGACAAGGGGCAACGGTTTGAAGCTAAAAGACACTCAATTCACATTGGCTCTAAGGAAGAAGCTGTTTATGAGGAGAATGCTGGAACACTGGCCCAGCCTGCCAAGAGAGCTGGGAGAAGCCCCAAGCCTGGCAACATTCAAGGTTGGATGGCACTCTGAGCAATCTGATCTACTTGAAGATGTCCTTGCCAGGGGCCGTGGTTTTGGAGTAGATGACATTCACAGATCCCTTCTAACCTCAAGCAGTCTTGGATCCTACTTGGTTTCCATTTGAAAAGCATGCAGAGCAGAGATTACTATGTGGGGGCCCATCTGATTGCCTGGAGTTTGGCCGAGGAGCAAACCCTGACAGGGAACAGCTGTTTGGCCTGCAGCCCCTTTGCCTTGTACCTGCAGAAGTTCCTTGGCAGAGCCTCGCCTGTCCACATCCATCTGCAGGCAGCAGCCCAGAAATTCACACAAGCCACGGGGTAGCCTGAGCTGGTGCAGATTTGGTACCCCTTGCTTGCCTATCAGGTAGTTAGCCTGAAGTGAAAGGAAACAGGAGACTCTACGTGATTCTTCCATAGCCTTCAGTGCTCACCTAGACCCCATCTTTTAAGCTGCAGTCTACAGTGGCAATTTCTTGCCTTAGCAGACGGTTAGACATGAGCCTTCTCTCCCAAAGGAAGAAAGGTGCCAGTGCAGCCCCAGCTATTCCAAGCTGCACCAGGTCTAGCCTTGACAGCTGATGTGAGTCCCAGGGACGGTTTTAGAAGTGGGCCTTGCTGGAAGCACTTCAAGCTGTGGGAATGGGATTTTGTCTAATAGACAGGGACCAGAAGGACACAGCTAACTGAGCGTATTTGCACCTTACCCTGTCACTGGTTTCCCGAAGATAAGGAGCCTCTCCTTTGGCCATTTCAATTCCCACGATGCCAAGGGACCAGGTGTCCACTTTGGGGCCGTAGGGCTCTCCTCTCACCACCTCGGGTGCCATCCAGCAGGTGGTGCCGACCATTGACCTCCGTTTACTCTGCTCAGGGCTGAGCAGAGCACAGAGGCCAAAATCAGCTGAGGAGAAAAACAAACACTGCTTCAAGTAGGAGACCAAGGAAAAGGGTTCTTCACTCTAAGTCCCAGAATGCAGTGCTGAATCGTGCTGGAAAAGCAGCTGGGCTCTCTTTCCTCAGGGCTGCAGCCAAGGACATGGGCAATTGTCCACTTAACAACCCTCCCACCATGGCTTTTCCTCATTCCCCTGATGTTTACATTGCAACTCTCTCCTTTTGGAAGGAACACACACAGAAACCAGAGTTACTCTTGGCACCTTGTTGCCCTCTAGACCACCCGGCACCCTCCAGCTGCGCCCTGGGCTTACAGAGTGCTCCCTGCACTCTCACCAGCGCCACTGCTGGGCACCCGGCAGCCACTCCCAAGCAGCCCCACACCGCCTCCCCGGAGCGCTGCGCCTGACCAGGAATACCCACCCAACTTGACGGAGCCATCCCGGCCCAGAAGGATGTTGTCACTTTTGATGTCTCTGTGGATCACCTGGTCGGCATGAAGGAAAGCCAAGCCTTGCAGGCACTGCGAGAGAAAAAAGAAACAGGAAGCCAAAAGTCAGCCTGATCTGATTGCATCAGACGCAAATGGAGGCTGCTCCTGAAGGTTCACAGATCTCAAAGGAGCAGCGAGTGCAGGAAAGAGGAAGAGCTTGCTGCTGCAAGACTCGGAGAGCAGGATCTTTCCAAAGGAGGCATATTAGCTATTGACGGGGAAATGTCAGTCGTTGCTGGAGACTGTCCCCTGCAAAGGCAGTCAGAATGACCACTGCTGCAGCGGATGCTCTCTCCCTGTCTGGAGGACAAACAAGGGTTTGCCAAAAGAGAAAAAGTCCCTGCCTTGGGTACCAAGGGGATCACTGACAGGTGGGAGACTGCAGGACGAGGGTTATACGTCTGCCTCGACAGAACCTGGAAGCAGCTCATTGGTCAGTTTTCAGCGGCAAGCACCATGCTAGGTGCTATGCCATCCTTTGAAGCGGAGACCTGTGACAGGTGAGTCTCTCTTTGGCTTTGCCGCTGGTTGAAAACTCGCACACCAGCACCTTTGCACTTACGGGCAAAGAAGGCAATGCAGAAAGGTTTGGGGCAAAGGCTTGGAGAGGAAAAGGGCAGAACAGAAAATAAAAATGAAAAAGAGACAGGGAGTTCAACAACGGTAACTCAGAGTAAAGAACAGACTACAGTAAGGGCAGGGACACTGGCAGGCAGTTCAGTGCAGATGCCCCTTCTTCTCTGAAGCATGAGAGCAACACAGAAAGAATGCTCTGAACATGGAATCGCTCACTTAGCATCTCTTTCGAACTACGAGCCCGTCCAAGCCATCCCAAGCACAAGCAGGACCCCTTACCTCCCGACACACTGTTGCCATGTGTCCTACAGCCATCCTTCTTAGGCTGACTACATCAGCTAAGGAGCCTCCATCCATATATTCCAACACCAGCAGGACAGCCTCATTGACAAGGTAGCTGCAAGATGAAAGCAACAGCGTGGAGCTGAATGTGCACAGCTAAATTGCCGTATGGAAGAAAAGACTGCAGCTGAGTTTTGTTTCCAGGTCACTGGGAAATGAAGATGGAATCAAATGAAGACACACTCCACCCAGGCTATCCAGTGCCCCGTCATCTGTGCTGCCTCAATGAGGAAGGCACACCCGTGGAAAACGAGATGGCTTAGGTGGCAAGAAGGGGAAAAAGGCAGTTTGGTGAGGGCAAAGATCAATCTGGAAGCAGACGCATCCCAGCAGCTGCTTCATCATCTTCATACACAAACTGCACCATTAACTCCAGCAGCAAGGAGACACAGTTTTCACAGCTTTCACTCAGGGCATGTGGGTGTCCAGCACTGCCAACACCCTTTGGGAAACTTTGCAGAAAGGAAAGTACAAACAGGAAAAACAATTTCAAACCTGGCAAATTATGTGCCTCCTAGCCTAGTCTTTTGGCATGCAAGGCAATGAAAAATAGTGGGAATGGTGCAAGGGAAATCATCTCTGGGATGCTTTCTCAGCACTTCTCCTCCAACCCTTGGAAAAAACCACGCCCCAAACCAGCAAAACGTGCAGCCAGTGAACATACAGGCTGCTGGCTTAGTAAGAGAGCCAGGTTTCTGAGATCAATCTTCAAGGAAAGAGACTATATAACTTGTCCCAGACACATGGATTTGCAGCCATTAATCCCAAACAGAAGACAATACCTCTCTCTAGTCTATGGCTAGACCTGTGAAATTTCTTTCTGAGTGGGATTACAGTCTCTTTCTTAGCATGTCCAACACATTTAAGGAGCAGATTGAATCCCTGTATTGATTTCAATAGTGTTTTATGCTATAAATTCTACCTATATATGACATAAAAGGAACATAAAAGAAACTGGGCACTAGCCATCTATGAGCTGGATATTACAATGCCTAAATTCCACTTGCAAAACTAGCCTATAAGCTTGAATAAGATATTTTGACCTACTGAATGTTATGTCTCTTCAGACATATTGCAGATCTTCATAATTAATCTTACATTAAGCATGACATTTACCTTCTGACTGCTTTTTTCCTTCTAAGTGATGATTTTTGTCCTGAAATTATATTAACTATCTTTGTGTGTTCTTTAGTAGTGTTTAAAAAAACTAAAATAGAATATTTTTTCTCTACTTGTTGAGAGCACCATAAAAAACCACCATGTCAATATATAATTTCATTATGATTCCATATCATGAAAGCTGCAGTTGAGACAAAAGGGAAGATTTGGACAACACAAAAACAAAATCAACAATGATGAACAAAGGCAGAGTGTTGCTTCTGTTCATGAAGAAAGTAAAAAGCTGGTAGGGAGATAGAGGCCAGTAAAATAATGAGTTAATATGAAAAGATGTGAATACTACCTATTTCACATAATGAAGAACCCTAAGGGCATCAAATTAAACTACAAAGTGTCAGGTTCTAAAAGTTTAACAAGGGGGGTTAATTGTTTATTAGAGGTATTTTACCATCTACTTAGCAGACTTGTGTCTTTGTATTTTGACTTTGGGAGAGGTTAAGAAACAAATTAAAGGCTATGAATTGGCATAGCATCATTTCTCATTACATATGCTTTTGCATTCAAGAATTGTAAAAGACTGAAACAACAATGAAGTGAAGCTTTGCACACATTTAAGTGCAGTAGCCAAACTGTTGAAGTGGCTTTAGGCAAGATCCTGAAACTTCTTATATTTGTTCAAGATTTGCTTTTCCTCCCTTATATGAAGGAAGTTAAATACTCAACTGCATGCTTTTGTAAAATTCCGAAATCTTGTCCCTGGGGACATTACCACTAGTACCTAAACTCTACAGCAAAGTGGTTCTTTTGAGTTTGGCCTTTATATGCTTTGTCCATTCATTTCACTGCTTGCAGTGAGTTGCAGGTTTTCCATTGACTCATTTGCTTTTAGACCTTCCGGCTGTGAACTTACAGAGTTGCAATCTGCAACTGAAAGGTAACCAAAACCACCTAGAAAATGCAAAATGTGTCTTAGAGTCACAAAATCTTGGATTCACTGTAGTGCTTCATCTTTAGGTAGAAGTGAAGGAACTTCTTGCTGCAAATCAAGAAACTATTATTATGGAAAGAAAAGGTAGTGTGTACGCATGCTGGTAAATTTTGCTTCCCTGTTGCAGGGATGGTGGTCCAGTCCTGTGTTTGCTGCCAGGACTGGCTTTAGGTCAGCTCCTAGTGTGTTGGACAGTCTTCCTGGTTTTGTATGGGAGTGGTGTGGAAACAGAAAAATCACTATGATAAGCTATTGCTTTTTCTGATTTCACTTTTTTAGTCTGTGTAAATGCATTTATTTCCTATGATCCAAAACCTGCAATATAGAATGTAGATACTATAAATACTGTGCTCAATTTTCTTTTGTTACATGTTAGGTCTTTGGAGTATGACTTGTGTACTCCTGTGTTTTATCAATCTCCATGTATAGTCACAGTGATACAGAAATCCTATGAAGGATTTCTATATCACTGTGGAAGAGGAAACTGTGAAAAAGAGCCATGAGAAGATCTGTGCACCTGGAAGCACTAACTTTGGCAAAATTCCCAACGGCATTAACATTCCTAATACCTAGAGTTAATGTTCTTGCTCAACGTGGGTTTCAGCTGATGTTTTCTGGTGCTCACTTTCCAAAATGAATAATCTTTGGGGATTGAAAGACAATTACTTTCTTTTTAATGAGAAGTCTAAATATCTCAAAAACAACTTTACATACAGAATAGATCTATTGATACATGGCTATGGATCAGTTTAATTTTCTCTACTGTATGTTTCTTTTTGCAACTGCAAAGAATGCTGGTCTGCTCCAAAGTAACTTGATTTTTAATGATCTTAAAACATTATAATTGTAAAAAAGCAGCTGTATTCTTTAGAACTCTCAAATTAGCTTAAGCTTTACTGTGCTTAAAAGCTGCATGTTCATCTAGTCTGCAGAAATCTGCCCTTTTTCTCTCTGTGTCTTCCAAGAAAAAGTGTGTCTACTGAAGAAGGTAGCGACAACATCTGCTGCTTCAGCTAGATAGAAAGTGGGAAAGACACATGAGCTGTGGAGTCTGCTTTACTCTTGGGTTGATTACATCTTCCTGTAAATCAGAAGTCCTTTAAGGGCCTTTAGAAAGTGCTGTACAATCTGGCTGTCTCTCAGCACGTAAAGTAATTCCCTGTTGTTTGGGCAAGTGTAAGGAGAAAGTTGCCAGCATGCATATGCCTGACAGGCATGTGTCTGTCTCGGGGATTGACTGTTAACTTGTAGGCTCTAAAGCTGTGGAGAAATACTAAAGAACAATACTCTTTCAAGTATACTGTGAGATCTCTGTAAAATAACCTGGTTGTCTTCTTTAGGTGTGCTACAGAAATATATATAGCAGGTAAAACAATATTCTGTTGGAAGGCTCTACATTTTGACACCACTCTGTAGATACAATGCCATATAGGGGGTGACATTTATTTAGGCTGCCTTTGATCTCATTGATTCTGGGATTTTTCATTGCCAAAGACAAAATATCCAAATATATTTTTCAGTTGCATTTATTCTCTAAACACTGTCTTTCTTTGGGCCTATGTATACTGAATTTTTAGTCTTACAATTTGGAAAGCAAGAAATTCTCCCTGTTGAAAGAATCCTTTACATGATGGTGAATACAGTGCTATTAGTGTATAATTATACATGCATCTATCAGCTTTGACAACAAAACTTTCACCAATTCTGATTTTAGTAAGCTAAGTCCCTTTGTTATAACCTCAATGGTGGCGTGGTTTTATGTTAAGCTGGTATCAAACCCCAGCAGCTGATGGTGAATACAACTGATAAAGTAACTTAAAATATCTTTAAAAGTAACATTAAATAAAACATGAAATGATTTTAAACTTCTGTTTTCTATTTACTCTTGCTTTTGGGTGGCAGTGACTTACGTATTAATGTCCATGAGACCTAAGATGAGACTGGAAGTTAACAGGCGCCTGTGAACCAGTAGTAGAATCTCATTGAAGTGTAAGTGTAAAGATAATTGGTAGTTCTTTTTCCTAGTAATAAACAGAAATTTGTATGCATCATTTGTTACATGCCCAGTTTTCCTACTGGTTTTATTTACTGTTCAAATTTCCCTGCTTCTGTAGAGCTTAGCAATGTTTTTGGTTACATCAGAACTTCTGCAGATCTTATGGGTGCTTTCATGTGGGGTTTTGGTCAAGATCCATCTGTCTTCCAAAAGCTGCTGTGATTCTTGATTGTTGAGGTACTGCTTTGTTTCCAAGGCACTATCAGCTATGAGAGACCTTAAAATGGTAAGGTGTTGCATGAGGAAGAACTCCAAATGAGAAGGGACTACTTGTGTGGGGATCACAGGCACTTCCTTGTGTCAGAAAGAGTTCAGCATGCTGTCTAGCTCCAATTATTGTAAGAAAAGGATTAAAGGATTGCCTTTCTTTTGCTTGTGCCTATTTAATCTTTAGACATCTAGAAACCAGATGGACTCCAAGAAAAAAGCCTTTTCTTCCTTACTGGTCTTTGAGCATCAGATGCTTGCCAATCCTTTCCAAGAAAAAAAAAAATTCCAGTCTAAACACCCCTGGTGCAACTAGAGGCTGTTTTCTCTCATCCTGTCACTTGTGACTGAGGAAAAGAGAATGACCCTCATGTCACTATGACCTCCTTTCAGATAGTTGTAGAGAGGGGTAAGGTCTCTTCTGAGTTTCCTTTTCTCCAGAATAAACACCCCCCAACTCCCTCAGCTGGTTCTCATAAGATTTGTGCTCCAGATCCTTTACCAGCTCTGTTGAACTTGTCTGGACTTATTTCAGCACCTCAATGTTTTTCTTGTTGTGAAGGGCCCAAAAGACATTCAACACATCATGGATCCAGGCTTGATCTAAGGTTCTTATGGAAAACAAATGTTTTTGTCCTCCAGAGTCAGCTCTGCTCTTGCTGCATGAATGTACAAGACAGTTTTTGAGCTGCTATAGTGTACATAGCATGATGTTTGTTTCCAGGTAAACTTCAACTTCTGGTTGCCTTTCCATCTGCTGTTTTAGCATCTGATTGGTGAGCAATGTGGTTTAGACAGAGAGGGAAACATCCTAATCAACTTTCAGAGGCTTAAGTACTCTCCTCTTGTCATCATAAATCTCATAAATCCCTGTGAATACCAGCTGAAACTGTATTTATTGTCTGTGTATATAATAGCACCCCCATTCTCTGTACTGGATGAGATGATGTAGACTTGCAAATCTGTGCCCTCCTGTGGCTTGTTTCTCTCAATGTCTAAATTTACAGAGACTGGTATGTGGCTAGGAAAACTCACAAAGAAACCATGGGCTAGATATTGGAAGCAAGGAGACTAAGGCACTCGTTCCCTTGCAGTTTGTCATGTGAGGGGTACGTGTTTCTTTGGGGTAAAATGCTGTCCAGGGAGGTGTTCAATTCCTATGTCCAGGCTGTTCATCACTACCTCTCCTGGGCTGAAGTCTGCACCACAATTTCACTAGGGCTGTGTAGCTCTGGTATTCAGGCTTTAGGAACTGGAAAGACCCATGACAATGTAGGGGGAATAAGACATAAGGGTTTGAGAGAGAGTAAAACTCTCTTTGTTTACATAAGTGAAGGACATAATTGTTGGAGCTGGAGGAACAGGTGAGTGAGAAATGACTGGCTTCTTCAGCAAGCCATATCAGCGTGACTGAAAAAATCATCCAGGAAAAGGATCCCATCCCAAAGGTCCTTTATTTTGGTATGTCATTTACCACTGTGATTGTGACATGAAATAATTTTTCCATGCCAATAGGCATGTGAAAACTTACCATCTCAAAAGCATATAGAACTGTAGTGTGCCTTCTACTAAGACACAAGATCATACCATGAAGGGACTGGGCAAAAGGAAAAGATATCCCAAAATGGAGTAGAGAACTTGGGAGTTTCCTAACGGTTTCTTTAGCTCACTGTATCAGACCAGTAGCAGAGAAATAGCTGGTTTGTCTTTAGAGACTGTGACTCAGTGAAGTGAGTGAACAGATTAGTGTATGGATGGTTCTGCTGTGCCTGTCATGAGTATTTACGATTTAAAGTGGTAAAAAACAGGAGTCATGAATGGGTTAAAGAAAGAAATCACCTGTGAATGGCATACTACCAGATCTCTTAGAATTTTTATCAGTGAAACTGTGCTTGTGCTTGTGAATGCTTCTTAGCTGATTTTGGAAAGAGAGTTGTAATAATGACTGTAAACCAACATCTGTCTGGTATCTAATGATATGTATGTATTTTTGCCTTATTTTTAGGAATGTTTTTATTGCTATGGTATCATGGCAGATAGAAAAAAAATCTTAGTGAAGTTTACCTTGAGTTGTCTACTGACATGCGGCAACCTTTAACTATCTTTAGACTCCCTTAGACTATCCTTAGTATTTTTTAAGACTACTTTAATGCTGAGATCACTGAAAAAATGTAGATTTGGGCAGTGAAATTACAGACCGTGCAGATACCTCAAGGGATACTTAATATTTGACTGTATCTAATTATTAATTTTAGTAATTTCTTTAAGGTCTGCCACAAGAGACATGGATTTGGTCCTTGCCTTTAGCCGCTTGTTTCTAGAAGGATAAAGGTCAGATGAGTGTAACCCAAGAGATACAAAGGGTAATGATAACTTAAGGCATTTAATATGTATTTTAGAATGAGTACCGTTTTTTTTTATTTTGTTCTTTGAAATACTCTAAATTTTCCTTTGCACTGAAAAGTAATATGTCATGTGAGTGAAATCCAGGTTTCTAATGTAATCTTCATTATGCAATATGACTTTCTCTTGTTGATGTTCATAATAGTATTTCTATATATGTTGGAAAAACAAGGGCATATGTCCTGGTTTTTCTAGATACCATTTTCTAGAACAAGGTTTAGTATGGCAATTGTGTGGAGAGCATTGACTGATCATACAAATATATATCAAACCACAGCTACTTTTGATACAGAATACATCGTTGTAGAAGAACTACCTGTAGGGCAAAATTGCAAGCATTGAACAAATTTGTGAAATTGTCAGTTGCATCACCAACAGTACTGCCAACTCTTCTCCCTTTGCTCATAAATTACGTGATTGAGCACTTTCTTCCAGTAAAGATGTATGTGTAATCCAGGTTTTGAATGGCATTAAATTTTTTCCTTTTCTGAACCTATAGTTATGATCTAGATTTCTTTTAATAAATAGCTTTACTGGGAGCCTTAAAAAAGCATGGTACTTGAGCAGTGTAAAATAGTTTAGCCCTTTAAATTTTACAATAATATCAACTGTAGAGCATAATTCTGACAAACACAGCCATTCTACAATAAATGCAATCAATAAAACTAAACTTTAAAATTAAAATTATTCAGGAGAATACTTATCTCTGAATGAAGCACAAGGAGACAAGCCTATTCTTTCTCCTCAAAAAGCCTCATACTAGTGTGGATAATACATTTTTATGATTACTCCTTAATTGTAATATAAGAATAATTATAATTCACAGTGGTTTCCTCATCATGCGGTGACAATAGAAACGTTACATGAAGCATTGCACCTTCACAGTCCAATTCGGGATGTTTTTGGAATTTAGTACTGAGTGATGATTACTGCAATGACTCAGAAAATGAAGGGGCTAAATTTTGCCCAGCAGGTTTTCCACTGCAAACACAAAGATCCATCTGTGAATCCTAAGTAAGCTTTTTCCATTTTACCATCTTATGAGGTTAAGTAGCCAAACCACTGGTGTGTTATCGAAACCTTTCTAGCTACCAATGCAAAGCACAGCACCAAGAGGTCTGCTATGGGAAAATTAACTCAGTCTCTGGAAGATTTAATGTACTATACTGGGTAGAAGAAGAAAATACAACTTTGTCCTTGTTTTTAATGGGTAATATTTTCAAGTGTTTTGACAGTTTATTATAAAAAAGAGAAGGCTCATCAATCCATTCATGTATATGCCCAAAAATAGACTTCTTGCAGAGAAGGACATTGTAACAGTTGTTATGTGTATGGAATTCCTGGTCAGAAAAAATGATCATGTCAATTTGCATATTACAAATGCTGTAATTTGAAAATCTCAAAGGAACTTTATTATCTGTTCTATTTTTTCAGTTTACATAGTTTCCTCTGAAAAAGATGATGAAAAGAGCGAGCAACTTTCTTTTAAAGTAACTGTATTTTCAGTGGGGTAGTGCTGGAATGGGAAAGGTTATGTGCCTTATGCATTTATACAGGAATGATGTACACTTTCTCATGATGGGTACCTCATGAGGGTTTCTTTCATCTTTCTCTCAAATTGTGAAAATTTTGAATGAAAGGGTAAGTAGAATCCTACTTTCTTGTAATCTTGAAATTAAAAAATGAGGAAAGATATTTTGCAGTATTGTGCAAAATTTCACATTTTCTATAACTTGACTCTTGAGGCACTATGTTGACTAGCTCATCAAAGTGATTTTCTTCTGTCTGTATCCTTACTTTAAAATTACTCATTCACTATTGAATTTTAATGCAAAATGCAACTGAAGTTCAGTATGAAATCAAAGGGAAAACCAAGTCTTCACTGACTTTGTGTGTGGAAAAATTTAAGAATCTATGACTTGAGAACAAAGAAAATATTCAGCAGTCAGACACAGAACTGTACTGTCCCAGTTTTCTCATACCAGTCCCAACCCAGTATTCCAAATAGCCTCCCCACTCTTTTTGGTGCACACTCTGTTGCCAAACTAAGTTAGGACTTACTTGTTTCTACCATTCTCTTTCTCACCATACTCTGTATTCTCTTGCAATGCATCCCTGTGCTTTTGGACCACATTTACTGCATGACTGGGGAGCACAGAGTCTGATACCCATTCCTGCAAGTGTGGTTGCATCAAGGAGAGATGCTGAATCAACCACCCTGCCAAACATAAGAAAAACCCACGCCCAATATCAGTGAGTGTGTAAGTAACAGGAGCTGGAAGACAGTTATAAATATCCCTCCCCCTATCTTTCAGGTGGAATGTGTGACTTTGAAGCCTGGGAGCCTCTGAGCTGGAGATTAATTTTAAGAAAAAACTTGCTCATTATTCCCCATCTGGACTATTTTTAAAATAGTCTTCCTTTAAAATTACCTACTTAGAGTGCTTTCATATGGGTTATTGTCACATGTTTCCAAAGCAGATGTTACAGTGCATTAGAGTGTGAACTTGAGAAATGCAGCAGAAAATATGAAGACATTTGAGTGTCCGAAGTAGCATTGGTTCAAGAAAGAAAGTAAGTTCTAACTGCAGCTGTTAATGATTTTTCAAGGCAGTGATATTCCCTCTGTGACTGGAAATTCAGTAACCTCCTAGAAACAGCTCTCAAGACTTTCTACGAAACAACTGCAGAATCCTGAGGTTTCTGGCAAGATTTATCATCAAAAGCATCTCTAGGACTCTCTTGGTAGCCACTGGAATAGACCTGCTGCTGGTATTTGTGAACTTATGCTCCTTGAGATTTATGCTGCTAATGACACAATGGTGTGCTGTGATTGTGATGATACATAAGTAGAAGTAAGTTGCCTTTATGGATTTGCAGTGAAGTAGCTGATCAGGCCAGCATATGTTTGGTTTTGAATGATTTAGAATGCAGAGCTGTCTCAGAGATGTCTCTTCAATGCAAGATCATGAAAGTATAAACAGAAATATACTTCACTGCTGAAAATAGCTTTGAATCAGTATCTGCTTCCTATAAACTGAATATAACAGGTTTATTTTTCCTGAAAAAGGACTTTAGGAGAAGTCCAAAAAGTGTCAGATTTTTAAGTAGTGAACAAATTGCAGGCAACTGCAAGAAGGAAAAGCCCTGAGAGAGGGCAAAGAAAGACAGTGGCTGATGTAACACAGGTCCAAAACAGCAGAGGAAAAAATAGTTTGGAAGAATATGGAAGAATATCCTGTACATGCCACGTGTGACAGTACTCTTGCAGAACGGAATGTTGGCTTATTTAGATGACAGATGAAGCAACATTACCATTAAAGAAGATCCTGATCCTGCACAGTATGGAACTAAACTTTCAGAAAGATAACTCAGCCTTTTGAATTGATATAAAACTGAAATAGGATTATGTTTCTGCAGCATCTTTATGAAGCTAAAGTTTCTTCTTTCCACTGCTGTTACTAAAGAAAAAACTTGTGTGCTGACCAGAGTTTCCTGGTTTCGATGCATGGAACTTCAGCATGCTTCCCTGTTAACTAGAAGGGGGATATCAGCATTGCTATCTCCTGTGGGATATTCTTCTCTAGAGGACTAATTTGATCACTCTTCTTTTCATTGTCTAGCTGCCAAATGCCCCCAGAAGTTAACAGTATTTAAATACTTTCCTAATACCATTTTCCTACATACAAGACTTGCAGTTGCTGGAGTATTGTTTGGACACAGGGATTGTTCATCTATGAAAAAGAAGGGAAGCAGTCACCAAGGAATCTTTCCATTAAGAACTGCTTCTCTTCACTAGCACAAGGAACCTTAAACAAATTAATTGATTGTCTCCCCCAATAGGCCATGCACGGAATTACTTCAGACAATTTGACTAGGAAAATGGGCACAAAGAGGTGCATGGGTTTTTTAGGTGTAGCTTTGCTGTTCCTATATAGTGAAAACCAGAAAGGAATATGATTTCTGAGGTGCTGTGGTAGTTCTTGATTCCATCCAATATATGGTAGTAGGGAGGTTTTAAAATTGCAGTTGCACTTTTTTCCCCACTTCATATATCTTCAATAGTGAAGTTATAGAGAGCATCCTGATTTCAGTCCTTTCCCTTGCATGTAACAATCAATATGAGTAAACTGCAGCTGTAATCTATACAGTCTGTATTGAAGATTATAAAATGTTACAGTTATAAAATGGAATTTTACAGAACCTCTAAGTAAAACCTGCCTTCTGTCATAGAAGAGCAAAACCTCTGACACACCTACGAATAGTTTAATGAATATTGTTAGAAAGATTGGTTGCCTTTAGTGTTCACAGAGGGTTGTTAAGTAGTTAGATTGTTTTGGCATTATTATTTATGACATGAGTAAATGCACTTCAAATTATTTGAAAGAAATCCAGCAAAAAAATGAAGGCTTGTTTATTCCTTGATGTTCTGCCACATGAACAGGCATGCAATTTACAAAAATCCCTCCAGATTGCTCTTGGAGCAGGTTGGACCAATTTGCTGAGGAGAGTGTGTGAAGTACTGCCTGATGGTGATGAGATCAACTCAGGTCTAGTGACCTAAGCTGTGCTCAGGTATTGAAGTAAATGCATGGCAGAACTTGCAAAATTTTATAGCTTAGTGCTGCAAAAGGGCATGAAGGCAAAGAGTTTCTCTCAGTAGTTAACCAGTGCTGCAGATACTGTGGTGCTTTGGTCTGATCCAATAAAGAAAACAGCCGGTTTACCACTGTTGGATACATTTTTCATTCCAGTGGTTTTCAAAGACCTTTCTGTGGCCAGAAGATCCCCATATTTTTTTTGCAAAACTTGTATTAATCTCTGTGCAGTTGTAAGTCAGCAAGTAATTAGTTTGGATAATTGTACTCTTCTTGATTTTTGCCATCTTTTGATAGAATTTATTTTTGGGCTTTTCCTGAAATGTTTTGGGGATATGTGATTTTTTCCTTGGACAGGGTTTGTGTTAATCTTCTAAAGTGTTTTGGAATTGAAGAAATGTCAGTGGAACATAAAAGAATGATGTAATGATAATAGCGGTATGGGTCAAGGATTTAATAAGATAAGAAATAGCAGTTTTTCTTTTGTTATTTCCAAAGTGTTGCATTAAGAACTTAATGCTGTGTAGAGAGAATGCCCATGTAAGCCCTAGCAGAAATGTCTGCCCATGTGCATTCCTGCTGGTGTAAATCCTCTGACAGCTACCATGTGCAAATTTTGCACAGCTTGTAATTATCTGTGCAGCTGGAGTAGCTTTGTGCGGGGTCTGAATCTTGATCTTAGGCAGAATGTTCTTTTCAGGTTTATGGATAATGTAATCATGAGCATGTTTGCCTTGGCAAAGTATTCCTTCTGCTATGGGAATACATCACACTAACAAAACAAACTACTGTTATAAGAATTGAGGGGTTTTCAGTAAAGGGAAAATATCTTTTAAGGCTTTTAAAAGGTACTGTAAATCTATGTACCTTTTAAACATGTGTTGTGAAGAAAGAGGTTCTTAAAAGATCTTTATTTGGGAATGCAAAGGTGTTGGCAGTTTTTAACTGACCCTTGCTATTTTAGTTTTTCTCTAAATTTGACAGATACATGCTGAGGCACTGCTGTATCAAATTTCAAACCATTCTCAGTTTAGGTTTCATCTCACAAATAGTCACATTAATATCATAAAAGCCTGACTATTTAATGGAACCTGCTGGGGCTGCAGATAGTGCTCACATGAGTCACCTTGTACTGACTCACTTTTCTTTGCTGGACATTTACTTACTGAATATGAACAGCATTAATACCTGCACAATAGGGTGGCTGGTTTGAAAAATTAAAATGGCATTAAGTGGCAGCCATTTAGAAATGGGGTAGAAATACCATTGCCTTCTTTTGTCTTTCTCTCCTGTACAAGCAGCACTCAGGGCACTCAGTGTGATCTTGCTCCCTTGATGGGCTGCAGCCATATATTTGTCCTGTTCTCTCTTCTATTCCACTTTGACCTTTCTGGACTGTTTACAGGCTTCTCAGCAATGTCAATGTGAATCTGGCCAAACCAAGAATAAAGACCAAACAACAAAAAAGCTGTATCAAAACAAGTATTTGGGACAAATGGCCAGCTGAGAGCTCAGAAACTGGGCTTCCTGCTTCAGATGCTGCTGAGGAGGATGTGAAAGACAGCTTTTCTTCTTTGAGAGACTGTGGTCTCATCCACCTTGATCCTTCTCATGAATGTTGAGGTGCTAGCAGCAGCTCTACCCATGTCCTCTGTACTTAGCTGTGCAGATAGGAGGCAGAGAATTAAGTGCAGCATATGTTGTCTGGTTGTGCCTGGTAAGACAAAGACCCAGGTGTCTGAAATAAGCAGAGTAGTTATTACAGAGGTGCATTGAAGCAGTCTTTAAGTTTGAATTTGCCTGTGCTTAAGTGTATTTTGAAGCTCTATTGCAGCTTACCAAATACAGAAACAGGCTCCTTGAAAATAATTTTTTTTTGTGACACCAGGTCAAGTAGTGCATTTTGGACAGTTTTGAAAGTTAATATAGCATTGTTGATGTACTGCATAATAAAGGAATAATGTAGCTATGTTGGCTGGATTGTATGTTATGCCAGAAACTTCAGCTCTGCAGCAACACACACCTGTAAGTTGGCAGAGGAGGCAAAGAACTTAGCAGATTTTGGTGTGGGGCATGTAAATTCCTTGTTTTGAGCATATGCTGGAGTATCATAAATACTAAACTACAGTGTTCAGTAATCTATCTTATGGAAGGTGGATTTACTTATGGATAATGAGGAGGAACACAGTCTCAAAAACAACCTCTCCTTCAGCCAAAAATGGGAGCTTATGAGGTTCTTTTTCATTCATAGGGTGGGTGTATTAGAGTGTTGGGAAAAAATGAAATACTTTTTTATATGAGGATATGCATGCATACTTTCTCATTTCTCTCTAGATACCATTGAAAAATTAACATTTGGTAGAGAGTGACAGTAGGACATTGCTAAGGCCATCTTTGCAATGAAAAACTGTCAAGGATTTCTAACTCACACCGCTGCCAGCTGCATGTGTGTGGTCAGACTAGGAAATCCCAATTACCTTCAAAATAATTTTTCTGAGTGAGAAAATTTGTATTCAGTTCTGGAGCTACTAAACATGACGATGTAAAGGTTTGAGAGTCACAGCTACATGAAGGTCTTCTTATATTACTTAAACACCAAAGTGAATATAACTGTAATTGATTAACTATATTTAAGTACATAAAGGAGAGAAAAAGGCAGGCATGTCTGTCATTATAGGTTTGGGTTTTTTTTAATTTTGGCCGCCTTTTTGCATTTCATCCCATCTCAAGTCCTTCTAATTTTCAGCATTTTTAGATTATAACTAGTTCTGTTCTACCTAACTGAAGTGTTTTCTGGTTATCTGACGTTAGAATATTCTTTGATAATCCTCTCACACCTTTCTTAAATAATGTGCCTGAATCAGGTTTGTTCACATGGAGATGTTTTGCAGAACCCTTTTAACACATTGATATATACATGCCAGTGGTTCTGAATATCTTTATATGTATTTGTGAGTGTTTATGTAGCTTTTGCCACTATCTGGAGCCAACAATTTAAGCCATTATTAGAGTTTCAGATAAACTTCTTTGGCTGTGGTACATAAGACATGCAGATCTGAGTGGTTTAGTTACAGTGCCCATCCTCCTGTGACCAGGTCCAGCAGAGAGACAGATGAATGACCCATAAGGCAGCTCTGGAATAGGATGCTGGCTTTGCTCCAGTTGCTATGACTCTGTGAAGTCAACACCAGGCTGGTGTTGCTCTGAGGCTGAGGTGTGAGCTGGGGCAGTATCAGCAGGTGGGGCTGCCAGCTGAAGCTGCTGACCTGACACACCCACCTAACATCCATCCTGTGCTCTTACATCATCTGTCTCACATTCAGCTTGTTCACATGAACCCCCAGCCTGCACCAGTTTCACAGCTGGATATCCAAAACAGATGGAGAACACTGCAGTCTTGTTTTCTCATTTTGCTTTAAATAGCATGTACTGTTAGCACCTTGGGGAATACTAGATAGAGACATCAACATTTTCTAAGGGTGTTTCTAAAGACTTGTCCTTGGCTTCTTCCTATGACTCTTATCTACTGCAAGATGCTGAGGGATTGATTGCACACTTGCAGTATGATTGCTTTAGGTCCTATCATCCTTTTGAAGAATGAGAGAATACCTCATCTGCTTTCTGAATAAGTATTTTACTATTAGAGGTGAAACAAAGGCTTTCTTTGTAGCTCAAATTCTGCTGCCCAGTTAGAAGATGATTTCACTGTATTAACAGCAACATTTTTTCACCTGAAATCCCCCATTTTGTTATAGCATGCAGACCAAGGAAATTATGCTAATTCAGAAGTATTGAGAATACCATTTGAAAGAATCACAGAAGTTGGAACCAGGATGCTCAAAAACATAATACTTACTCTTTGTAAGGTGCTCTTCATTTAATGAGCAGGATTTTTACCTCTAGAATTATTCAAAGAACAAAGTTCATGGACCTGAGCCTCTAATGTTTTCAGTCATTGTGATTTAAAAGGTTACACACACCCTTGAGAGTTCTCAAGCTAAAGATAATCTCTCTTCCAATTCATATTTCCTTGCATTTGATGATGGTGATGTGCATGCTACAATAAATAGCAACAAAATAATTTGGTGTATAGCTTATCCAGTTTTTGCATTTTCTTGCCATTTAGACAGGACATGCCATACCTTAAATGTGCTTTATTTTAGTTAATACATCCTGAAAATTTTTTTTACTCCTTCCAGATTGCAATTTAGGTAAGTTATGGATAACAATATAAATAAAATTAGTGTTATAATTTATAAAATGCCCCTATTCCTAATATAAGTTTACATGACAGCAGGTGAAAAATTATGAATGGGAATATTTTCAGAATTCACAAACAGGGCTAATCTGGCTGTATATTAGAATCTCAGAATCATAGAATGGTTTGAATTGGAAGGGACCTTAAAAATCATTTAATTCCAATGCTCAAAACACCATCCAACCTGGCTACAAACACTTTGAAGAAAGCGCTTTCAAGATTCACAAAATCTCTCAGCAACCTGTTCCAGTGTCTTACTAACATCACTGTAAATAATTTCTTCATAATACCTAATCTAAAACCTATCCTCTGTCAGTTTAAAGCCATTCCACCTTGTCCTGTCATACATGCCATTGTATAAAGCCCCTCTCCGGCTCTTTTGTAGGCCCCCTTTGGATTCTTCAGTCCTGCTGTGAGAACTTCCCAGAGTCTTCTCTTCCCAGGTGGAACAACCCCAAGTATCTCAGCCTGTGTTCATAGGAGAGGTGCTCTACCCCTCTGATCATCTTTGTGGCGTCCTGTGTACTCACTCCAACATGGTCACATCCTTCTTATGCCGGGAACCCCAGAGCTGGATGTAGTTGTCCAAGTGGGATCTCATGAAAGAGGAGTAGAAAGGGACAATCATGTCCCTGACCTGCTGGTCCCATTTCTTTTCAATACCCCCAAGTCCTTCTCCTCAGCACTGCTCTCAATTTGTTCTCCACCCAGACTGTATTTGTGTTTGGACTTGCACTGACCCAGGTACAGGACCTTACACTTGGCCATGTTCAACTTCATGACATTCACACAACCACACCTTTCCTGGTCCAGGTCCCTCTGGATGGCATCACCCCCCCACAGCCTGGTGTCACCAGCAAACTTGCTGAGGGTGCCCTTGATCCTGCCGTCCATGTCTCTGTTAAGCAGTTCTGGTCTCAGTGCCAAGCCCTGGGGACAGCACTCACCACTGGTCTCCTCTTGCTCATTGAGGTCCTTGTGCATGACCATCCAACCAATTCCTTATTCACTGAGTGGTCAATCTCTCAAATCCTTTTTAGAGACAAGGATGTTGTGTGGATCAATGTCAAATGCTTTGCAAAGGTCAGTCACTCTTCCCTTGTCCAGCAATGCTGTAACTCTGTCATTGAAAGCCACCAAATTTGTCAGGCACAATTTGCCCTTAGTGAAGCTGTGTTAGCTGCCACTCCTTGTTTTCCATAGGCCTTAGCATAGTTTCCAAGAGGATCTGCACCTTGATCTGGCTTGGCACAGAAGTGAGCCTGGCTGGCCTGTAGTTACTCAGATCTTTTTGTTCCCCTTTTAAAAATGAGGGTTTTTGTTTCTTCTTTTCCAGTCTGTGATACCCTCACCAGACTGTCACTACACAAATATGATGATGGTGGCTTAGACACTTCTTCTCGCAGTTCCCTCAGGATTCATGAATTCTTCTTATCAAGTCCCATGGACTTTTGCACCTTCAGACCTCTTAGATGAGGTTTTGAATCAGATCTGCTCTATTTGCCCATTCCCACCTTTGCCTTCTGCAGTTTGGTGTGGCTAGATGTGAGGACCAGCCACATCTCAGATTCTGACTGTTGTGAAAGAAAAGTTGTGATTGGAAGAAAGATCCTGTGGAGGTGGGACAACCCTGTTCTAAGCCAACTTCCCTTTCCACCTAGAGATGCCCATCCTGACTCACCTCCTAGAGGTCTGGATGCTCATGGGTGACCGAACTGGTACAAAAAATTTAGTTTACATAAGAGGCATACGCAGGCTAACTATAAAAATTTGGTCCTGCCTGCAATTCTTTTCCCTCTTTTTCTGTTTGTCTGGCTATCCCAGATCCAGACTATCTGTGCAGCAGGATCAATGTGGAACTACTGGTAAACTTATTTCTTCTCTTTGTCTCCTTTATGTCTTTATTTCTCTCCTTCCTTGCTTTGTCTGGGCAAAGTGCACCTATCATATTCTACCACTTATTCTGTATTGGAGTTTGTTCCAGGAATTGGAAACTTGTGGAAATATGTTGTAAAAGTTAAGAGCTTGCTAACCAGCACTTTTGAAACTAAATGGAGGAATAATTTCCAGAGTTGAGATGACTATATAATAAAACCATAAGAGTTCTCTATCACTGGTGTCTTTGAACAGCCTGATGAGAATTTATAACAAACATCACCTTCCTTACTGGTGGGTCATGACACAGAGTACTCGCCAGTACTGAAGAAAAAAAAGTCTTTGAGTACTGCAGTCTTACCCAAATCCTGGATAGCCAGGTCTCCCATTTTCCTCTGGAGAGGTCCACATTTCCCCTGGTCATCCTTTTATCATGGACATATCTGTAGAATATTTTCTTGTTGTCTTTGATGTCTGTGGCCAGATTTAACTAAGCTGATCCCTGGCTCCTCAGACAATCTCTCTGTACTCCTCCCAGGCTATCTGTCCTTGCTTCCACCCTCTGTGTCCTTCCTTTTTGCATTTGAGATTTTCCAGAATCTTCTTCTTCATCTATCCAGGCCTCCCAGAGTTTTTGCCTGGCTTTCTGTTTTCAGGATGCATTACTCTTGAGCTTAGAGGAGGTGGTCCTTTAATTTTAACTGGCTTTCTTAGGCCCCTCTTCTCTCTAGGAGAAGAAATTATCCCATGGTACTCTACCAAGCAGATCCCTGAAGAGGTCAATATCTGCTTTCCTGAGCTCAAGGGTAGTGAGCTTGCTGTGTGCCCTCCTTGCTGCCCTAAGTATCTTGAATTCCACAGGTAAAAGGTCACTGCAGCCAAGGCTGTATTTGGACTTCACATACCAGACCAGCCTCTTCCTTGTTGGTGCGAACAAGGTCCAGCATAGCATTTCTCCTTGTTGGCTCCTCTGTCACTTGGAGATGGAAATTATTATCAGTGCATTCCAAGGACTTCCTGGTTAATTATTTTCCCTCCACCAGCTATTGGGGTGTTGGAAGTTCCCCATGAGGACCAGGGCTTGTGAATGTCTGGTTGCTCTTATGTATCTATAGAGGTTCTCATCTGCTTGTTCTTTCTGCATAATTCTCTGTAATTGGAAGCTGCATGGAAATTTCTGTTAGGCAAGTCAGTTAGCAGCTGCCTCCAAAGATGTAAAAGAGAATAGAAAAACAACCAACCATGCCCTCCTCCAACACTGCTTTAGACAAGAGTTGTGATCTGCAAAGTGAGTATCTAAGGTAACAGTGTCCTTCAGGACTGCAGATAAAACCTGTGGTAGCACTTTGGGACCACAGTTATTATCTCCAATTAATGGGGAGGTAGATAGGAATAAGTCGGTGGTATGGATCAGCTGTTGCATAAATAGATATTTTGAATTGCGTTTGTAATTTGGTGTATTATGAATATGGCATAAGAAGATTTTGTGTGTAATGTAATAGTTGGTGTGAAGTCGGCTTAGGAAAGCAACGAATGTGAGAGAGGAGATTAAATAATTCCTTGCTTGCACACAGTCTAGAGAAGTGGGAATAGATTTACATTTAAACTGTAGCCTAAATGTCAGGTGTGGGAGTAGTTTTTGCAGAACTTTCTCCTGGTATGTTAAGTAGATATTTGAAGTTCATACCAAAAAGGAATTATACCTTCATCGTGGGATACAGAAATATGTTAAAGTAAAGGTGGATATAGCTTTTGGCACTTGAGGTGAATTAGTGTAAAGATCAATTTATTGTGAAGAGCTGTGCTCTACTGGGATGTTGGTTATGTCTTGAATACTTTGTTTCTCCAAAATCTGTAAATTTTATCTACTCTGCCTCAATAAGCTTTTTCCAGTAAATAATTGTGTATATATATGTATTTTCAAGTTAATCTTAACAACAGAAAAGCTTAGTCCTTCACTGTTTTCCTACCGGACTGAGTGCTGATAATGAGTCAAGTACAAAACCATACTTCATTTTTGTTTTATAAATGTAGATCATTCCAGAAAAATGCTCCAAGTATAGCTTCTAAATTTAGTCATTTTTTTTCTTAATAAAACATGTGCTAGAGCTGCAGGGAGATATCCGAGTCAAGATGTCATAGGAAGCCTTCTACCAGCTTAAGCACTATCCTGTGAATGTTCATATGTTGTGTAATTTTATGCACATATAGAATAGAATTGCTTCTGTGTGTGGAAAACTTAAGACAGTGAAGAACCTCTTAAATCATGATGATTTAAGAAAATTATACCTACAGCATGACCTGAAGTGGATGTCACTTACAATTCATGAAGGGTCACTCAGAAATATACTATTGTTCTAAAACAGAAAAATAGAGTAAAAATAATGCTAGATCTGGCTCTTATCTGCTAGCAAAATCCATGTACTTTTTTTGCCTGTCTCAAATCAGCATAAATTGCCTTTAATTCCTCAAGTCTGCATGATCCTGGAAACATCTCTGCATCTTACCTAACATTGACAGGAAATTATTTTCTGAGCTTCTTAATATTTCCTCTCAGCTGAAGGACAGAGCTCTCTTTTCATGCTTTCAGAACCATTCAGAGATACAGAAGTGCATCCTGTCTCTTCCATGCTGACCACCAACCCTTACCAAATGCTCTTTTCAGTTTAGTTTCTTCATTTTTTTTAGCCGTCTACTGAATTAGGCATAAAACTACAAGGAATCTCAAGTAGAACCTAATTATTAGTAAGGAAAAGCTGACCATAGTTTTGGACTTGCAGAAATGTTGAAAAATGTGCACCTGATATTTTTTTAAGTTTTGGGACTAATTATCATCTCTGTATCCTTGCATTATTCTGTAAAAGGATTTTGCTTTTGAAAGGGAAAGGGCTTAGCTTTTAGAAAGAAAAATGTGTAAAAAGTCCTGCTTGGACAGGGAAGCCTTTTAGATATACTTTCAATGATAAAAGTGACTTTGTAATCGTAAGGGAAGCAGATAATCAGGATCCATTGTGCAGTGTGAAAGAAAATATTTCGTTCACATGTGAAAATAATTTTGAGCTATTGAACTGGATAAAAATAGTGTATTTTCATATTTTTTTACCATGCCACTCTAAACCTTAGAAAAAGGTAGAGAATTTCTGGTCTAGCTGAAGCTTTGCTGCTTGTGAACTTCCAGCCTGATGCTATTTTATGTAAGGGTTTGGTAATGAGGATCTATCCTGTCACTTTCTTTCTTCTCAGCTTCCTACCCTTTTCCCTGTCACCTGGTTTGAGCATGCTGTGAGTCCTATCCTTTATAGAGGAAAGAAGTGTGAAACAGTAAAGTGCAGAGTCACTGATGTTGGAAGGCACCTCTGGAAATTGTCTATGACAATCCTCCAGCATGAGGAAAAGGCCAACTAAGGCAGGTTGCCCCTAGCCATCTCTAGCTGAGTGTGGGATATCATCAAGGATAGAGATTCCACATCATCTCTGGGCAACCTGTGACAGTGTTTGATCCCCTCTATAATAAAAAGGGGGGTTTGTTACACCTATTGGGAATTTCCTGTGTTTTGGATTATTCTCATTGCTCCTCATCCTGTCACAGGACACTGCTTAGATGATTTTGGCTTTATCATCCTTACGTCCTTCTATCAAGTATTTTTACAAATGCACAAGATCTTTCTGAGCTTTGTCTTCACCATGCTATAGAAGACCCAGCTCCTTCAGCCTGGTGTTCTGTGAAAGATACCCCGGTATTTTGAGGTTTTTGTGGTCCTGCAATGGACTCTCTCTAGTATTTCCTTGTCTCTTGTACTGGAGTGCCCAAATCTTCACCCAGAACTACAGAAGTATCTTACCAGCTCTGTGAAAAGAGGAGAGACAATTTGCTTGACCTGCTGGCAAATTGACTTGCTGGTGCAGCCCAGGAAATTGCTGCCCATCTTTCCCATGAAGATGCACAACATTGCTCATTTTCAGCTTGTTCCCTAGGACTGAGATCCTTCTTCACAAAGCTACTTTCCAGCTGTCCAGCCCCCAGTGTATTCTGTGTCTGCAGTTATTTCTTCTCAGGGACAGGACCTTAAATTTCCCTTTGCTGCATTTCATGAAGTCTACCCTTTTCTCCAGCTTGTAGAGTCCCTCTGGATGGCAGCACTCAGGAACATCAATTATTTCTTGTAATTTTCTGTCCCCTGAAAACTCTCTGAGAGTGCATTCAGTCCTGGCATTAATGATGATTTCAAGCAGTATTGGTCCCAGAATCAATGCCTGGAATACACTGTGGACAGCTGGCCTTCAGCTGCTTTTTGTGACACTTACTGCAGTTCTCTGAGCCTGTCAATCTGTCAGTTTTCAGTCCACCTTGTTTGCCACTTACTTAGTCTGTACTTCATCTGTTTGTCTGGGATGTGAGACATTGTGGAACACTCTGTTAAAGTTAAGATGAAGCAACCTCTCTCATTCTCCTCTCTCTCCATGCACCAGGCTGCTCATCTCATCATAGAAGGCTATGAGGTTGTTCACTAATGATTCGCCTTCAATAATCCATGCTGACTGCTCCAAAATAACCTTCTTGTCCTTTATATGTTTGGTCTGTCTAGGCCATCATCTTCCCAGAAGAAACAGCAAAGCTGATCAGCATGTAGTTCTCCAGATCCTCCTTCTTCCTCTTCTTGTAAATAGGAATAATAGCTTTCTTTCTTTCAGTGCTTAGGAACACCCTCTCTAATTTCTGCAATGACTGAGAGAGTGGCATTGTCCAGTTCCCCCAGCACCACTTGGTGCTTCCTGTCAGTTCCCATGGACTTGTGTATATCTAGGCTGTTGAAATGTTCCCTGTCCTAGTCAGCCCCTACATGTTCTAAGTTTTCTTGTGCTGCACTTTACTGCTCGTGTCCCCACAACCTTCAAACTGCCAGATTTCCACAAGGTAGTAAACCAGCTTATTCCAGCGCTAGGAAAATTTTATCTGGGGTACTTCACTGGCCATGGTATGAGGGCTATCCGCATATCTCACCATGAAACTAGGAACATGTTTGCTGCTTCTTCATAGTGTAAGAGCCTTAAAACTCATATTTGTCTTAAAGACTACAAAGACCACTGAAGGGCTTTACCCACTATGGCAAACTGCATAAAGATTCTGTGACCACCAATACTCAACACTGCCCAAATATGCCTTTTGGGTTCTGGGAACTTGATATAAGATAAAGGTGGTACTATTGTTCAATTATCTCAGGTTTAAGGAGAAGTAAACACAACTGGAGGAGAAAAATGTATTCACAAGGAAAACCAGCTCATAAGCTGTGGTAAAAATCATCTCTTGCTGGGCCCGGCAGGGGGAGACCTTAGCCCACCAACCCATTTGCTGAGGCCAGGTTTGCACACTAGAGTTTGGGGATTTTTTAAAGTCCTCCACTATGAGGAAAATGCAACTGTACTGGATTTGTCACTGGGGCAGAAAATTAATTTTGGTGTTGCTTCTGTTTGTAAGTGGAAAAAAGGTACTTAGAAAAGCAGTGGAAAATACTCTTGGAGGTACGCCTAGGAGATTTGCGTGTTAAGAAAAAATATTTTATGGGATCTCAATTTTTAGAAAAATTGTTCCCAGTGGCAGCCTTTATATGACTTACTGTGTTGTCTGTTTCCCTGGAGCAAATCAGTATTTTCACCACAGGTGAGAAATCTGGCACTGAGTTGACCACCCAGAGATTGCAAGGAGACTGCATTGGCAAGGGGACCACCCAAATACTGACATTCCACTGTCCTCAAATCAGCAGCAAGAAACGTCTGTGGCATGCACTCAGAAGTACATGCTGGGAATATGAATCTTTCTGGAGAAAGAGAAGGAGAGAACTTGTAGTTTGTAGAAGAAATCTAGTAAAAATATGTGACTGTTGACTAACATAAAGAATACGACATATTTTTATCCTGTACATGTGTGAATGAATGAATGAATGAAATGGAAGTCAGGACAGCACACAAAGATTGTACACCAAAGAGCTGCCAGTTCTGTTTCTAAAGGCACTATGAAAATATGACAAAATGAGTTCTTTGCAGAATAATCATACACGCAAAGGAGAGACTGCTGCTATGGTAGTACTGGCACAGAGCAAAAGGGCCTGCTTCCTACTATGTGTTGCTCATTGGTTTAGAGCTCAGTAAAATTGATTTATACAAGAAGTAATTTTTCCCTGTTCAAACCCCATACCTCTGTGTTTTAGGTGTGTCCATCTCTAGTTACTATAATGTGGATTCTCTTCCCATTGCAGTTATTGTGTTCACTTGTGTGTGCAGTAGAAGACTGAGACTGAAAATTTTAAGCCAGACCACTGTGGATGAATCAGCATAATGAAAATTTGTGACCAAAATTTTATTGTGGCTGCTAAGGAATAGTAGATGCTATGCCTTTTAATCATCTAAGTAAATTTCGACATTTAATTTACCCCCAGAAACATCATACTATTTAATAACATAATTCTCCTTTGTCTCTGTGTATGCCTTCTTCTATTATGTATAAAACTTTACAAGTTTACTGTAAGTTTACTGTATTCCTGCTGTTAAAGATTGTGAAATGCTCATGTCTGAAATATTTTAACTGAGAGATAAATTGGTCTTAAAAACCCTTACTGAGAAAAAAGTGCTACCTGGGACTTAGAAGAAACTGATATTCTTCCGGTCATGGACAATTATTTCCTGTATTAGCATCCTACTAAGTGCAGTGACTGTTTTTGGTGTATTTTTGAGGATCTGGACTTTAAATATTTCCCAGAGAAAAGTCTTGTGGTGTTAAGTGAAGAACACCAGTGCAGTGCCCAAATGGTAGAGAATTTCTGCAGGGTGTTTATGGGAGAACTGTATGGTATTTTTGCAGTTTTGATTATGACTTGTCCATACCACATGTGCTATGATAAACAATATGAAGGTAAGTAAACTAATATTCACAGATTTATGAAGGTTCACTTCATTTTTTCCTGCATTAGTGTCTTGTCTGCATTAAGAATATTCATAGATAGTTTATGTATACATACACACACACACACACACATACATATATATATATATATATATATATATATATATATATATATATATATATACACTATAATAAACTAAACTATTCAAGATAGTTTATCTTATGAAATTTCCTGAATTGTCCTGTCTTGGGGCATCATGGATGCTTTTAGGATTTCTTTTTCCTCAAGGATATATGCTGATGGAAATCCACACAGGGTATGTCATGTCTAAGTGTTTCTAGGCTGTAGCAGGTGTGGACTGTCTGGACTTACAAGAGTTTTGAGTGTCTGGGAGGGCGTCTGGGCATGTACTTTCAGAGCTCTCAGCCTCTGGATTTAACTCCTGTTTACTATCTGTCATGGTTTGACACTGGCACAATGCCAGTGCCCCCATGAGGATACCCTCTCCCTGGTTTCTGCTGTGAGATGTGACCAGGAATAAGCAAAGCAGGCTCCTACTCAGGGAAGAAAGAAAACAAAACTTTATTAACTACACTACAACTATGGATAAAAAGGAACATACACAGGGAAAATGAAAACCTTACAAATACATTTCCTCCTCCCCCCACCAAATTTCCAACCCAATACATCTATTCCTCAAATCACCAACTCTTAGTCCAGCACCACTCTTCAATCAATCCTCAGTTCATCAAGAGGAGAGGGTCCTTCTTGTACCATGGGCTTCCCCTGGAAACACAGTTGAAGCTTCGTGTGTTCCTGTGTCACTCATGGCACCGCCCAGAGTACATCTGCCGTCGTGACTTCTTCCTTTCCATGTCCAGTGCTCTCACCACTGAACACGGACCAGAGCTGCTTCTAGGGTTGTCTTTTTTTAAGGATGCTCTGTCCCGATCCAAAAAAGGCACAGTCTCTCCTTTGGGACACCTGTCCCCCCCATATTTTTTCACCCCCTGGGGCCGAGGGGCACCAACACTGAACCCTCTTGGTTCTGAGGCATTTCCTCCCCCTAGAATGCAGTCTCTGTGTCACAAGGAACATGGGTCTGTCCATGGCTGTACAAAAAGAGTCCAGCAAAAGCCACTCCATCATCTCTTCCCACTAGGATTCTTCTCTATTCTTCCACTATTTCTCACTCGCCCAGACCTCTCTCACACTTGCACATTTCCTTCCTCATCTTCCACTCTATCTCTCTTCTAGGAAGGGTCAATGATCTGTAAAGTTCTCATTCTCCAAAAAGGGGTTAAAAGCTCCTACAAGCCGCCGGCTGAACCCCCCCTCTTCTCCGTCCCAGCCCTGCTGCCGGCACAGGCCCATGTTTATCAAGCTTCAAGGTCACAGTCTCAGGCAGCGGCTCTCTTTCTCTCTCTCTCTCTGTGTCTCTCAGGGGGGGCTGCCCGATGGCTCCCGGTGTCTCTCTCTCTCTCTCTTCCACCCTTCCACCCCCGGGCTCAGGCCTACCTCTCCCGGCCACATGGCTTTTCCCCTCCCCCTGCCCAGCCAGCAGCTGGGCCAGGGGAGAGACCCGAACTCTTTCCCGCCGGAAACCCAAGAGAACCCTCCCAGGGGAGAGCTCTGCTTTTAACCCCATGTTCTCAGAGGCATGTCCATGTCCCAATGGCCAGGTTAAATGCCAGTATTAAAGTCTGAATATCCATTGGCCAAAAACACAGCATCCCAAAAAACACATTTCCTGTCAAACCACCACACTAACAAATACAGTTACATTTTTTTGTGCTGTGTTGGACTTACAGGCACATCCACAAATGTTTGTGGTCTCACTGGATTTTCTCCTTCCTGTAAGTCAAGATGAGAACTTGAGTGTCTCTGGACACTTACATAACACAGGGGAAAAATAGGCATAGCTTTGTATTTGACCGGTCTGTTTTACAACAGAATCTATGCTTAGTTGTAATGCAGTCAGCCAGTGAACAGTTTTGTCTCCAGCACTGACATAAATAGAGGAATGGAAACCTTATGTACATTGGTGAAAGACAGTTTGCTGCCTTCATCATTAATACTGAACAGATACCATGCACTCTGTGAGAATGACTGTGAAAGTCAGGTAGAATGCCTTTTGGAATCTGATGCAAATTTAGATTATGGACTGCAGTTCTGCATCTCTTGGAGCAAATGTGAGTAAAGTTACAGGAGAACTAGTTGAGTGTTTGGTTTGCCGAGCCTGATTTTCTTTCCAGTATCAGCCTTCTTTGAGATATTAGATTAGGAATTACCTAATGCGCAGTGAAAGTGGCCCTAATTCTGTTTTTCGTTACTAATGTCAGCCCATTACTTTATAAATCTCTTCTCTCGCTCTCTTTTTTTTTTTTTAATCTGTTGGGGTTTACTTTCATATTCTCTTTTTCAATTTTTCACACTTTATCTTTACAGCTTCCTGATTTTCTTTCATGGATTCTTTCTGGCAGTGCTATAATTTATGTATCTTATAATATTTTAACAGATGCTGTTTTGGAGATATCCAGACTTATCTAAACAGAGCTGGAATTTAACCTCTTGGCATCATAATTTCACTTGTGTTTGAATTGCAGAAACTGTTTGAAGACTCCAATTGAATTACGACCTTATTGTCCAAAGCAGCCTATGTACTTCTCCTAAGAGACAGATCAAAAAGTAAGAGGTTGACTTTGCTCATTTATCATTTTTTGGTATAAGGCAGTATGATGCATACAGACTGGCAGGAAAGATATTGAGAATACTGAATTATTAGAAAGGAAATAACAAGTTGCAGTTTCCTTTATGTCTCTTACATTTTGGTTAAATTTCTGTCTCTTGTAGGCTAGTAGGTAATAACATTGTCATGAGATTGTTGACAAAAGACCATTTTTATATGTTTTGCAATAAACAAGTATAGATTTGTGGGTATTTTGTCTTTTGCATATCCTGAGGTTCTTATTAATTTGTTTAATTGAAATGATTTGTCCTGAAGGTTTTCTTAGCCACCAAAAATGTATCAAGATAGCCATTCTATTAAGAGAACTAATGTTCAGAAACATGTGGCAATGTCAAATGAAGAAATACAGCTCCTGTAGTTTTTTTTTCAGGAATCTTTTTTGGTTTGGGTCTAAATGGTGTTCATAGGTCATTAAACATTGTATAACCTTACCAGTATAGAGTTTGTGAATATAGTTCAGAAGCATGGTACAGAACATACAGAACAGCGTGATAAATAGTGTTGAGGAAGCAGACTTTTCTACTCATCTACATGCCATGTACAAGTTCTCTTTTTCTCTTAGTATGAGAATAGAACCTGATAAAAATTTTATGTCAATATATATTGCCATTTCTGGTAAAATATTATTGCAATTTTTTGCCTCTTTCCAGTCAGCATACTGAGAACTCTGAAAAATATGATGCTATTTTTAATGATCCTAAGATTTACTTCTGATTTTTTCCTCAACTGAAACTTCTCATGTGGTTATTTTTGCTACTTTCCCTGAAGAAAATACAAAATCATGGTGGAGCTGAGGTTGGAAGGGATCTCAGGAGGTCATCTGGTTCAACTTCCCTGTTCCAGTAAGGAGACTTGGAACATGTGCCCAAGACCACGTCTCTCAAGGATGGAGATTCCACCACATCTCTGGGCAATCTTTGCCAGAGCTCGGTCACCTTTCCAGTAAAAAAGCATTTTCCACTGTTCAAATGGAACCTCCAGTCTTTCAATTTGGGCCTGTTGCCTCTGGTTCTGTCATGGGGAACCACTGGAAAGAGACTATGTCTTGTTAGTGCCCTCCCTTCAGGAGTGTGTACAATATCAGGGGATTCCTCTGAGCCTTTTCTTCTACAGCCTGAACCACCTCAGTCTCTCAGTCTTTCTTCAAAGGAGACATATTCTAGTATTTTCAGTAGCTCCATGTCGCTCTCACAGCTGGGCACAGAACTCCAAGTGTGGCTTCACTGGTGCTGAATGGAGGGTCAGGGTCAGGATTACCTGCCCCACAACCTGCTAGCCACTCTTCTCTTCATGCAGCCCAGGATTCCAGTAGCCTTCTTTGCCACAAGGGCACAATGTTGGCCTGTGTTCCAGCGGTACATCCATGGTGATGTGATGTTACAAACTGGGTCATTTCAGATAGGCTGCTTTCAGATATACATGTCCATGGGATGAAGTAATTTGAGTATAAATTTCATATGGTATTTTAGTCTGCATTGTTTTTAAGCGTATGTAGCAGCCTTATTAACCAGCTGAGGTACTGAATATTGGCACCTTTTGTTTTTGAAATCACCCAGTCTTCCACTGGAGTCCTCTGATCTCATGACAGCAAGCTGAGAATTTACCTCTGCAGCAATGGAAGTGGCTATATGGAGATCCTGAAAACTCCCACTCTGCTCTCAGCAGAGATGAATCTCAGCTCTGTGAGGGGTTAGATTCAAACCTAAATGGGGTTCAAATTCCTGTCTTGGCTTTAGGGCGTGTTGTGTTCATGCCAGCTGAAGAACTGTTTGCACACCTGGTGGCTTAATATAATGCTCATTCATCAGAAACCACCAGCCTAAGGAACCACACAATGCTTATTCTGTAGGAGTGTGTTAAACATTAACCAAGAAGAAGAATGGGAGAGTTATCAGCCCATTTACTGGTAACAGTGCGAATGAATAATGAAACAAAACTGTATCATAAATTTCTGGTCAACCGCTGAAATCTACATACACTATTTAATACTTTTCCCTATTGTATATTCTTTATAAGAAATGGCAGATTCCTTATGGCAGTTCTACACTAATGTGAATTAGCATTTTCCGTTTCTGTGACTAGCAGCAGATACTTTGGTTCCTATGGAGATACTTAGGAGAAGAGGGCTCTGAATGTCCTCTGAAAGACCTGCAGGTTGTTCTGCTTTCTGACAGAACAAAATCATAATTTCAAAATTTCTATTTCTAGCTCTTCAACACAATGTCATAACAGAAATCAAGAATTTTGCATATTGAAGATCCTTTTCTTCTTTGGGACTGTATCTTACACCTTTTTGGTACCCATAAGTGATATAAATTTTTGAAATTTTGTCCTGCTATACAAGTAATGAAAAATACTTCACATTTGATTAAAAAAAAAGTGACAAGCGTGTGTAGTTTCCATGAGTTTTGAATCTACTATAAAAAGATTGAGAGACATATGATAATCTTTTTCTTTTGATTGTGCAAGGATTTTACCTCCAAATCTCCAAATTACATTTAATTAAAAAAAAAATTTAAACTTGCACATATATTTTATATAGAGGTCTGCAGACATGAAATTTGAAAACTTCACCTTCAGCTGAATAGTATATTCCTATGAAGAGTTACATTCTGTGTGCATGTCTACAGGGCATGAAGTTTTCTATCTACAAGACTGCATTCATATATTAAATCTTTTAATATAGGTATGTATATAGATACATCAGTTTATAAATATATATGTGTACATAGGTATGTATATGAATATATATATGTAACACTTGTTTACTTTTCTTGAACTGTAAAGACAGCAAGCTATAGAGTCATAAAGAACAAATTGTGCTTACATCAGTGTCTCATCATAGATATAGCACAGAAGGCATGAGAGAATGTTTCTTCATAGACCTTCTGTGTAAGCCTCCATTTGCTAATGCATCTCTAACAAAAATTCCGAGATTCATGGCCCCCTTATTAGAACCCCCTCTGCTTGATATTGCTTCCATTTCTGTTGGAAGCTGAGATCCTTGTTGCTGCCAGCTTTTATTTAAGAATGAGCATGCTGAGGAATCAGTGCTGCTTTATGAAGAAAGCCTAGGTGAGTACTAGCTTTTATCTTTGAACTCAGATGGCTCAGCAGGTAGTTGACTGCTCCTCCTGCTCACTTTAAATTTTAAGTGCATCTTATCTCCCAAAATGATTTGTCTTTTCTTTGCAACAGTTTCTTTACTGAATCCACAAGAGAACAAAATCTTGGATGGAGCTGGAAAATGAGGGCATCTTTTCCTCGGGGTAATGTACATTTGCAGCTTTGTGAAACACTGTTCCATCTATTCCAACACAGTATTTTCTAATAAAAACATCCAATGAATGGTCTGAAGCCTACCTTGGTGGTTTCTTTTTCCCCCCTAGGGACAAACTTCTTTGTTGTGTATAAAGGTATAAAGATTTCAAATGTGCATGAGGATCACAAAGTGCAGCACAGCATTGTTTGGGCATAGTGTCTTGTTCCTGAAAGCATAAAATGTCTTTCATGTAAAACCTTGTTCCTATTCATGTGTTACCATGGCACTGTGCCCAAGCTAATGGCTCTTGCATCTTGTGGAATAAAATGTGCTACAGCAGCTATCCTGTATTGGCCTCTGAAGCCAGTGTGGTTTTCACTCAATGTTGTCTTGCTTGGTGTCATGTAGATATGGCTTACACAATTCTCTTGGTTTTGGAGGCTTCTAGCTAAAGCTGTTTTTCTACATATTGAGGAAAAACCAGTAATTTAACATAATATAAATGCAGTAAGCCTGTTGTTTTTTTAAAAATTCTGCTTGTCTATCATGCTATTTTAATAAGAACATAGTATATTGCAGTCTCCTTTTACTAAGCCTTTGTTATGCCTTAAATACAGAATTGTTTTGAATTTAAACACTGAATGTACTCCAGAGCACATCAGATTCACACAGCTAAGGTCTTAGACTGAAATGAGGCAAAAATTTTAATTTCATTAGAAACCAAATCCACATCATAGCTTTGAAGGATGAAATCTCATAAACTAGTCCCAAAAAACAGAGAACATCTTTCTGAGTTCATGATAAACAGTTTTAAATGGACTTCTGGAATATTGCAATGTGTAATATCAATGTTTTCTGATACTCAGTGAATAAGCATTTCTAGTATTTTTGTTCTAGCACCTCACCTGTCAGGAGATTCAATCACGTATGTCAAATGCTAAGAAGGCTGGCAATTCTGTAAGCATCAGTATTCCTGCAAGAAGAATGGAAAAACTCATGGCAGACAAACTCAGTGTTGTGCTCAGGATTTTACTTACACATTGTGGAGCTAACAACATCTGCACTTAACACAAAATTCTCCAATATTTCTGCCTGCTTCAAGTGGCTTATGTTACTTTCTCTTGAGGAAAGTCATTGATAGAAAATGTATTTCTTCAGATGTACTGCTACAGTCTTATTAAAGCAAGTAATATTGGAAAATTTGCACTAAATCAATGGAGGGGTTTTTTTTCTTTGTAGAACTTTGCCAGTCCTGTTGCTATCCTGTGGACTATAAGTATCTCCAAATTGAAAATGGCTGTTTGTGCCATTTTTACTTTTACTCTGTTCATACCAGTCAGTTTCCTTGCCTGTGAGAATTGAAACTTGAAATCAGGTTGTTACTTGAACAAGGTTCTCTTAATGTGCACTTTCCTTGCTTGGCAAACTTGCTTGCTGATAAGCAAGCAGACAGCACAGTAGGATGAGATTATGAGTATTGTATAACACAGTTCTCTTTCTCCCCATTTTCCTTTTTTTTTGTTTTGTTTTTTCTCATTCTCTGGAAACAGTGCTCCCAGGCACTCTTGTAAAGCTGACAGTCCAGAAATATAAACACTTCTGAAATTTTTCCCAGTCTGAGATTTCTGACTTGCTTCTTGTGGCATAGCCAAATCAGAAAGGATACCCAAGTAATTTTTGTGGAGGATGTCACTGGAGAAGGGAAGGCAGAGTCAGTCTGAAGATCCCAGAGACATGAACCCAGGAGATAAAAGAGCTAAAGCCATTAGCACTTTGTGTGACTGCTGTGGTTACTTAAAGCTGCACAAAAGACAGAGAACAATGGTAATCGTTCAAGTACATGTTTACTACCTCTTTACTATGCCTCTTCTGTGCTTTGATGGGCTTTACATGTTTTTCACCTGTTCAGTGTTATCAGCTGCTAGTAAAAGCTATCTACTTAACACACATAATTTAGATTGCCTGAAAATAAACTACATGTAAGGTCTGTTGGATGTTGTGTTTGTTGAGGACTTCAAATTTACCAGCACGTTGTAACAATTGTGGAGAGACATGGGAACCTACCCCAGTGCTCCCACAGAAAAAGTTCTTGTTTGGAGGGCAGTTGAACCTGACATGCCTTGGGAAAATGGCTTAAGACTACTGCACTGGAAGTGTAAGAATAAAATCCTTTGCAAATCGATGGTGTGGCAGTTTGTGTTGGCCCCCAGAGCACCTTGTCATGAGGGAAAACACATATTAAGATATAAAGGCAATACACACCCAACCTGTGCCAAAAGAATATTTTGCTCCTTATTTGCATAACAGAATTAAATTTTATTTTTCCATTTGCAGGGATTGTGAGCAAAGAAGATACTCTAGAGTCCTGCTATAATGTAGAAATCACAATGGGCAGAAAATACTGTCTCCTGCCTTAGTATATAGTCCAGTTCAGGCCCTAAAAAAATCATCTGAAGGCTATATGTCCAGGCAGTTGTTCTTCCTGGGTGACACAGAGCAACCCCAATGGACACAGGAGTGCTTTTAACATCATGAGTCAATCCTCAGTTTTCATTTGTGTAGGGCTGAAGTCATATGAGATCTGGCTTTTTGAAATGTTTAAATATAGATGCAGTAACTGCTTGTTTGGTCTTTTCTCACATATAAGCCTGTGAGCTCACTGAGACTTTTGTCTGACTCTGTTTTTTATATAGTAAATAGTTGAGTATGCCTTGCCATTAAACCAGTGTTGCATTTAACCTTGCATTTTGTAAACTCACAGCTTTATATCAATTAAGTATATTGTTGCTTCTCTTTTATGAGTGCAGTGCATAATTCCCTCTGTGACAAGGCCTGTCCTAGATACAGTGAGCAATCACCATGTGCATTCAGAACATCCTGATCCAGGAGAGAACATTATCCAAATTATCCTGAAGATAAAGGGAACTTTTGTCTCCTTCCTACAGACTTATTTGTTACAGCAGTCTCACTTGACTGCTATGGGAGCACTTTGAAGATGTTCCTGGATAAGGATGGGGGACTTCTGCTTCAGCTGCAAATTAGATTAGGAAATCTGGCTCTTTTCCTGGCACGTGGGGGTGATTATGAAATGGATGATAGACATTCTCAATGCAAGGGCAGGCAGTGCCAAGCCTGTGCCTTCTTTCCTCCCTTTCTGTCTGCTTTCATCTAGAAGGTACATGCAAGCCAGTGCTTGGCCCCAAGAAGTTGTCTCAATGAGAGTGGCTGCCTGCATACTCACTAGTACTGGCTGTGGACCTTGGATGATGGAGATGGACAAACACCAAGTGAAACTGCAAGAGGAATGTGCCATGTGTGTGAACTTCAGGTTTTTGTTCATGAAATGGATAGGATGGTCTGAGGAGCACTGAAGGTAAGATGCTGACATCCCATGGACCTATTATCCTTATTTTTGAACAGTGAAAGAAGAACTTTGTGAGACGAGGGCAATGGTGGTGGCTCTGTTTCTGTGGGCTCAGATGTACCACCTGCTCCAGTTGTGCAATAGCCCTCCATGGGGTCTACCAGGCAATATGCCAACCTTTGCCCTTGATGCTCCCTGTCAAAGATGTAGCTTGGTGAAGTTAGATTTCATATGTCAAGGCTTTCCCATGTTGTCTTAATTGTTGTCACTGTTCAATAATGAGCTGAAGTGGTCTATATGCACCTCAGTGGTTCTCAGAGCAACCTGGTTGGAGCATTGTTGTCCCAGACACCTGGTGAATTCCAGTGCCATGACAATGTGAGTGAGGATTTTGCTTTGGGAGTCCTCAATGACTGCTTATAGTGCAGTAGATGCATGGCACAGACATACCCATATGGGTCCCAGTGCTAGATAAGGGTCATTTGAGCTCTGATAGCTCCATTTAGCTTTTGGAAAACTATTTTGAGATCACCATGTAGTGTAACAGAGAGAATGGGCAAGTGGGTTCAACTAAACATGCAAGAAACTGCACTGTTCCTGCAGTGCAGTTTCCTGTATGTTTATTCTGCTGGTAAAAACATAGAAATGGGCTAAGATTTGTCTCTAAATGAATAAATGTGAATTCAAAATGCATTTTGGAGGCAATGTGTCCTTAAACTGCTAGCAGTTCATGAGAAAACATGTCACCTCCAGCTGTCAGTGAGTGCCCTGTTAGTTCAGGACTGTGTTTGCCTGGTTTGCCCCTGCCCCCTTACTGGCTGAACTGGTGACACCATCACCTCGTCTCCTCCATCACAGTCCTCTAAGGGAACAGTGGCACTGCTCAGCTGTCAGCTCACCATAGAGCAGCTGCAGGCGCAGAGAGGGTAAGGCAACATGCCTGCCAATCTTGTTGCTTTTCTTCCCCTCAGATTTACAGCTGGTTTGGGGTGGATTTTTATTTTGGTAATTGGGAAATCTAATTAGATATCCTGGAGTCCTGATTAAGTGGCTTTTGTGGTTATAAGATATTTTGAGAATAATCATCTGTGAAGACTAGGGACCCGTGTTCCATTTGCATGTGCAATTTTTATGACTGTGTGAATAAGTTCTATGATTGCCTGTAGGAATTTAGAGTGTTTGCCCAAATGGAAGAAATTACAAATACTTCCTAGTATTCAGTTTTTAAGTCTCTGATTTTAGAATTAGGGAAAAAAACTGACAGAAAATACTATAATTGAATAGAAATGCAAGAACAGAAATCACATTCTGTTCACATAAACTGTCTTTTTTGGCAATTTGTGTTATCAGCTCGTGGAAAGTTAAAATTTTGCAGTGATTTTAACACCTGGTTAACCACCACAGAATGTCCTTGGTAATGAGTAAGTACCATGGTATGGAACATATGCTAATTGTGTTCCAATTAAACAGCATTCACTGCAATTACATCTCATTAGGTAAATAATTTCTGAGGGAGATATACTAATTAAGTGGTTTTACTCATTATGTATTTCATGATTATGATGTGTTTACTAAATTTACAGCTGTGCAACTAAAGCTATTTAGAACTAAACATGCCAATATTTACAAAATACACAGAAATTGCTTATGATCTGTTTTCTTTGTTGCTATTTATGAAGGGTATGAGTTTTCCTTGGAGCTGCTGTAACAAACAAATGCTCTCCAAGTGTTTTGAGACCCTCTGGAACATAAATGATTTTATAAATTTAAAATGCCATTGTTATTTAGTTCTCTGACGTGCCTTCTACTGTTGAGCAGCTGATTTATTTATTTAAAATAATACTAAGTTGTCTGTTTTAACAATATTTTGTCATGTATGTAGTGGATTGGCCCTGGCTAGTCACCAGCACACTCTATCCCTCTGCTCCTTGGCTGGACAGGGTACAGAAAATAGAGCCAAAGGCTTGTGGATTGTGATAAGGACAGGGAGGGATCACTCACCACTTACCATTGGTGCAAAACAGGCTGAACTTGGAGAAATTAGTTTATTTTATTTCAAATCAAATCAGAGGATAATGAGAAGTATAAACTAAGTCTTAAAGCACCTTCTCCCCACCCTTCCCTTCTTCCCAGATTCAGCTTCATTCATGCTTTTCTCTACCTTGACACAGGGGGAAAGCAATGGGGGTGGTAGTCAGTTCATCACACATTGTCTCTGCTGCTCTTCCCTCATCAGGGGAAGGATTCTTAACAGTCTTCCCTTGCTCCAGTGTGGGGCCCCTCCCACAGGAGACAGTCTTCCATGAACTTCTCCAGTGTGAGCTGCTCCCACAGGCTGCAGTTCTCCACAAATTGCTCCAGTGTGAATCCCTTCCACAGCATGGATCCCTTCCTTCAGGATCAGGCTGCTCTGTAGTGGGTCTCCTGTGGGGTCACAAGTCCTGCCAGCAAACCTGCTCCCATCTGGGCTCCTCTCTTCACAGGTCCTGCCAAGAGCCTGCTCCAGCACAGGTTTCCCACAGGGTCACAGTCTCCTTCAAGCACATTTATCTTCTCCAGAGTGGGGTCCTCCATGTGCTGCAGGTGGATCTCTGCTCTACTGTGGAACCACATGGGCTGCAGGGGCACAGCTGCTTCACCTTGGTCTGCACCAGGGGCTGCAGGGGAATCCCAGCTCCAGCCCTGGAGCACCTCCTGCCCTTCTTTCTCACTGACTTTGGTGTCTGCAGGGCTCTTGCTGTCATGTGTACTCACTCACTCCTCTGTTCTCTGGCTGTGACTGCTGCTGCACACATTTTTTCCCCCTTCGTAAGTACATTGTTCTGGAGGCACTGCCACCATTGCTGATGGGCTTGACCTTGGCCAGTGATGGGTCCATCTTGGACACAGGGGAAGCTTCTGGAAACTTCTCACAGAATCCATGTCTATAGCCCCCCTACTACAAAAGATTTGCCACAAAAACCCAGTACACCATGTAAAGCTGTTTAATACAAGATTGCAATCAGCTGGAACACTTAGGCTCAGAAAAGATTATTTTTTATATCTTACAACAATTTATCCCCTGTTTGAATTATGAGCATTTTGTTCCTTTTTGAGCAGAGACCATTTTGTTAATTTCTTGATTGCACTTTCCCAGAAGCCACAATGTATTAATAGTCTATATGTAGCTAGGAGAACTTTATTAAATGTTAGCTTTTATACAGCTTTACTTCCAGCAAATTAGGCTTCCATATCACACACATGAGCCTATCAGAGTGAAGATGTTTTGATGGTTATCATTTGTGCCTCGGTAAACACAGCATCAATTCAAGAAACCCATGTTAGAAGCCAAGAGGGGTAGAAAATTAACAGAGACTCTTGACCTTACCAGGTGACAGGCCAGGATTATGATGGATCATATATTTGGAATCAAGAGACAAAGTTCAATTCCCATTCATCATGGCAGTTTGACAGACTCCTCCTGCAGAGTTTTCTGAGCTATGCCATCTTTCATGGTTTTCATACTCTTTGGTAGCTTAATTCAATTTAAATGCCTCCTTTTTTCCTGATTTCTCCTTTTGCATTTCAAAATAATTTAAGATAAAATGGTGGATCTGCAGAACTTTTGAACCAATTAAATTACTTTCATTGGTTTTCTGTCCTGTAGGCTCTTTATTTCACCTGTTCTCCTCAGTGAGATCTCTGTATCTTGGGAAACACTCAGAAGCTCAGAGGCCAGAAGGCTTGTTCTGCTTTTGTTCATCTCTTGAAAACATAAAGCTATCACTATCCAGCCTCCTCTTCTCTTTGTAGCCTTCCTTTGCTGTTAGCAGACAAGCAATTAAATTGTTCTCTTTTGCCTTCACTGCAGTTTTATTCACAGAAGAATCTGGCCAGGTGTTTGTATAACTAACATTTCTGTGCAGTCTTGAGGGACACCTGAGCTGTTTCTCAAGGCAGTGAAGCTGAGACTGTATAAGGTTTCTGAAAGGCACATACAGTTTTGCAAAGAATATCTTTTCCGAGGTATTCCTCTGTGGTTGCCAAAGCCCTCATGGGTGAGAGCTCCTGACTGTGACCTCTGGAAGGAAACTGGAAGGTCTAAACAGACAATTTTGAATCGTGGGCTTTTTCCTGAAGGTGCCTCTGAAAGCTTCATTACAGCTGGATACAAATTCAGGAGAAATGCAATCATCCTTAGTTTGATATTTCTCACTCTGATACTTCAGACTTCCTAGGGAGGTTGCAGAAATTTGAAAACCATCCTAGTCTAAATCTAATGTTCCTCATCTCCAGTCCATACACAGCACCTTTGCCCTCAAGTTCTAGAATTTTCAAGCAGACTTCTGAAACATACATGCAGGTGATGACATGTGCCTTACTATGAGGAGATTATCCAGAGATTGAGGGTTAATAACTCCCACTTGTGCTGTCAAGATCAGCCTCAAGCACCCTCTGTGCCAGTGTACCATGTGCACCTTCACTGTTACTATTAATCTACTTTTCTTCCTCCCCCACTCTTTTATAAGTGAGTAGTGAAAATGTTTAGAATATTTCCAAGAAGGGATTTGTCTTATCTGAGCAGAAAATGACATGAAAGTCAGATCTGCCTGTATTAATTTATATAACTAGGTGACACAGAGAGAAACAAAGATTAGATATATCACAGATTAGCAAATTGACTTTGGGCATAGTTTTGTAAATTTTTTTCTTTTCATACCATTCTCAATAAGTTGGAAATAACATTCTGAAACGATTTTAATATTTTTAAAAGTGGTCTCAAAAATTCTCAAGCTTGTTTTTTTTCTCTCACCTCAGAAGTTTGCCTCTTTACAGGGTTTGCAATGAAAAAGGCTAGATTACATTTAGTGTAGTCTCTATGCATGTACAAGAAAATAGGAATAGCAAAGCAAATAAAAATTAATCCATGTGTGTAGGCAGGTGGAGAAGGCATTTTGTGAGTTTACTTGGTAAGTCATTGACTTTCTAATGCATCTTGATTTTTTCCTACCAAAAATCCTATTGCAACTTGGAGCAGCAACAGGAAATGGCATTCTTGAAATTTCAGACATACTGCTATATAAATTGGAAAGAGATACTGTGGCTTAAGCATAAACTGACTAATTAAAAATTAGGGCTAGTGAAACTGTGCAAAGAACTGCAGAGTAATTTCCATCCTTGTTTTTGACCGGGAGGAAGGTGTTTAATATGCAGTCATAAGTTTTTATTTCTCCTCTTTTTTTTTTTTTATTGCCTTTTAAATTTGTTTGCCTACACAAGCAAATTTGTATTTAGGTGTTTGTTAGTAATAAAGCCCAATGAACCAATTCATTTAATTGAGCTTAAAATTTAGATTTGCAAATATTCTCTAACCTTTTCAGTTCTTCACCATTTGGAATTACATTTACAGTCTTATTGTGTCACAGAGAATGGTCTTAGGAATCATGCAAAAAAATCGTTGGTGAAAAAGGCCTGAACCTTTCCCTTTACCTGTTGGAGTGTTAAAACTCTTAAGCTGAGATTTGAAATGCTGCTGCAAAGTAGGTAAGAAGTTAACTAGTGACTACATTGATGCAATGATTTATTGCCACCATGTAACTGTGCAAAAACAGTCATGGTCACAGTTCACAGATGCCTTGTTGGCTATTTTATTTCCTAGGTGACTTTTGTCATGTTCATCAGAAGCTTACCAGGCCCTTTATGCAATAGAGAAGTCAGTTGAACCTCAGCCCAAGGAACTCTCAGATGGCAACTCCATGATGGGTCTGCTCTTGGATTTTTTCTAGCACTTGGATTTTTCTTAGACTGATTGGAGTAGTTCAACTACTCCAATCATAATTTCTTTCAATCAGCAGCATACAGATCCCTGATATCAAGATCCCTTACTGATGATCCCCTGTGACACAAAGAATAGTTTGCCACAAATTTAATCTAATTCCAACTCTTGTTAGACTTTTCATATGCTTTATCTTTTCACAAAGTTTCCTATAGGTTTTTCCATATTGCCTTATTGAGGAGTATACCCCTTTTCAGTTACGGCGGCTTGGTACTGTCCAAAAGTTTTAGTCAGGATTGAGGCTACCACTGAAAGATGTTTGATGCTGTGTGAGCTTCTGTTGAGCTGCTATTTTTGGTGCCAGATATTCTGGGTTTGATTTCCTAGAAATGACTCAGTCAGCATTGTGTGCAGTGCAGCATCTTCTGCAGTGCTGAAAACTAGAGCTATTCTTTTACCTCTGAGGTGGTTTTCCCAACTGCTTGGTTGAAATACTCCAGTAACATCCCCAGAAATGTATCATAGAGACATTAATTTGCTGTGGGAACTGAGTCCTGTGCTTCTCCAGGCTATCTGCCAAGGAAAACTTGAATTAACAGCCCTGAGAGTAAAGCTGGGGTAAACATCATGTACTTGAGCTAATTTTTTTCAGCTAACCTGAACAGTAACCATCTACATTTTTATTCTTATTGTCACAAGTCTAACATGTTGGCATGAAATTCTAGTGCTTAAGGTTCTTGCCATGGCATCCTCAAGATACCTAAGAGCAGTGTGAAGGCTGCTTTGAAATGCTTATCAAGAACTTTAGTGTTTTCTGTCAAGGTCAGTGGTCTCAGGCAATTTTTCGACTAAGGTGATATAACATCAAATATATAGATGAGCTGACAGACAATTAGATGCCATAAAGTCTATTTCTGCATCTTCTCTGTCGTATTGCAGCTGGTCTGGAGCTGCCTTCTAAACTCAACCAACCAAGGAGAAAACAAGTCCCCGGATAAGGTGGGGATAGGTTGGATTCAAAAGCAAGCAAAGACCCCAGCCAACCCTGATACACCACTGAGCAGTGAGTGGAGAGAGGTCCCAAACAATCAAGTATCTGAGCCTGGGAAATCCAAAGTCCCTATAAAAGGGGCAGCCACATTAAACTCACTGCTGTTTGCTGATGACCCATGGTGTTGTGTCATGTGTTTGTCTCCAGCCTAAGACTCCATGTAACACTTCTCAGCCTTGGCTGAGTTGATTAACCTTACTTAGACATTTCCTCCACTTTTGTAGTGGAGATAGCAGTACTGAAGAGGTTTACAGATGATCCACAAAAGTTGAAGATCTACTTCCTGCTGTATTGTGATTATTTCCCCTTTTGCTAGTCTTTCAACTTTCAGACAGTATATTTTTCTTTATGTGATTCAGAAAGTTTTTACTGACTTAGTGGAGTGACAAAGTCTGAATTTCAATGCTAGCTTCAAGGAATTACTTTTACTATCAACTTCCTCCTCTTACTTTACAATTTACTAATTCCAACATGAAGAATTTAGATATATTACCTTCTTGACTGAATATTTTCATTCTTCATATCCTGAAACCATGGCTTTATCAGCTGTAGAGGAAATTGTTGGTGTTCTAAACCTGAAACAGGTTAAAGCAGAGAACAGTTTTTTAATGAGGATATGGTCTTCAGGATATTTTGCTATAATCACTTACATATGGCATCTTAAAAACATAATCAATGAGGCTATAGCTTTTCCTCCTCCCAAACCTACATTTAACACTATAAAATTAAAACATCTGGGTTGTTTTATTTTTTCCTTTTTCTATTCCCCCCCTTTTTTTTCCAAAGTAGTAACACACACTTCAAGTGATATTTATAAGACAGAAATGTGGTTCCTTGTCTTAGTTAACAATAGTACTGAAAGATTGCATTTTAAAATAGAAATATTCTAAACTGGGAGCTTGAGAGGTAAGCCCCCTTGCTAATTTTAGTTGAATTGAAGGATTCATATCTCTGGTTGCATAGTCACTTGTACACTCTATTTCTACTTCTACCTAAACTCAGAGAGACGTCTTTTTCTGGTTATGACTCTAAGCTAATACCTTACAAGGACAACATGTCTGTAAGATTTCACTGCTCAGGAGTATATGCATTTTTTTTAGATTTATGAGGCTTCAACCAACATCAGGGTCCCCTTGTGATAGAAAACACACAGTGGGAATCTTGGGTTTCAGGAATTTGTACTGAACAAACAAGGCAGACTCTGTTTCAAACCAGGCGGTGTGCCAAGGTAGAGGGCAGCTCAGGGGCTTGCTGGAGCTCAGACAGGAATTGAGTTGAGCTGAGCAGAACAGAGCTGAGATTTTCACAGTGCTAAACCACAAGTTTAACTGCAAAACTTCAAAGCACCATTGTGAAGTTTTGATTCTGCTGAAGCCAAACACAAATCCTGATGCTGATTAGGCTTTAAACCTAGGCCTGAATACTAAACAAGATAAAATCTAGTGGTACATCTGAGACCTGATTCCTCTTTTAATATCCATTAAAATATCTCACTGTTGGCTCAGATGGTTTAGAGAAGCCAATGAAAACACAACATTGCAGATTCTTGAGACTTTTGAAATATCTTGTCTGGTCTTAGTCCTGTGTGCTTTTTGCTACTTATAATGCAGAAATACTAATGCTTGTAAGAGAAATACTAAATTTCCTGCAATTAGAACAGAAAATTAATTTTGTTGTAAACTGAGGGCAAGAATAGAAACACAGAAGGAGCTCCATGAGAAATTTAAAAGTGAGCTGAGTACAGCTAAGTTGTTAAATGAAATGGTCCAAAGAACTGTGATGAGTAGTTGAAAAAACACTACAACTGAAGCATGATCTATTAGAGAGTTTTAATACTAGGGTTGTTGAATTGTTCACAAAGTACTCTAAATAGACAACTTAATGAAAGCTGTTTCTTAATGTTCATATTTAGTTCTTGGCTTACAGTTTAAATTCAAAGATATCGGCATGTGTTTACTTCTGCCAAGTAGATTTTTGTGTTTGTTTTTAAGGTGGAGTAAGTCTGATGAGGGTATTGATAAGCAACAGATTACAAAGCATACATAGAGATAATGGAAATAGCCCATGAATTTCGTTCTTCTGGCTTAAACGCCTCTATTCACAAGTGTGCTATTCTCCTTTAGATCAAATGTATCCATTCAACCCACATTACAGATCTCAGTTGCTTAGCAGGGTTGAGATGAAATCTGAAGAACTGTGCTCTGTCGATATGTAACATTTCTGCATGCTGGCCTGCATGCAGTCTTTGGCTGCTGAAGGCTGGAATATGTCAGATTGTGCATGTCTCTGTCACCCAGCAGAAGGTTCTCAGTGTCTTCAGCTGGCTTTTGCTTCCTTTTTTGCTTTTAGTTTAATCACAGACATTATGGCTGTGTTTCCAGAGTTGTAGGTACTCAGCATGGCAGCAAACTTTCAAGCAGAAAAGGTCACTTAGCTGTTTTTGTCTCATGGAGCTGTGGACATTTCCTCCACTGTTTAGATTAGCAATGAAGCTTCTTTTCATCTTCCATGCTGTACATAACGGGGAACATGATTTATGAGGACTCAGGGTGAGTGTCTTGCAGAGGTATGATGTGCGGAGATTCTGTTGCACAAATACTTAATTGTTGGAACCCTGGATGCTGAGAATTTTTAAACTTTCTGTGCTGAGAGGCATAGACTCACAAGAGAGCACTGCCTTTGACCTGAGGCTGTGGAAAAGGCTTCCAAAATTTATTAATAGTATGGGGATTACGGTTAGAAGTGTGTAATACCACAGGCTGGAAAACTTAGAGTTTGGGGTTTTAGAATATAGAAATAAATATGAAGAAAGATGGAGGTTTTAGGGCAGAGGCATGTTGTTCTTCTTCACCTTCTTCTTCCTTCTTCTTCATGAATTTGGGTGGTATTTTGTGATTGGACCGAAAAGTCTGCATTGTGGGCTTCGAGGGATCAGTTATTGGGTTAAAAGGGAAAATAATCTAGGTGTCAGTTCTTAATTGGATAGTTTAGTCTTAAAAGACCTTGTAACAAGAGATAGTTAGCCATTTTGTGCCTTCTAATGAAAGACTGCAGAACTCACAGCTGTGAGGCTGTTACATAGATAAGAAACAATAAACACCGGAGTCTGAGCATGAACTATCGTCTCAAGGGCCTTCAATCCTGACCCTGGCAGAGGAAAAAAAAAAAAGCAAAGAATCCACACTAAATCAAAAGCTTTTTCCAAGGGATCTCCAAATTCTGTATGGTCCAGAGTGAAATTCTGTTTCCTCTTTGCCTTTGCCTTCCTTCACAAGCACTTTTTGGATGATTTATCTGACAACTGCAGTCAAATAATAGTACTGTTAGAAGCAATAACAAATAATAATTAGAAGCAATGCTAATGGAAATAAATAGGATAACAATCATATTAGTTACAGTAAAAGTCACAATTAGGGCTGTTACAAAGACAGAGAATGCCAATAACTTTTCTATACCTTGAAGATACAACAAAACCATGTAACTTTTAAATGTTCAGAAGACCTACAGTATTCTACAAATAAATTATAAGAACAGAGAAGAAATCAAGTCTTTAGGATCTAATACTTATATCTAGATGCACCTTATTATCCTGACTTTTTAGTAAGTGGCACTTGGAATTAAAGTATTGAATTGAAACCACCTAGAGTGAATGGGGGTGGCTCTGGTCCTGACTAATATGTATTCACAGAAGCTGTAAGTTAGTTGCAGAACTAGGGGCAAAAAAAGTGCATGAAGGAATTAGAAAAAAAATGTATTATGAATTCATCACAAAGCATTGAATTAAAGGAGATAGAACTCAAAATGGAGCCCTTCCTCCAGCCTGGCAGGAATTTTTCAGTTTCATTGACCCAACTCCCAAGCCTCTATATGTAATTTCTTCCTCAATCTGAATGTAAAAAAAGACTAAAGTAAGCACTGAAAAGAAATAACTTCTCAAAAAGATGAAAAATTACTTTTTAAAAAAAGTAAGAATATCTTACTGTAATTTTTTTAAGTATCATTTTCTTCCTCCAGAAAAAACCCTCCAATTATTTCTTTGTCATCTTATGAATCCTTTGGATTGGTATAGTCTTCATGAGTTGGTGGCTGTAAGAGGAAGGCAGCTATTCTTATTTTATCAGTTCTGACCTTATTTGGCTTCTTGAGGATAAGAGAACATAGGGATGGCTGAAAAAGCAGCATTTACTCTAAGCCTGCAGCTGTGAAAGATGATGATCTTATTTCTATTGACTCTACTTCTGATGGTCAAAGTCATTATTCAAAGAACAGTGAACGTGTCTCTGTATGTCCTGAAGCCAACAAACCAGATTGAAGTGGGAGGCTCCAAATAGAAGTTATGCAGTGGATACTCTAAACTTTTTCAGTTTCTTAGCCTCAGAAACTAGAGAATAAGTGGTGATCCTCTTCAGAATTAAGACAAGTGTACAAACAAAAGTAGGGCATAATCAAAAATTGTTCTGTGTCACAGGCTATGTCTTGTTGAAACAATTGCATGTGATTACTAGTGGCAAAAGAGTTTAAGCTTTAATGGGGAATTCCTTGTCTTTTATAAGTTTGTGCAAGCTCCCAGTTTCAGTGGGAGGTTTATTCAGTCTGTCAGATCTTGAAGCTGCTGTTCTGTCTTTCCCAATGACTATTTGCATTTTCCCTCCCTAATAAGGGGTGAATCATGGCTAAAAGTTGCTGGCAATTAGGTCCTTTTATTTTTCTTTTTTTGTCCTTTTTTTTTTTTTTCAAATAGCTTTACAAAAGAAGCAATTTATAAATTAAATATAGAACATATCATATATACTGAGTATTACTAAGTAGTGCATTCCTGTATGGCTGATAAATGTATATTCCTGAATGAATATGATGGCAAACAGATTAGCATAACAAGTATCTATGAAATAAGTATTAATCTATTACCATCTTCTGAAAAAATAGTTATGACTGTGTTTGTCTGTAGAAAGTATTATCAATATTTAATCCAGAAGCCCTATAGGTTCTTGTGAACACTGGTTAATAATTCTTTCTTTCTGCTTGTCATGCAGTTTAGCCATGTTGACATTTTCCTGTTGTTTTTGATTTAAAGAATAGTCAGTGCTGTTAATTTTTGGTATCCACTGGAGATCACTACTTATATATCTTCACAAGGATCTCTGTATACCATAAAATTAATTATGCAATTATTATTAATTATTCAATTAATTATTAATTATTCAGGCTTTACTGCAGTGTCTGGCTGAAGTCAAAACTAACCTGATTTGTCACTTTACATACCTGTAGGAAAAATATTCCAATGGATTTGTGTAATCTGCATTGATGAAATACAAGAAGAAAAGCAGGGCTGTGAAGGATATTGATCAAGATAGTTTGATTGCTGTCAGAATCAGCAATAGAGCTCTGATCTCCTCAGTTCTTGCCAAGGTGACTTAGTTGACATGCTATAAAAGATTTATTGGATGCTTGAGACTTCTTTTCTTTATTTTCCATCCAGCATGTCCCTGTTAAGGAACAGATAAAAGATTTGTGTTTGGTGGCTGTCATGACAATTTTCCAAGCCAGTAATGTCTTCTCTATTCCTTGAACTTTGTCATTACATGACACTGGGTATAAAGAATACCACTGCCAATTTTCTTGGTACAGGAGTAAATAATAATCTGTCTCAGGAAGGAGTTATGCATTAAAAATGTCAGAAAGGTGGTTTTTTTCCATAAAAAGATGTTTTTTGCTTTTTTTTTTTTTTTCTGGAGGGATGGGAGTGGATTGAGAATTCATTTATGATGAAAGACTTACTGAGGCATGAACTTTTGAGGGGGCTAGTATGTCAAAGTAAGAGGCTAGGTTTTATATGTTCACATATCAAATCACGCTGAGAAATGTACCTTATTACAAATCTCATTACAGACTGAGCATAGCATGCAATTTGTGATTACTGTATAGGCAAAGGGAATAAAAGTAGATGTCTTAAACATTGACTTAATTAGCTGATGCTCCTATTTTCTTCAGAAAGACATATTGCATTTCTTTTATTACATTTTTAATGATTTTTTAAAATGTAATTTGCCTAAGGGTGTAATAAGTAGCTAAATACTTGCAAATATATGACAGGTGCAGAACTCTAGTGAAACCAGTTTTTGAGGCTACAAGAGATTATCTGTGTAGCACAGATGATCATGGTGAGAGAAAAGAAGGCTGTAAAGGACTAAAGAAGTTCATTTACTCTAGACAGGTATTGGTTTCATTTGTTCTTTCAAAAGCCATCGTTTTTCAGTTAGAAATCCTATCCTTTTGATATCTGTCATAGTACTTTCCTCTTTTAACTTTATAAATTCTTTTTAATGAAACTTAATTTCAGTTTCTCTTATTACAACAGAAGCTTTTTTTTTGGTTGTTGTTGTTGTTGTTGGCACCAAAGACAAGAGCGTATATGATTTTTTTCTTTCACATTTGAAGAAGCTTCTTAAATATTTAAAGACTGTCATCATTTTCTCTCAAGCCTTGTCCTTCTCCACCCTTCAGCACCCCTGGCTAATGTAATCTTTTAAACTTTAGACCAAACAAACCCAATTACTTCAATCTTACTTAATTGCTTGTGTTTTGCAGTTGCCTCATCATTCTTTTTTCTCTACTCTGGATTGTCTCCAATTTGATACACATGATTTTTTTGAAGTGCAGTATATAAAACTAGGCATTTAACTCTAGTTTTAGTAGTGCTGAGTAGAATGGAAAAATTATGGTGTCTGATAATGTTTTTGCCATTTAAGTTTTTGTCTAATATTTGACTTTAAATTTTTTTTTTTCTAGTAGTATCTCACTGCTCATTCATAGTCTATTATAGTTCCTGGGATCTGTCTTGAAGATCTATTACCTTGTCAGTCCTTTGCCTTCTTTTTTTTTCCTGTTTGTGAAAATGGTTATTCCCCCCAAGGTACAGAGTGGTACAATAAACTAACTGAACTGCATCCTCTCTTTCTTTCTTGTTTTTCTTGAGACTTGTGTTTTTTGTCTGCCAAGGTCATTGTGAATTCTGACTTTGTCCTCCATCAGACTTGTAGAGATTCCATCTTAGCATCATCTTAGAAAACAGCATACTTTCAGAAACCTGTTGCTAATGGTTGGTGTAGTGGTGTCTGCTTGATCTGGAGCAAGACAGAACTGCAGCATCTGGCCTTAGTTGATTCATTGATAGCTAGGGGGAAAATGCTGTGTTGAATAAATCTGTTGGTTTGTTCCTGAGGGTGTGTTCTTCTAAAAATACTGGTTGGAATCTGTGTAGTTTTCACTTTCAGTTATTTCATTTCAAGATTAAGTGTCATGGGTTTATAATTTTCAGATGGAAATTTCACCAAAAAAATCTTACACCTTGCTTTAGGGTAGAGGCTGTCTGGCAAAGGAGGATCATATCTGTAGTGAATTGTAATAATATACTAATTACTTAGTCATGCCACAAAAACTCAGCATTCTGATCTTGCACTCCACCAAAAAAATTCTATAAAATTTGAGATTCTTTTGTCTTTTCTTATTGATTGGCTTACAGAGTCGGCCAACCTGGAAAAGATTTCCAGACAGCACATTTGATTCCAGCACTATTCCTTCAGTATTTGAGATTTATGGGTTGGTTAAGAATTAGTCACTGAAGGAAATTGTGAATCATTCTGAATAATGAATAGATTTGGTTGCATACAGTTTGTGAAAAAGAACAAAGGGAGAAATAAATGTTAGAAATGTTAACTCACTCAGCTCCAAGAGGACTTTAAGCAATCTTTTAGACCTTTATAGACCAGGGAACGGAAACAAATGTGGGGCCTTAACATAGAGTCCAGAATAAGTCCAAAATAGACTTAAGGTTAGACTTTTAGCTTTTTATTTTTTGGTCTGATGATGACTCTAGTTTTGTTTCCATATTTGTTTGTGCATTTAGTTCTTGAAGGTAGGGGTATGGATGGAGGCCTTAGAGAACAGCACAAATCTCAAATTGCAATACCAACAGACTTACCAATGAAGGGAAAAGGAAAAACAATGACAAGAACAGCAGTGATGACAGGTCGAGGCTTAGGGTGCAAGTATTGCAATTGCTTTGCAATTTGCCTTGACTATGGGGTTAGACACAGTTACAATCCTGTTTCACTGACAGCTAATTCCAGAACACAATACAGCATAGAATTGTCATAACAGAAAGAATAATAAATGCAAAACATAAAGCACTAAGCATCTTGTAAGCAAATCAGCATGGTAGGCTGAGAACATGATGAGTTAGGATGTTTATCTTGGACCACTGTCTTAAAAATTAAATGACGATTCTTTATGTAGATCTACCAGCAGGAAATGCCAAAAATGTATGAGAAGAAAGATTATCCACAACGCAAATAGTGGGTGCAAACACAGAAAATCAAATAAAAAGAGTAAACTTTAGAAGTATGAAAGACAGACTTGAGGAAAAGAAGTGGGAAAGCTTGAACACTGATAGTCCTTATATTCAGCTGAAAGTCTGATTTCATCAGTTCTCTCAAAAGCACACATCAGCCGTAAGCAAGTCTGTAGTAAAAGGGGCTGAAGAAGGTCCACAGTGATGTTCTCAGCTTAAAATAAAAGTAAACCTATAAAGTTATGAAAAATGGTAGAAAGTAGACTCCAAAAACATTCCACTAGATCATGAGATTTTTCACATAAGAGGACCAGAATAATAAGCAGTAATTGCATGATGCTGGGAGTTAATACTACTGAGTTCTAGTGTAGGGTGCTTGAGGCAGCAATTTTTGGTTGACCTCATTTTAGAACAGCAATATTAAGAAATTTTGGTTTACTTGTGTGTGCTCACTTCCATTTGCCTTCTTCCCATTGCCTCATTCCCATATTTTCTGTCAGGAAATATATTTGGAGGAAAGATACTCCAGCTATAGAAGAAAGGAGGTTTCTGACCAAACCACAGAAGTGGTTTGGTGTTTCTAATGAACTGATCAGAATCCTCTGTGTCTTTTGTGTGCATTTCTACACCTATTTGTGACTTCGTAGACTACACTGTAAAAGTGTATTCTGTGGCTCAGTTGTATTTCAACTTGAAATATTGTGGATTTTCTGTGACTAGTCTAGTTGCCATGGAAAACTTCATTTGATAGTATTTGCTTTTTGTTATTAGTAACGATGTCTTTCAGATTACTTGTTCAACTACAGCTCACATCACTATGACTCACCAAAAATCCTGCTTTGCCTGACTGGAGTGGTAGAGAGTTTGAGCAAAAACATTCCCAGCTTCTTTCTGGAGGTTGAGCCTGTGTTTTTGCCTTTCTCTTGTCTAAATACAGACAGCTCACAGGCTGTAGACCGTTTAAAGATCTCCCTTCCAAAGTCCTGGTGAGATTTACTGCCTTATGAATGTCAGTGACACGGCACATACTTGGCCAAGATGAGACCTCCCACAAGTGCTGACTGTATGAGTAGGGTTTTTGGGGTTGAAAAGAAATATTTTCCTTGGAAAACAGAAACTCTAAAAATCAACACTAAAAATAAGTAAACTCCAATTTAGACTGATCTAGATATTTTTTTACACTGATCAGAGACTCCTCTTATGGTGGATTGTGAAAGCTGGAGTACATCAGGCTGATTTGAATCACCTATCTGAAAAACACGGTTTTACAATGTGGTTTTGTGTGTATTTGAGATAACTGTTTCAAGTGCAAATGCATATATTTTGAATTCTTTATACTTCTTTATTGTTAAACCTGGTTTTCTATAATTGAGAAAGATTGAAAACTAGCTGGTTGTGGGAGGAAACACTCAGACATGAAGTTTGGTTCTGCCATGGTTAGCCCAAGAAACAACCTGTCTTGGACTGTAAAAAATTTTAAGGGAAAAATCCTCTATTCAGCTACCCTGCCTTACTTGCTGAAGTTCTCAGTAAATCAGCCTTTCTCTGCAGTTTCTGGTCAGATTTTGTATGCAAGGGTGTGCTTCCAAGATATTAATATGAAAGCCAATGGCTTTCTGAACCTGTTTTTCAAGCACATTGCCTACCGTCTTATTGAAAAAATATTTGCTACGCGTTGTGCAGCACCACTGCCTCTTCTTCTTACACCAGTAGAAAACATCTTTTCAGTGCTGTTTCATTTGGTTTGTGTGTTTGTTTGTTTGGTTTTTTTTGGTAAATTCTCTTAAATTTTGATAAATTCTTATCTCTGCTTTTTTGAACTACTTTCAGTGAAAATAGGCATATTTTTTCGGAACTCATTAGACAATTCAAAAACTCGAGTATTTACCTCTGGGAGTCCCATCCAACATAGCACAATAGATACTACAATAGCAATAAAAGACTCCAAGCCTCTCCTACAGTAGTCTGAGGTATTTTTCATGCATTTGAAGATTACTAGAAGATAATTCACAATTTTTAAATCATTATTTTAAATTACTTCACTGCAGCACCAAATGTGATGAGAATATTGTCTGGATGTGGGTGCAGTTATATACAGCATCTGGTATGAAAGCTCCACTTGAAGTCCTGTGCTTGTGCTCTCTGTTTTGTTCCTCAAAATGTGTTGACCCAATTTCAGATTAGATTTGCTATCTGGGCTTTTTGTACTACCACAGATGAAATACCAAGCAAAAGCTTTGTTGTCAGCTGCTGATAGTTATCCCTCCCCAAGCCACCAGGAGCTGCTGGAGCTTTTGCTAAACTTGTCTCTGCTGCAACTTGCTTTTCATTCAGCTGTATATCTTGCAGCATGCCTGCATCCTCTTATCTAAAAGCAAGATATAGTCAGTAAGAAAGGTGGACCAGTATGGTTGAATCTTGTGAGGATTTTCTTACATCTGCATCTGCAGCTTGCAGTTGATAGTACTGAGTATTTATTTCTGACTTGAAAATGGTAGTAAGCTAGAAGATTATAGCAATTATTTCCTATCATTCACAAAATAGTGATTATTTTGTCTTGAACTCATTTCTATGCCTTTTAGAAGGATAAGATAGTATATTGTTCCCAAAAGGAATGAGTTCAACAAACATAATCAATTAAAATCAAATAGAAAAGTAAATCTAATAAAAAGAGGCTGCTTTCAGCCTTCCTGTGAAGAAAGTCTGTACCTTAACCCCTCTGATCAAAAGTTTTCAGCCCAGAGGCTATGTGGGCTTTATGTAGTGATGCTCAGCTCCTGCATTGGGCTGGTTTTTTACCTTTAACTGTTTGGATATATTCTTTATTCTCATCAGGTGTCCACATTTTTTTGCATGCATTTATATATTGATTTGAGACAGCACAACTATAAAAAAGTTGACAGAAGATATTTAAAAGGTTATATCTAGTTCTTGAGAGACATTCTTCAGACTTGCTCTGAAGTCACTTATCCGCTAATCACCTCAACGTACATTTCACACTGCTGTTCATCATACAGTGCACAGTGGTGTACAATTCTATCTGTGCCTGCTTCATAGTAGGGAGTTAAGGAGATATCATTTTGGTTCTCTTCTTTTCTTTTTGAATTACTACATAATTTTTTTGGGTTTTGGGTTTTTTTCCCCCCAAATACATAAGCTTACATAATCTTCCATCCCTGTACTTTTTGTCAGTGTTTTCATTTCATATGAAAATATAAGATGCAGCTGTGAGTACTTTGACAACAGGCTATTTCTTTTTTTTAGTGTCTACTGCTGGTTCCTACCAACTCCTTTTTCCTTAACAGCTGTCTCCTAAAATAACAATATCCTGTATTCAGCTATTTGCGCATTGTCTGTATGAAAGCTGATTTTCAATTTCTGTAATAATAGTATGCCTGACGGGTGCCTTCCTAATCTTTACAGCATTATTTTTCAAAAAAATTATTTTCTATTATGTGTAAAATGTGTGAAGATTTCATTCCGAAGACATTTCATTTGTAAATGCATTTTCTGTTTAGGGTGCTTTTCTTAAGAAGCTGTCTCTGTTCCATTTTCTACCATCAACAGCATAGATTGAAGATGTATTTGTTTGTGTCTTATGTTATCCCTGAAAAGTTAACTTCTATAAAAGTGGTTGTGTTTTTTATTTATTTATTTGTTTATTTATTTTATTGTTGTTTTGAACTATCTCCAGCCTGCCCACATCTTTCTTGAAAAAATTTATTTCCTAAGTTGAAATGAAACCTGTAGCTGTTGCACCTTATTTCAGTTGAAGCATTTTAAAGTGTCTGAAGCATTGTAGGTGACAGAAGGAAAAGATGGGAGTGGCAATCTCATTTAATAGATAATTCTATATTTATCTCTAATAAATAATTGGCCTTTTAATCTGTTTATCTCTAAAAGATTATGTCACCTACATGAAGAAAGAATGGCAAACATCTGATTAGATGGCAGAGTTAAAGGTTTTTGAGATCTAAATTTATTTTTTTTCTGGAAGTGAAATATAGATTTGCCATAATTTTGCAGACACCATACAATTGAAGCTTACTGCTACGAATGAAGCTTCAATTTTGAATATATCAGTAAAACCTAAGAGATGGATGTAGGTGCCTAACAGCAGAATTTGGGATCTCGGTTTTTAAATTTATTTTTCTTGGATAATTTTAAACTTTTCCTTCTACCAATGCCCATTTCCCAATAGTCTCTTAATGCCTCTTTCTGTGGGGCCAGAAAGGTTTCCGAACACCTGCCATATACTTTTCCTTGAGGTATTTCTGGCCCTTGATTGGCAGCAGCTTTTAAAATTGTTTGACAGTCATGCTGCAAACTTACTGGCTAATGCTAAATCTCTCTACACTAACTCTGAAGGAGAAGTGTATCATGATTGCTGGAGAATCTGTGCTTAACTTGATAGTGACCTAAGACAGACTAGAGCATTCACTCTGAATACTGGGCCATTTTAAAGATACAGTATGGAGCAGAGAACGTGAATGGTCCCTCTTTTTCTTTTCTCCTCTTTGTTACATGAGGCTCATGTATTTACTATCCCAAAGGATGCCTTGGCCACAGGTTCTTATTTTGAGACCATAGGTTTCTGATATTCAGCCCCAAATGTCAAGACTGCTGTTGGATTATTTTTTCCCTGCTAAATTTCATCTAAATGGAATTAATATTCTTACTTTCCAGTAATACCTTTCACCCCTCCCAATTTTTTTTCATCAATATTGTATTTATACTGACTTTTACAAAGTTCAGATCTGTACAGTTATTTCGGTTATCAGCAGTATATGTTATTTCATTACTTCAACTGTAAGTATATGGTGTAATCAAAACCTTGGAATTTATCCTTGGCCTCATTCACAGAAATGAATTGAAAACAGATTTAGTTGTGATCATGATTCTTGTCTTTGAATCATAATATAACCCTCAAAAGATCATCTGATCCAACCTTTCATGGATAAGGAAGCCTAGATGGGATTACAAAATACCCTGTCCAATGGCATCTTGAAAGCCTGCAGTGAAGAGGACTCTACCACATCCCACGATATTGTTGCCTGGAGTGGAGGATTGTTCTCAGTGCAAAAAATTTATTTCCTAAGTTGAAATGAAACCTGTACCTGTTGCACCATTTCTTCTCTCTTTCTTTGTAAAGAGAAAGCTATGCTGTCTTTCTAACATCCTTTAAATACTGAAAGACTCTGATGGGCTTCCCACTGAGTTTCCTCTTCTCCAGGGAGATGAGACCTGAATCCTTCAATCTTTCCTTACAGACCAGTTTCTCCTGCACTTTGGTCATCTTCATGGCTCTGCTTTTGAACTATCTGCAGTCTGCATACATCTTTCTTGAATGGGCCAGAACTGAGCACAGCACTCCAGATGTGGCATGACAAGTGCTAAGATTAGGATGACCATGTCTGCTTCTCTACTAATAATGTCCCTGTAGATGCAGCCCAGGATCTGACTTGCCTTTTTTACCACTACCCAGCTGACTGATGTTCAGCTTGTTGTCCCCCAGGACCCCCAGAATGGTGGCTGTGGCTCTCCAGCCACACAGATCCTAGTTGGTACTGGACTCTTTGGTTATCCTGACCCAGGTGCAGGACTTTGCTCTTGCTTTGGTTAGACTTCATGCAGTTCTGTTCTCGCTAGCCTGCTGTATTACTCTCAGCCTGACCAGATCTCTCTGTAAGATGGCTCCCTCTTCTGATATGTCCACTTCAACACACAGTCGAGCATCATCATCATACCTAGTGGGGGTGATTTCAATCCCATCATCCCAATCATTTAGGAAAGTAGTGAAGATGTTAAACAGTGTGGTACCCACTATTGATCTATGGGGATTATATGATAGACTGCCAACATGAGAAAAAATTCTGTATTATTTTTCAACCTATACGTCTAGAAGTCCATACCTAGCTGAGTTGGTGCTGTTTCTTTTTCATCTAGCATATTTAAAATATATTCATTAAGTAAAATAGAGTGTAGCTATTGCTGATAGAAGGCAAGAAAGGGAAGGATAGATCTGCTCCTGCGATCTCTCAGCAATTTTGAAGGCTGAAGTAGTTGGGAGGATTGAAACTCAGTGTTATTTTCTTTCAGTTATTGGCTGGACAGAAGTATTGATGTAAGATTGAGATTAAGGAAATTTAATGTGATGTCCCAATAAATCTTTGTAAAGAAAGTGGGTATTTTGATTGGCTGCTGTATTGTCTTACTTTATTTTTCAGAACCACATGAGGATGCAAACTCAAATAATGCCAATTCTTGGGCCAAATCTTTCAGTTGGAAGAGAAATGGGGAGTCCCTCTGCTCTCCTTTCTCTCCCACATGTCCTGTGTGCCCAGGAGGGCCTGGGAGAGGGAGTTTAAGGGCCTGCAAAGCTTTTGAACAAGTGGACAAGTGACATCCTCAATAGCAGTCAGGCACGATGGCAGTGTATGTGGGAGAGATGGTGAGGAGCAGTGAAACACTCCAGAGATGCTTCTGCTTTTTTGTATGAAGAGGCCTCACAGACAGAATATTGGTTATCTGCTTGTAAGTGGGAGGCAGTGTTGCTCATGTGGTAGGTCATTCTGGGGCATGATTTTCCTGTCAATTAAGGGGTGTCATAAACTAATTCATTCCCTCCTCCCCGCAGAATCATAGAACAGTTTAAGTTGGAAAGGTCCTTGAGAGGTCCTCTAATATCACTAAGTCCACCACTAAACCATGTACATCAGTGCCCCATCTACACATCTTTTAAATACTTTCAGGGATGATGACTCAACCACTTCCTTGGACAGCCCGTTCCAGGGTTTGACAACCCTTCTGGCAAAGAAATTTTTCCTAATATCGCATTTAAAATTCCTCTGGTGCAACTTGAGGCCATTTCTCCTTGTCCTGTCACTTGTTACTTGGGTGAAGAGACCAATCCCCACGTGGCTACACCTTTCCTTCAGGGAGTTGGGCAGAGTGATAATACCACCCCTGAGCCTCCTTTCTTCTAAACAATCCCTGCTCCCTCAGCTGCTCCTCATAAGATTTGTTCCCCAGACTCAATGCACTTTGAAAAGATACTCAGGAGCCTTCTCTTTTCCCATCTGAGCTGCCCCAGCTCTCTCAGCCTCTCTTTCTAAATGGCCCTGCACTGCACAGTTGCTTCACTATGTCCATCTTCCTTTTGTGCTGGGGAGGCCAGAACCGGACACAGAACTTCCAATGTGATCTCAGGGTCCCTCACTTGACCAGCTGGGGATGCTTTTCCTAATTTCCTGACCCGTAAGGATGTAGGTCTTCTTTGCTCTTAGGGTGTATTAGAATTGTTGTTTCATACTTGAAAAGCAGGAAGGCCTGCCTAGTAGTCAGTTTTATGACCAGCTGTTGAGAAAGCTGTTCCATGGAGTTGAAAGCAAATTCTGCTACATGAGCTGATTTTCAAATGCACTAGGGCTTAGGCTCTTTCATCTTGCTGTCAGGACATTCTACACAGTACAGGAAGACGCTCAGCAAGCAGAATATAAGCCCCAGGTGGCAAGGCCTGAAAAATGAGTTAAACGTAACTTTATGAAATAGCTCTAATGGCCATGGCAAATAGTACCCTTAAGTTTGGGTTTTTTCACTTACTTACTTACTCCTTACTTTTCTTTTTTAAATTTTACTTTTACTTTCTGTCAATGAGACAAAATGCAAAGAAAGAGAACCATACATGCGGAAACAGATTGCTTTTCCTGGCAACTAATAAACTTAGAATTCTTCTCTATAACTGAGCCATGACCACACAGATACATCATCATTACTTATTTTTGCATCTTTCCATCACCAATAGGAAATATAAAAGTGCTACTCTATGAATGCCTCTGTTCTCACACACTTCTCTGTGAGTGGAAGTATAAGTCTTCTAACCTTGCTACTTATTTGGGAAGAATAAAACATGCTCTAAAATAAGATAATAAAAAAAGTAGCAGAATAAAGCATACTAAAATTTTCCGTTCATAAAATTTTTTGCACTCTTTAAAGAGGCAACATCCCGAAGATGATTACTGGGGCCCTTTGCAACACTACTGATGGAATATGGGCATTCTGCTGTTTCAGAGCACCACTGCCAAGTTAAACTTTAGAGAAACTTCACTTTTTCTTCACAACCATTTTTCTTCTGTTAATTTTTTCAAACTAGTATAATACATGGTTTTTCCTCACCATGAAAAGATCAAAGCAAGATTTTAGGAGGTTTTTGGAAAAAAAAAAACTGACCAGAGAATTTTATAAAATGAGCAAAGATTTCACTTTTTATAGATAACCTGTAGCTGCAGCCACTGTAACTCAAGATATAGCCAATCTCTTCTCTGTTTCTCTGTGATAATTATGACATACAGGAATTAAAACATTCTTAAATCTCATCCTAGTTAGATTACTGCATAGCAGGAAGGTCGTAGTAGAATTTTTAAGATATGTTTTAATAGAAATAATATTTAATATAAAAAACAATGGGAAAGCTGAGAAAAATTAAGGGGAAAAATAACATTTAGGAGAAAAAATGTAGTGGACTGTCATAACAAAAGACCTGACAAAAAATTATAAATAATTTTTGCTCGTGAAGTTATGGTTGTGTAAGATTTTGATCTGTCCTAATATGTTGCAGCCTTCTCTGAGCAACCAAGAGCATGATGCCATCATACAGAAATGTGCCTAAATACAGAGCCTTTTCTTCAAAAGCTTAGTTTGTGTTAAAGTATTACAAAAACAGGTTTTACTTGTGAACTGACTGAGTAATCCTAAAATGTCATCCTTTAACTCAGTTCTCAGATCAGAGGGACTGACTTAAGATGAGGGATGGATCTGTGCTTGGAAGATATGAAGTGCCCGCCATGGAAGAAGCCTTAGAGAACACCAGTCAAGGAAGGGGTAAACCAGACAATAGCAGGATTTAGAGTGAGCTGTCAGCTTACTAATTACAGCATATGGGAAATAATTTGATATTAATAACATAAAGCTGAAATACCACCTTCAGCAAACCATGGTCTGCTCTTAGTTTCAGAGTTTTAGAATATAGACTGTCCATGGACAAAACCAGATGATTTAGACTTTAAACCTGAGAAGAATTTTCTCCTTCAGTTGCCTCTGATGAATTAAAAGACCTTGGAATCTCAGTTCTAAGGAAATGTTGATTGTTATAACCTGTATGTTTGCATTTTAAGGAGAAGCCTGAGAGAGTCCATGCCAGGCCCATTCTTCCTTATCTGTGAGCTATGGAAAAAGGTGCCACATTGTTTCTAGGTTCAGTTTTCTTCAGTGTTAAGGGAAGATGGAGTGATGAAAGTGGGAGTTGAGAATTGGTTACAGATTGCTATGAATGGACAGATTTTGGAGATCACAACTTGGATGTAAAAGTGGTTAAAGTATCAGGTTTCCCTGATACTAAGAACCATGTTTGTGGAAGAAACATATCACCAAGCATCACCAATTTCATATAGATCATGTGTTGTGTTTATATTTTAGTCAGATTAGCCAGAGGACACAGTGAGCATTTATGCTTCCTCCATGCCAGTTTTATGCTGTCTTTGAGAAAACACATGAGGCTGATTGCATACAGCATATTATTTGAAAAGACCTTGAACAAATATGAAATAGCAGATTGTGTTAGAAGAGTGCAGTATTTTTAATTCTCTATTAGCAGGCTGAAATTTGGATTTGTAGTGTTCTAAAACTGATGTGTGAGCAGATGCAGGTTAGCAGTTGGAGCTGAGGACACATGTTGGGATATTTGGCAGCTTAAGCCTAGCAATAAAAATATTTATTTATTTATTTACTATCCATGAATATAAAGTTATTTGAAACAATCTTTGGAAACCCTGTTACACACAGAGCGCTGAAAACCAGGATAGCAATACAAGGTAGCACTTTAAAAAAATCTTTATTTCAACATGAACTCTTTTCCCATCTCTAAAAGCCTACTTATCCTGAGTATATAACTAAGCCAGAAAACCCCAAAGAAAATTATATAATAATAAGAAAATGAATTGAGTTATTTCAAAGAGCAGTTCTTGTTACTATCTTTCTCTTTCAAGTCTTAGACTCTCTGTGACTTAACCTCATTTCTCAACTTCTGATTTGTCTGATTTTGCCTGACATTCCAATGCATCAGACAGAGTATGCATCAAATACCAATGTTAACTTTAGCTATACTTTATGTAAGAAAGGATCTTTTTGTAGGAGCTGTACAGAAGCTTGGCAGGAGCTCAGACATAATATCCACAGCTCCAAAAAGAGGCTCAATCTTAATACTGCCAAGTCCTTGAGGCAGAAATATTGTCCTCATTTGTGACCACCCAAGAGTGGCAGAGGCTTCTTCTGTGCTGGAAGTGATGTGAGTTTGCCTCTAGGAGTATTAGTCCATGTCATGGATTGTCTAAGAAGATGAACTTAATGAATATCTAATAAGCTTAATTTTTTCTTATCTGAAGTATGTTTAATGCCATGTACCTGCCCATATGTGGGCACAGAAGTGCAGGAACTGTAGTCTTGCCATAGTGTTCTTCAATAGTTTCAGTTTATGTTCCTGAATGTTCAGTTAGTTTCTCCCTTGTCCTGATGTACTCATAACAAACAAACAAACAAATAAACAACCCCCCCCCCCAAATTTCCATATTTTACAGGAGGAGCAAGAGAAAGAAATCTTTTAATTTTTAAAGAATGCACCGTCTCTTATTGAATCCTAAAATGAAGCAAAAATTAATTCTAATTAAAATTAGCTGAGTTACTGAAAATTATGATTTTTTTTTTATTGCCTTGTTGTTCATTAACAGTTCCCTCAAACTATGAATCGTTGTGCAGCTCAGGAGGATCTGGTCAGTGCTCAGTCAGCCCACTTTCTGCTTCTTGAAACAGGTAGCCCAGCAGCTTGGTCAAGGATGACTGTCAGAAAGAAGCTACAATTCTCACAATCATGCAATAAGGACAAGGAGCAGGTGACATATTATAGGACAGAGGACAGCAGCTAAGGACAACAGGCAATGGTCAACACGAGGGAAGTTTGAAAGGAAAGGATGCAACAGTGGGTAGAAGTCTCAGAAGAATTTAGGATCTTTAAGCAGATCCTTGGCAGATAACACTAAATGAATTAATGCTTAATGTCCTGTCTAGTTTATTTGTTATGGTTTCCTTTATTGCTTAGCAGTTTTAAAGCATTTAATTAGTTGTTTGCTATGTCATTAGACTTCACATCAAATGACCATCTACAGAAATTAAATATGAGCTTCATTTTAAACTTCTGATGCATTAGTAGAAGTGGTGTCACTACAAAGCATGATCTCTTTGCAATGATTACATGTCCTTCAAAAAATAGTTTGAAGTCTCAAAACCTTTGCCAGATACCTTCAGGAGATTAAAGATAAGTTTTAAAAATAGGCGCAAAGCTAATTAAGAGTTAAGTGCTGTGAGAGTAAAAGGTCAGTTCTGTCTTCAAAAGTTTAATAGCAGTAAACACATGGCTCTGTACTCAGGCTGCTTGTGTCTCATATGGGTAACCTCAGTCAGTCTGAAGATTAAAACAGGGGTCCAGTATGGCCAGGTGCCAAGTTTTCGTCTGTGCACAATGTGTCTTCTGCACAGACACATTATCCCTGTGTCTGTGAGTGAGCAATGAACAGAAGTGTCCCTCAGGTCTGGGTGACTGCCACCGCAGCAGCACATGAGGGCTGCTGCTTAACGAGCTTTGCAAGTGCTTGGGTGGGAAACGAGAAGGCCCAAAATGGGTCACTGGTGAGAACCAGCCACATTTTTGGAAACCAGTACTAAAGTAAGTGAGAGTATTCACTGTGGGCATAAAATAGCACATAAAAGGCGCAAAGATAAAATGCAGCAGAAGGTGCAAAACAACACATATGGTTGTTAAGCCTTGGTACCTTTAAAGATGACTGTGAACTCAGTTTTGAAGACAAGGGAGCTTTTTGTAGCTCTGTTTTTCGCATGGATTTTACATAAAACATGTCTAAGCTTTATGTTAGTAATATTTAGCACAGAGAATATTCAATGTTTACCTGTATTTTGTCTTTTTAATGAGCAAATTGTATTTTCAGAAAGCAATCTTTTATACAGGATTGTGTGTCACAAGATACAGGATTAACATTGACCACATTTTAAGGCAAAATTGTTGAAGTCCTCATGTTTTTATTTTCTTCTTGTTCAGGTTGCCTACCGAATTACAGAATAGGTGGAAAATAAAAGATACCAGGAAAATAGTCCTCTCCAAAGCTTTATTTCTCTTTTTTTGCAAAGGTATTGAAAAGATTCTGCAAAGGTCCTGTCAAGTTCCCAGTATATTGCACATAAGTCAATTAATAATTCTTCCTGCCCACTATGTTGCTTCTTCATGAACTCTCTGGTGTTCCTCAGCCAGTGGGAAAGGTAACAGTAAGTTCAGTTTAATAAAGTCTACAGCTCTTCTCATTGCTTCACACTAAGGAAATTGAAAAACATCTATCTTTCAGACATGTGTCCTGGTTCCATTTCCTGATTGTTGTTGTAGGATCTGCAGTGAGCATTTTCTATGTGAGTAATTCTCTCTTTTTGTATACTTTTGTTTTTAACATTACTGCTGTTACTATTCGTTGTGTTATCTCATTGCTGTTTCCAGTAAATTGTTCTTATCTCAACTCATGATCTTCACCTTTTATGTCCCCAATTCTCCTCTCTGGCTACATGTGTCGGGTGGGAATTGAAGAGGGGGAAGGGGAAGGGAGAGAGTAGCAGTTTGGTTTGGAAAATCTCAGTAGGAGAACTGAATTGGAAAGTACTATTCCTAAATTATGACACTTTGCAAAGAAAAACATTATTTTAAAAGGTATTTAAACTGTATTTAAAAATTCCAAGGAAAATCACATTTTTTAGAATGCCTATGGAACAGTTACTGTATAGGATTAACAACACACCAGTCAGACATGAACTGTTAAACTGAGTTTTATATTTCCTCTTAACCTTGACTGGCTTCCTTTGTAATTCGTCAGTGATTAAATTTATTTCATATTTGCATAAAATTAGTAGAAGATCCAACACTGTTTCTACTTTGCCTTTCTTTGTAATCTTTGAAATACAACATATTTTTAATCTTGGTTATTTGTAAGTGATTTAAAAAAAAATTAGCATCACCTGGCAAGTTGACTGTGAAAAGTCAAGTTCTCAATAAAGTGTTTAACTAATCCAAGAGAAACTAGTCAGGCTGCAATAAAGTTTTCAAATGCCCACAGAAAAGGGGAGAAAAACTCTGAGATACTTACAGTCAAAACAATTGAGTTTTTTTGAAAGTTCACTGAAAATTATTGGTCCTACATGTACCATATATACTAATGCTTTTCTTCTCTTGCCCTCATGTATGTCTCTGCAATCCCCATGAAATCCATGCACTGTGACACTTGTCCTTGTATCACTAGTCATGTCATCAGTAACACTGGGAGAATAGTCAGCAATTTCCCTCAAAGTCTGGATGGTTACATTGAGTTCATTAAGGTGAGATTTTGGGCAACTTGGACATTTCCTCTCTCAAATGCATTTCAACAATGTAAACAGCAGGTGTAGTGTTGGCTGTGAATATGCACTTCAGGGATGTCAGGCAGTAATTATAGGCACTATAGGCAGTCAACTTAATAATTTGCCTCTGGATAATTTAATTTCATCTTCCTGACTATGTCCTTTGCCATATCCTTTTTCTTTCCATCTTTTATCAATGTTACGGATTGCACACCGCAGGGCTCTTACCTGGGGATGGCTAAATCCCATAGTGCTTGTGCTGCTCCTTCAGTGGTTTACATAGTGCTTGTGCTGCTCCTTCAGTAGTTAGCCCTGTCAAAACCAGTTGTTCACTCATCAAATCACATCTGTCTGCAACCCCTGCTTCTTCTTTGGGGGATCATTAAATGCCTTGGTGATGATAACCTTTGAGGGCTGGGCACACCTGAGCATTAAGGAGATCTTCTGTGGTGCCAGCTGAATAGCCTGTGCAGCTCAATGCATTCTTAAACTCATCAAAACACCTGAAAATGGCCTGCTGTTTTAAAACACGAATCTGTTGCTTGAGCTCTGGCCTTTCAGTTGTATGGGCACTAGCACAGTGTTTGAAAACAGAAATGTACAGCAACTAAATATGTAACTGTGGACTACATACATTTGTAGTAAATATAAATAGTATCAGGGACTTGAATTCTGAACTGAAACTCATCCTAATTATTATCTGATCACATCAAAGACATGTAAACACAGATGGTCATTTGTCCTTGACCATATGTTCAAGTGTTTGCATGTAGCATCCTGCCCTGCTTTCATATGCCCATCTCAATATCTCTGGCTTTATGTTGGTGCTCATATGTGTTGTAGCATTCCCAAATCCTTCATCTCTTTTCCATTTCCAGCTATTCTTCCCCTGTTGTCTACAGTCCCTGTAAACTGTCTGTGGACATACCACCCATAGCATCTCCCAGGCAGGTGCTTGGTGGTACAAAGGTGAGTTTGGCAATTTCAGCATGGCTGGATCATCTGACCTGCTCTCCAAGCAGAATTACCACTACTGTTCAATCATAGTCCATGCTGTTCAGCAAGGGTCTCTATTGCATGCATTATGTAAGAACATTTCCCAGCTGAGTGCTTTCCAGTGAATGAAGATGTATTGTATAATCATAGCTAAATGATTCTAAATGTCTACTTTTTGGGGGGATATTTCATAATGAGTAAAAAAATGTACTTGATGAAACAAGAGAAACATGTACAATGGTAATTTGAAACAAAACAGAGACCTTCTTCTGTGTGATTTATCACCCAGGATTTTTGTCTAGACTTTTTTACAGCGGAAACTTAAAACATTTATTATTTGAACCAGTAAAATTCTTGGTTTAGTACATTAATGATTTCCAGGCAAATTAAATATTAAAAGCAAAGTCTGTGAAGTGTAGCTTAAAATGTCTGAAGCTAAGATTTAAAAAGAGAGATCTTATCTGTGAGGTGTCTGTGTGGGGGTGTGTGTGTGTGCATGTGCAAGCCTGCCAGTGCAAATGATTCAGGCTCATTTAGGAATGTACAAAATATTAAGAACAAAGAAAGGGCTGAGGAAAGATTTGTCAGTAATGATTAAATCAGAGGGACATGTCTTCCTTTATCTTTTGTGAAAGGAAATAATTAAAAATGGCAAGAACTGACCTCCAGCTTTCAGTCCAAACCTAAAGAATTAGACCTAAAATATCAGCACAAGGAAATGTAATTATAAAGAACTACAGCAGATGTTACAGAGCCTTTTGCAGAGTGCTGAACACTCCCCAGGCAGAAAAAAATTCACATCAGAAGAAAATGAGATGAGATGGAGAGAAAGAAAGTCATGTCTTGCAAAGAGGGTCCCTGAAGGCTGCTGTGCAAATGTAAGGCAGTAGATAAAAACATGGTAACTTTCATCTCTCCTCTTTCTTGGAATCATTTATTTGTTTACTGAAATGAATTTTTGGCTCTTAATTCTTGTGAAATTTTAGTAGCAGAACTACCTTTTAGTTCTTTTCAGACAAAGCCTTGAAAGGCCTTCAAGCAGAACTTCTTGCCTCAAAGCAATGTACAGCAGTTCTCAAAAGAGGTGTGTTGCCAGCTGTTGTCTTACATCAAAATAGTAGCATAATAAATATTCATTGGTAGACTGTTGCATCTGAGAATAAAGTGAGAATAAATTTTATTCGTGTTTAAAATGCCAAATTCTTTGTGTTAGTAAAAAAAATTGCTTCCTTTAGATTTATCTTTCTGTTTGCCTTTGGTTCCTAGCACAATGATGTTGAAGTAGAACAGGTCTAACCTAGGGGTTAAAAGACTGGCAGTGCTTTGTGTTACTTTACTGTATATCCCTGAGTAAGTCACCTAGGCCTCAATTCTAGAAAATGCTTGCCAACAGTCTGAGCCAGAGCTGATATTTTAGAAAAGCAGTAATGCAGAGAGAGGATCTTGGCTCTTATGCAGGCAAGCCTCAGAATGTCATCCTCTAATGATACCTAGATTTAGGAAGCCTTTTTAACAGGAAAAAACCCCAATAAGTGCACTATGGCAGCACACAGGCAAGGGATAGTTCTTCCTCTTTGATTGCAGTAATGTTATGTGTCCATTTCTTGGTCTTGGCCTTTGTAGGAGCCTGTGTAGCAGCAAGCAGCTGAGAATTGGCAGGAAGGACTCCTTTGGACAATTCACTGAGGTCAGGAAATCCATGACAGTGTTTTGATGAGCAGTTTGAAATGGTACGCATAGTAAGCTGTAGAAGAAAAATGTTACCTTCAGCAGGATTAAAATAAACTGAGTTTGAGAAGATGGGTGTTCTTAACCTCCTCAGTATTTGTTTCATGAACTAGAGCCTTATAGAACTGTATGATTTGGATTATATATATAGTTCCCTCTCCTTAACATTGCTGCATGTCCATCTGTGTTATTCCTGATCTTCAGCACTGTGCTCTGCAGCAGTAGGAGTGCAGGACATGGTGCAGACTCTGCTCGTATTTATCCTGAAAATCAGGCAGGGATCTTGTGAATCAAAGTATCAGTTAATTGCTTCCTAAGATGGATGTACTCCCTCAAGCCTAGAAAAATACAACCTTTCTATAGGCTACTTCAAACTGAAATGTCTTTCAGATGTGATTGTGCCTCTTTTAAAATCTGGACCCCTGTGGAAGGCAGATTCAAGGGGAACAGAGGAAGAACATGAGATGTGCCCCAACAAGAAATCTGCCATGTGGTGTGGGATCTCCTGCTTTTTCTGCAGTACACACATGTGTTACAATTTCTTGTTGTCAACTGTAAACCTCTCATAAGGGCTGCCAGCAGGGAAAAACGTGAATAACATGGTTCTGGTTTTGTATTTCCTTGCTCTGCCCCTGTTCAGAGATTGTGCCTGAGTGGTCAATGAAGAAATGTTCAGAGTTCTGGGGCTGTCTCTGTTCTTTCCTCACTCAGTTTGCTATCTCATCTGCAAGCCTATTTTAAAGAATCACAGAATATCCTGAGTTGGAATCACAACAATCATCAAGTCCAACTTTTGGGTTTCTTTATGCTATCAATCTCAGAATGCTTCATGTACTTCTCTATTTACTGATGGATTTCAAGGAAGATGGGGCGAGAGGGTTCAATTGGGATTCCAAGGGTGTTTGAAGTCTGTCCCTACTACTGCTATGGATCTTGTGCAGTAGCCCAGAGATAATGCTGGCAAGGCAAAGCAGGGGAGGGCAAGGAAAGGCAAATTCTTATTCTCTGCTTTATCTCAATTCCCACTGCTGCTTTTATTTGTTCTTTTAAAAAATAAAGGTTTTTACCCACACCAAAATGAACTTTCTGCCTGAACCTTGTTATGATCCATGTCATATCATACTTCCTGACGCTAGGAAGGCCTGGAAATGAAAAGTCTCTTATTGCCTTTGCCTCTGTACACAGCTCTATTTCATGGTCTTCCTTTACACTTCATCACCTGCAGCTTCAATATTTCAAGGAATATAATTAATGCCCCTGGTCCAAAATGTAAAGGTCTTACTCTTTTCTGACTTCATATTTTCTCCAAGTCTTCTCTATTGTTTGAACAGTGATGTCAGAAAGATGTTCAGGGTTGATTCTGATGTTTCCTAGCTGTCTGAGCCAACACAATAGAGCTAAGTCCTGTGAAGCATTCAGCATCATCAGTGTTTGAGTATGTGTATAGGAAACCTGTGTTAGAAGGCTGCCTTATGTATTTATAACCTTTATAAATACATACATGGCAAAACCCTGTCCTTCAAGAAAGACTCTGCCCTCCAGCATCGCATTTGGTTTCAGAAAGAAAATATAAGAGTGAAAACCAAGTTGTTAGCTGACCATTTCCCTTCCTTTTGTGTTGGGTTCAGCTGTCTGTCTCTGCCCCGACATGGGTAGTGTGGTTCTTGGGTGGCACGTGTTTCAAAGGACGAGTCTGGACTCTTCAGCTTTTCGGTCTTCAGATTGTTTATTGTTTCTTATCTACAAAATTTTCTGTCTGCCCAACAGAGGTCTGATCTGCAAGGCAGCCAAGGGCACTCTGACTCTCAGGGGGCGGTCATGTCTTTTTATACTAAAATCTACGTACATGATATTTACCTTTATTTTCCAATACTTTTCACCCATGTTAGCAAGTGCACCTTCACCATAAACCAATCCCCAAGTGCCAACATCACCACAGGAGATGGAGGACAAGAAGAAGAAAGAAGAAGGACGAGACACGCCCTGATCCCTCCATCTTGTCTCCATAAACCCCCTGTACCAAAAACCTTAAAGTTTATATTTCACCCTCTAAATATGTCCCTTTTACACCCTTCACTCTAAAGTGATTCTCATGTCCTCAAACTCTTGTTACTTCTGTGGATGGATCAAAATCAAGCCACCAAACACTCTTGGCAACATTCCAGGATTTCCGAGACCCCCAAGGGTTCTCCTGGCAACTCTGGACATCGGGAACGATGTGCTGAGATCCCACACTTTTGGGAAAACTCAAATGTTTAATTGTATGAAATATATTTGATGTACACTGGAGTTTTCCAGATTGCTTTGTGTATTGTTGTGAGACAGAGATGGTGACTCAGATGTTTTCTCTTTTTTTTTTCAAACTCTTCTGAAGCATTAGAAAATAGGATTTTAAAAAAATCATATTACTTTTAAAAACGTATTCTTGTAAATAAACAAAATTTTAAAATCTAAAAAGTGGAAGAGCAAACAGTAAAAGAAATGTAAAGCAGAACATGAATGTATTGTGTATAATGGAATAATTATGGAACATAACCCTAAGCCTACACTAGAAATCAAAATGAGGTAAGAAGTGATTTGTTTTCTGGTGGTTTTTTTGACCTGTTCAGCATCTGTGTCAGAAGAGAATTCAACTGATAAAGTGCAATGTAAGCATTAGGCATTACTTATTAGGTGGAATTTTTCAAAACCTGTTTGTAAAACATAAACTGCATATTAAGTAGGTTAGTTTAAAGCTAGAAATATTCAAGTATGGAAAAAGTACCATTTCAGCTATTTTTTCTTACAATCATTTTTCTTAGAATTGTTATTTGGACATGGCTTAGAGATCTGTCATGCTAAACTAAAAGTTCAAATGTTTAACTAGTGATGTCATAATGAGTTTTCCGTGAAAAGTTGAGTATATCAAAGTATATGTAGGTTTTGAAACTCCTGAGTTAATGTAGTCAGATCTTTTTTAAAGAAAGAGTCATGTTATCCACTCTTTTCTTTACAGAAAACAAATACCTATGCTTAATATAGGCAACATTACTACTTTATTGAGATAAGGCACAGAAATATAATGTTACGGTGAGAATCACTAAGAATGCACTAGGAAAAAATGTCAGAATGCCACATTAGCAAAGAAGGATGGTGGAATTATTGCTTGTTGTTCTCTGTATATTCTTTCGCATACCATCCTGCTCAGATAATCCTAACTCCATTGTTTACAGTGCTAGTAGTTGTAATATCTGTGCTGTGTCACAGCTTCTGCATGTTCATAGGCTTGGAAATCCTTTTCAATCAGTGGAGGGACTGAGATGACATAAGAAGTGTTTTCCTACTGCTCGGGGGTGCATAGCCATTATTTACAGTTTCTCTGGTGTGATATGGCTGCTTTTTAAAAACCATGAAGAATTTACTCAAATGAGCTGCAGAAATAAAGAGCGCATGTAAATCTCAGCCCAAGATGTGTTAGTTGCTATTGAGGGATTCAAAGTAAAGTGGATTAGCAAGCACTTAGTAGTAAACATGTGCCCAGGGCCTGAAAACTTTCAAATTTAAGGATGTATTTAGGGATTTTTACCTACATTAACAACAGATAAAGAAGAAGAAGATAGTTTTCAACAATACCCACAATGTCTTAGATGTGGTTGTTCAAAGGTCTGCATTATCCTTGATGAAAACCATTATTTTGAATGCCTTCCTATTTTATCAGGACAGATTTACTCCCTGTCGGAAGGCAACCTGAACATCTGGGATTGGCAACAGGCAAGATTTGGATGAAGAGCTTCCTTTGCTCCTATGGGAAATATGGTGGCTCACAGCATGCCTTCCCATCACAGGGAGAAAACATGATGTTTTTAATGTTATTATTCCTCTGATGTGGTGAACTACTTCAGTCACTGGAATTCAGAGGTCCTAGCCATGGTTGAGAGGTGGTTTGGATGATAAAGCTGGTGCTGTCTACTGTGAAAGTACTTCAAATAGGAACATTCTTTTAAGCTCAGTCAGTCCTTGGGCCTGATCCAATTTTAAAGAGGAGAAGGAGAAGTTTTTCCATGGCTGCACTGGGAGCAAGATCAATACTCTTCTCTCTGCAGACTTTTCAATTTTTTCTGTTTCCTTCAAGCTTTTTTCCCTTGCCACACTGTTCCTTTATTTTAAGTTGCATATAAAAGTAAATTTTGGGATACTTCAGTGAAAAAATCTTAGAACCACACAAAGAAAATCTGGCTCTAATATTCATTTATCCCTATAGATGTAAAAGGTTCATTTATAATCAGGAAGCAATTTGCATGTATGAGGAAATTCAGGAGCTGAAGGTCATGCTGGTAGAAGGATTACTTTCCATTCAAGTCTACTGCACTATTTTTCTAATCAATTGTTCTAGCCTTTAATCAATCATTTTTGATTTAATTGACACTGACTGCAATCCTTTTGCTTTTTGCTCTGCTGCAGTTGTAGGTAGCACAAGTCTGATTGTACTTAGAGTGGGCCCATTCATTTTCTTACAGGAGTGCAAAGCCTTAGCCAAAGCCCTTAAGTTTTCTTTAAATTCTCTGATTGAGTCTTATATTGGAGTTAAAAACACAGGGACATTAATTTCATAGGCAGTAGATAATTTGTTTAATTTTTTAAAAAATACCTACCATTTGTGCTGTTGCATCTGCTAGCTATGGCTTTGAGTATATCTAATATTTAAATAGATTGCAAAAATGAGACTAATTAATTTTAATTATTAATCTGTTACTAAAACCTGACAATTCTCAGGAGAAAATGTACAATTCTGCTTCTTATGTTGTTTAAGAAAGTAGGCAAAATGCAGCATTGCAATTGTTTTAATTTAAAAATATTGTAATTTATTTTATCCTGACTTTGAAAATGACTGAAGCAGCATTTGTCTGTACCATGGGAGAGTGCTGTGCATCTTTATCAGTTTCTTAACATTAATGCCCTTCTGAAAAATATCTAAGTGTCTTGCATAGCATATTGAAATTCTGCTCTTCTGAGTTATACTTGAACTTATTGTACAGCATCTATGGCTTTCAAAGCTGTTAAGGCTCAAAATTGATGATAGTAATGCTGAACTCTTGTACTTTTCATAAAATGTGTCTCTTCAGTTCATTGATAAAGAACATGAAGCACAGAGAGGCTAAATAATTTATCTACCCTGTATCACCTGAGAAGTCACTAGCAGAACCTAAAAGAAAAGAGGTTTGAGTCACTTTTTCTAACCACCATACTTCACTTGACTCCTTGCCTCTGTAGCCATCCATCACTGTGTCAAATTTGTATCAGTATGGTAAAGAATATTTGAAAACACAAAAAAGCATTTAAAATAAATCTTGGAAACAACTTCTGTGGCTTTGCCCCACTGTTTTTCTTACATTTCATTTTTGTTAATGAAGTCAAAGGTTATTTACATCAAGGAAATACTGTTCCTCTGAATTTTTTTTTCCCAGCTGTTTTCCTCCTCTTGTGCAAGATACTTTCTCTTCTTTCGATGTCAAACTTTTTCATGGGAGAAAATTTAGAAGTTCTCACTTTTGTTGTCTGATAGGTTAAAATAGCAGTTCATGTCCTCCACTATTGTACCCATGCAGAATTATATTCTGGGGGTGTTTACTTTCTATCAAGTTTAAACGAGGATAAACCTCATCTTGATTTTGCATTTTACAGCAGAAGTTATCAGTGGTAATGCCTCCTTTCCAGCTTTTCTTTCCTCTCCTAACTTGACATTCTTTCCTCTGAGGGACTTGATCTCAGTATTTATCTCTGTGTGGGCTGGCTTTCCACAATGACATTTTAGTAAAGCTCTTGTATTTTTCCAGCTGGTGTTATTGCTCCAGGTGTTTCTGAGCAAAGGAGAAAACATGCGGGGTTCCTTGCTTTAAGCCCTGCTACGTCTGTTCCAGAGTCTTCAAGAAAGCCAGAACCTGTGCATCTTCTCTGGAGAGGGCAACCGTCACCAGGTTTAAAGACAGAGACAGGCATTTTGTGGGACTTTCAAGGACCTGGTATGAGTTGCAGAACTCTGCACTGACTCTGAAGCTTCCATAAAACCCACTGCCAGCATTTTGTACAAGATCTTTTTTAATTCAGAGAAGGCTTGCATGTGGTGTAACACGATGGGTATACCCAGACATTTCATGGATGTGATACCTGTGTGAGGAGGGTATTTTGAGCCTCCTTTGAGTGAAGAGATACTGTAGTGCTGCCCTAGTGCCAGGCAGGCCATGCCATCCAGCAGAGCATGCTGTAAGGGAGCACATCTCCTCAGCTTTGCCAGAACCTTTGTGCTCCCTGCTGGGATAGGTGTCACAGAGGGCTATGCCAGCTATATACATGGTGGGGGACTTAGGTTCCATACAGTAACAGTGAAAAAAAGGAGAAGCTTTTAGGTATGAATGAAGAAGATTCATTAATTTGTTTTGTAATGTATCAACTGAGCTCAGACAAAGGGCTTCTTTTCTTGTAGTGTATAAAAATAGCAAAATATGGTTTCATTTCTAAATGACGTATCATTTTTGCAATGGAATTTTACATTGTCAAGTACTTGAAGGGTTAAAAATCCTTTTTCTTTCCACATTGAAAGATTTTGCTGTTTGAAACCAAATCACAGACTGCTCTAGTAGTTCCATTTTTAATTTATGTGTTTGTATTTATTGATATATTTACTTTTCACTGTACTCCTAAGGTGGAGAATGCTCAGAGTATCACAGGAGAAATTCAGGACATGAGAGGAATCTAAATTCATGGATTATTTATTAAAAAATCACCATCACTTTTAAAGACTTCTTTCCCAAAACACACTGCCTTGTGTTCAGCAGAGGTTTCATTGTGTTTTGGCAAAATCTCACTTTTTCAATTATCCTGCAGTCTGTGGTAAAGCCTTTTTTAAAAAGATGTGTTTTCTGTGTGTCCATAAATAACACAAAAAAAGATAGTTAATACTCACCTTTTTCTACCTCCTTATCCTTTCATTCTGGAGCAGATTCTGTGATTTTGAAGTTTTTACCACTGAAACCATGTAAGCAAGGTGCAGCCATCATACTACTCAATTTTCTGAGAAGTGTCTTTAGCTGGATGTGTGTTCTTCTGCTCTTTTCTCATATCCTTTCTTTTATTTTGTTTCAGTGAAAGGAGAAATTGAGACAAAGAGAAAGAAAAAAATAGAAAAAGAAAAAAAAAGAAAAAAGAAAGAAGGGCTTTACCAGCTAGAGAGTGATCATGTGCATAAGAATCACTGCTGTACAAAATGTAGGTAAGTGGAGCCGTGGAGGAAGCAGATGGTGGGATAATAGAGAAAAAATAATTTGGAAAAATTTTCTTCTCCTGATCCATATGCCTCCTCCTCTTGCCATTTGTTTCTCTCAGAGGTTGTTGACATAAGTCCTGAGAATCTGCTGAACTGTTTGTAGCACTTGCTTTAAAGTCATGAAAAAGTATCTCAGTAAAGATGGGTGAACAATAATATTAAAAGTACATAAGGTAAGCAGAATCCTGAGCAGAATGAACTTAAAAAACTTTAAGGAACTGATGAGTTCGTTAAAATGCTGAAATTCTGAGAGATAGAATAGTATATATCCCTCTGTGTATTGCACATCTAGAATCAAGCAAGGTTTGCTTCATGTGCTATTTTTCACAAAGAGTTGCTGAATTTTGCATGCAATCTTTCATTATAAAATATTCAAACATTTTTTTTCCTACCAGTGGTATCAGAAACAACTGAATGAAGTGTTTCTTCCACTGCACTTTGTTTATTCCTGGCTTAAGAGGTCTGTTCTTCTGGGAATTGCACTTTAATTTTCATGGTTTTGGCTCTTGGAGCTTGCTTTGGACAAAGCCTTCTAGGCTCTGCTTAGGTAATGATATGATATCCCAAAGTATGTCAGTATGTCAAAACAGAGATACTCACAGGACTAAGTTAGCATGTACCTCAGTAAATTACCAAGTGGAAATTATGGCATCAGTGAAGGTGAATGAGGCTGCAAGGAAGATCAGTCCTCTACTGGCAGTGTTTTGTGCTGATTGTATTTTCTGTTGTTTGAGGGCAAAGTTAAGTTCTACAAAAATGAAGAGAATAATTAAAAGGGAGAGACAAATCCCTAGAACAGATTGAAAAATACGTTTTTCTTTTCCTATTTTATTTTCCCCAGATCTTTGTTAACTTATTGTAGAAGAATAAAAAGAGAGGAACATTCAAATCTTTGAACCGTCTCTGGTAATAACAATGTTAAACATCACAAGCCCATTTTATGTCTGTCCAGTCAGAGGACAGGTAAATGTATTTTAGAATTTCATACCCTACTTTGCTGCTCCAGTTAGTTTATGTTCTAGTTCCTGTGCTACCTAACAGTGTATTATAACTTGTTTTATTACTTGATGACTTTTGTTGTATAGCTTGAAATGATATATAGTACTGGAAAAAGAAATGCGTTAACCGTGCAGTGTTAAGTTATCACACTCTTTTTTTTACTTCTTTTTTTCTTTCACAGTATATTGCCAACTTTTGCTTCTACTATTCAAAATGAAACAGAAATATTGGTGAAGAGGAGATTATCAGGTTCTACCAGCATATAGTGAGGGTTTAAATTCTTATGTCCAATCCAAATCCTCATGCGACCTTTTCATTCCAGAATGAAATGTTAAAGTTTTTAGGGGCTATGGGACTTAATACTTCCCTGCCACTGGCCTTTTGGCAAGCACCTTGGTGTTTTGGAGAACTCCCTCTTGCCCTACTCAGATTTTTCACAGTTTTCTCACCCTTTTAGGCTTATTTCCTTAAGTCTTTGAATTAAACAAGCATTTCTCAGGAAAATAGCTACTGAAATTTTTATTTGATCAGTTTTTTTAAACACTGCCTCCTAAGAACTTGGTCTGCTGCTGTGCTCTCATAGCAAACCCACTTGTTGCCCTTGTATGTCGTTGGAGTGGTCCCAGGGCAAGTCAGTCCACGAAGGAGCCAAGCAGGCACTATGGTGAAGTATTTTCAGGATGAAGTGTTTTCTGGATGTTTTCTTAATTCACTGGACACAGCCTAAAGGAGTAGATTGGGGTGGCTTCTCTCTGGCCTCATGTGGTAGTTGTCTATAGTTTTTCTGAATAAGCATCAGCCCTGGACAATATCAGCCAGCTCCCCAGAGCTTCCCCAAAGTGCAGATCTTTGCTGCCTGGAGTTGCTGTAATGGAGGAAAGAGAAGCAGTGTGTGAGGCTTCTGTGCATTTCCTTCTTCACCATCAAATAGCTGAGTGTTTCAACTCAGTAGGTTTAAATACATAAGGGACAACAGCTTCTTCATCAAATTAAAAGTCCAGCTACAGGAAAGACTCATTTGAAGGTGCTGCTGCTACTTTTTGGGTCTGCATAGTCTCCCTGCAACTGTCCAGAATGAGAAAAAAGTTGGACTTTTTCTCATTAATGTAGCTCTTAGAAAAATCTACTTTATCTCCAGACCAACAGAATTACAGAAAATTATACTGTAAATGTAATTTTTTTTCATAGGAATAAGTTATGATAATTTTAGACAAATACCCACACCAAGCTGGTATGCTTCATCACTGAAAAAAGCAAAAGAGCAAGGAGACATCAGGGTAGGGATACACATATTTAATATGATTTCGTTAGATGGATGATCTTTAACTAGAGTAGAAAACTCAGCAAGTCAGCATAGACATTTTCTCATCTGGTTTTAAGAGCTGCTGTTTGATTTCAGTTTATTTCAATTGATTGAATGAAGCTTAAAATTGTATCAAAAAGGGGATGAAATGATAAAAAGCAGTGAATTCTAGCAAATATAGCTACTTTGTTGTAAATCTCTATGTGGCCCTCTTTTTGCTTCTTGGTCAAAGTGTAGGAAAAAAATACTGAATGTCAGTAGAAAACAGCCAGGATTAAATTGTTGTTGTTGTTTGTTTGTTTGTTCTTGCTGATATTCCGTCTGGATTAAGCCTTCTCTATTTAGAACCTTAAAAAGAATTATTTTTTATTTTATTTTCATGTCTTAAAATAAATTGCACTAAGTTCAAACAGCATGTTAAAAGTTATTTTAGTTCTTCACTGGTTCAGAAATCTTCTAAAAATATGCTTGACTTTGTCTGGAGGGCTGTAGAATTTGATGTTGCTGTTGAACTTTTGCATCTCAAAACTGAATATTTTTTGTTCTTCAAAGTAAAGCTCTACAGACCTGAGCTCTGTGCAGTTAAATGCTGCTGATTCATTGCGCTTACATATTTTTACATAAATAAGAGTGACTCCAGACATCAAAGCTGTTATTGCTAAATTGTTGTCTACTGTGTACAGATTGTAATGTTATTTTATATTTGAGGTTAACTTTGGGGTTTTATCTTCTAACTATCAAATCCTATTCTTGAATTTAATCAACAAATTTTATGTGCATTCAAAAGTAATTATAAATTAATTTTCTCCACAGCTTTCATGTTCTCAAAGCAAACACTTTGTCAATTTTCTGCATTCAGTTCTTGAATTCAATTTTTGTTACCAGATGCTCTGCCATGCCCCTTGAAGTTTGGATGCAAAGTAAATAGAAAAGCAAATTCTTAAATATCTCCACCCCCACAATCCATGCTTTACAAAGAACTACTTCTTTCTGTGAACCATATCTGGTTTGTATTTCAGACCACTGGTGCTGAACAAGGAAAATACTGCTAAAAAAAATGGAGCATAATTAAATTTGAAATGGAGAATACACACATAATCAAGAAATAGTTCAGAAAGCAAATTAATGTTCTGAGTTTATGCATGAGTCTATGCATTATTTCTACAGGACTTGCTGTCCATAACTAAGCATTGGATATAACACAAATGAAGTTGAATAACTGTGGAGGATAATTTAGTTTCTTTAGATTCAGATACTTGTGTTCTTTGTGTTCTTTACTTGTCTGCTCAAAAATAAATGTCATATCTTGTCTAGAAGCCTTTTCCTGCCTGTTATTTAAACCTGTCAATTTGTCTGGTCTGCTCTGATATTTTGTTTTCCCTTGACCAAGTGAGGACATGCTGTAGCTGCACTGATATTACTCCTTGTGTGACAGCTAACTTTTACTGACAGAGCTTATGCTGCAACTGAATTCTCAAATTGACACAGCTGATATAATTTGATAATATCCTATGGTTCATTAAAAACTTCTATTTTGTCATTATGCCTAGTGTGGTAAGTAGGATATCTTCCATGAGAGAAGTGTCCTGAAACACAGTGCCTTGATGTTCTGCTGGAGTTTTTAGAGTTTGCTGAACCACTTCTGATGAAACACTTTGTTAGCTGTGCCTGACAAAGAAATGGATATATTAACCCGTTCTGCAGACAAACTTTTTCCTAATGGAATTATAAACTCACTACAGAGTGCTTATGCAATTTCTCAAAAATCACAGCATACCTCCAAATTCAGAGTAGGAGTGGTGGCACTAGGAACGTACTTTTTTCTTTAAAAGGCTTTCAATAAACTTTTTTTGCTATATGTTAACTGTTAAGGGACTTTAGCAGCTGTGCAGGTCACTGTGTGGCTGAAAGCAAGGAGGTGAAACTGCACGTTTTGGTATAGCATGTATAATTGAAACACATCTCATCTGAGACTATGCTGACAAGAGATGGATGTGACAATACCGAAAGATTTCAAGAATTCATTTGGTTTTTGCTGATATTTTGTGCCAAATTTTAAAGTAAAATTAATCTTTCACTTTAGTCTTTAAATCAAAACAATGGAGTTTTTGTAAAAAAAAGTCCCAGGCTGCATTAAAAAACCCCATTCAATGTCTTCCAGACGATGCTTGCTTTGATTTGCTATACTTTCCTCAAATTTTTAATTGACAGAATTAAAGAAAAAAAATAATTTTAATTGACAGAAAAAGAAAAAAAACCCAAAAAACATTAGGCACATGCTTTTTGTTGCAGATATATTTTTTCTGTTCATGCTGTAATGGAGGGATGTTTCAGCTGAGATTACCCTGCCTGTCAAGTGCAGGGATTTCAGCAGTTAAGGATTCTTCAGTGCATTACCACTCAGTCCTTATAAGCCAAGTTATCTCCAGGTTTCTTGGGGGCAGGAGATGGTTATATGAATTAGAAACAGAAAGCTAATACATTTCTGTGTATACAGTGGGACCTGTGATTTCTGCCATCACCAAGACCTTTAGTGAGTAAATTTCCTTGTAATTCCCTACCAGTTTACCTGTAATTCATGTGCATTGGTCTGATGTCTCCCAGTCTATATCAGTTTATCCTTCCTACTGTCCTTTCATTGTTAAATACTACTTTCTGCATATCAGCAGTTGCTCAGTAGGTTTATCTTTAGCTTAAACCACAGACATGTACACAAAATAAACTCAACTGCACTGCAGGAAATAGTTTATAAGACATCTGGGTTTAGGGGTAAGATTTCCCAATTGTTTTCATACCAAACTTACAGTCTGGTCTCACTAGCTGCCTTATCAGAGATCAATGAGGCACAGCATCATAATAGCACAGTGACTGCACTACAGCAGTGAGCCTGTAGATTAGTGGAAGAGAAATATTCCAAAAACCTGGGTACAGTGGCAATTGGTTCTGCTTCCAAAACTGTCGTTGCTGCTCTTGGCTCTGGTTAGGCAGGAACATTCTTTCCTGACTAATTCCTATCACCTCCCTTCAGTTCAGCTTCGTAAGAAAAGCAAGGAGATATGTCACAGACATCTTTTCATTAAAATCCTTTCATTAGGATTTTTCCTGCTAAGTTTCAGCAACAAGATGTAAACAATGGTTATCTGCTGCGGTGGAATGCAACAGGTCCACCTGTGATTGGCTCATCTTGGATGTTTATAATTAATGGCCAATCAAGGCCGAGCTATCTCGGATAGAGTCCAAGAGAGCTGCCTTTTGTTATCATTCTTTTCTATTCTATTCTTAGCTAGCCTGCTGAGAGACGAAACCTTTCCTTCTATTTCTTTTTAGTATAGTTATAATGTAATATATATATATCATAAAATAATAAATCAAGCCTTCTGAACATGGAGTCAACATTCTCATCTCTTGCCTCATCCAAGAACCCCTGTGAACACTATCACAGAGATACAACATGGTAAGGAGATGGCTGAGGCTGCAGGCTGTGTAAGGCTGGTGACCTCCTGACATCCTTGCACCTGGTCCTGAGGCATGAGCTGGTCTTTATGGTCCTTCACACAGCATTGTCTTTGGCTTTGTCTCTTCAAAACACATGCACAGATGTTACAGACCAAGCCCAAACCAAAAAAGTCAAGTAGTAAATCAAAGCTGATTCAACTTCACTAAGAATTTTTCCAGTCTCCTGGTTTTATTTTTTCTTTCTTATGTATATGCATATGTTTTTTTCTTTTCCCTCATTGAATTTAAGGCATTTTGAGTTAAGGCCATAAGGCCTTTGATTAATGGATACCAGAATTATGATACTACATTTTGCATCAACTACTGCTTAATCATGCCAGACCTTGCAAGCTATCTAAACTTGGAGCTCAAATTTAGCTCCCCAGTAACAGCAGTAGTGCTCTTTAATTTTATTGTCCCCTGTTAATGTGCTGTTCAGAGCTTGTTCATGGCATTTCCATAACCAGATACATGGCAAATATATATAGCTGAACTGTGTTCTGAGTCTTGTCAGAATGGGAAAAATAGGCTGTTCAGTATAAAGTCATAGCTGTTTTGGCTGTTTAGGGTGTGAGGGTGGCTGTCCTTGGCCTATGACCAGATTGTCACAGTGAAGTTAAAATGCACAACTGCTTTTGATGTAGTTGTCTAAGAGCATTTTTTCTGTTTTTTTCTGTTGACCCAGGATCCATCATCCCTGTCTGTATCTTTTTTGTGTGTTTTGTTGTCACCCGATCTGGTGCAGTTTGTTATTTTTTTGTCTTGGTACAAATTAAAATGACACTCTCGCTGTCTCCAAGCTGATCTACATGATTATTTGCTTCAGATCTCAGCAAATATTGCTCTGTCAAAAAAAAAAACCAACCCCCTTATCTCTGTGATTTGCTGTGTAGGTGAAAAGATAAGGGCTATTATTAATTTTACATTGTCCTACCTAATCACTTGCATTGATATAGCCAAGTGCTTTCTGTGTCCTTGGTAGCTTTTATAGTCAAGACTCAGCCAACAAGGCTGAAAGGGTTGGGTTACTTGTTTACAGAGTGGTGCTTTAGCACTGCACTGTGCTTTGTTTGTGTTGATGTGAATGGACTTGCCCTGAAGTAATTCTGGGCAATTTTATGTAACTTACAGAGGTATGTGGGGAGATGAAGCATCCTCCAAAGTGACATCCATGCAGCCCCATTGCTTTGAATATATTTGTACTCCCAGGACTAGGGCTTCTGTAGTAACCTTTTGTGATTTGATTTTCTATCCCTGATGTAACAAGATTTCAATATTTTTTTTTCTTTTCTGACAGCTCCCAGCTCCATAATTAAACTGCTGGTGAGCAGTTATAGTGCCTGGATACTATGCACTTAGGTGTGAGCCACGGGAAAGCATGAATTTTGAGATGGAGCAAGGAATATTGCAAATTAATCTATATTTCTGAAAGGCAGATTGAGAGCTAAAGGTAACAGCCCTAAAATATGCTTAAAAGACCTACAAATACCTAATATATACTTCATCAGTATATAAGTTGCTATATAAGATGTTATGACAAACAGGGGTTTTATCAAGACAGTTTTTATCTCCTTAGAGATAACTTTCTGTTTGCTTTTGAGTATGCCTTTTATTTGCTTTTTAGTAGGTTACTTCAAATCACTTTGAACTCTAAAGCTTAAATATTCTAGTTCAGAATAGTAAGGAAAAGGATTTTCTTGACATTTTAGATTTCATTTAACAGCTATTCCATTGACTTCAGCAAAGGCAAAGCCTTGGTCTTGCACGTAGACCTGTTCAGATAGCAAATTTTTCCAAATTAGAACATGATGAGAAAAAAAAGCCTTCCAGTGAATAGCAATAATAGCTCATAAACTCCTGAAGGATGCTTTAGACACTATCTTTTTTTCTGTCCAGGATTGGATTTTGGCTGGCTAATCCTCTTCTCGATAAATATCTGCTAATTATATTCCAAACATGCCAATGGTCTAATTTGATCGTCAATCTTCTGGTAGAGTTTCCATGAGTGCCTTCTGAAGCTCTCTCCCAAACACGTTTCGTGCCAACCATCTAACTAAGGTCTGTGTCACATTAATAACGCCCATTTTAATTTCTACAGGATAGAAACCTGCACAACCTTTAACACACAACAAACCCTCACTGATATAGTGTAGAGTGCACTTGCATCTGACCTATGTTACAAGGAGATGAGATTATTTGTTTTCATGGATGTAGCATTCAGTTCCTAGTAAACTCCTTTGCTGCTTATTAGCCACCACTGTCAATATACTATGTACAACCTGAGTGAATAATTCATCCAAACAGTGATTTTCTTACAGTGCCAGAGCCTCATCTGATGGACTGAACATTGCCCATGGGGTCATGCCAATTTCCAATTTATAGCCATAGGTTGTTTTTTAGGTAAAGTATCCCCTACAAGACAAGACACAAGCAAAACCTGGGAAATGACTGAACAGCTTTTTTTTCTAGAAAATAACCTTTCTCTAGGAAAAAGCTCAAACCCTCCCAGTGAGAGAGAGATTTTTTATTTTATCTACCTTTAGCAGACTGCATCATTATGCCTGGGACTATGTCTAGGCTGTAATCTGTAGCTGTGTCTCCCTAGTCTCAGTTACTTGAAGAACTTAAATATAGCAGGGTATTATGAGACAGATATCTGATTGTGGCGCACATGAGAGACATTCAGAGCACCAGCAAACTTACCTTCTCTCTGGAACAGGTCACTGTGCTGGGACTTCCCGATCCCTCTGTTAAAGCTTCACACCAACACACAGCGCTTGCTCTTTCTGCTGCACTCTTGTGTTTCTCATTGATTTAGGGCCCTCTTTTGTCATCATTGTTATGTTCTTGCTATTAGTGACAACAATTTTCTTATATTTTTGCTTCCAGCTTTGAAGTTGATGGGGGAGAAGTGCAAGGAGGAGGAACATGTCTTCGGATACAGAAGGCAGAAATGTAAAAGAATGATGAAAAACTAAATAATACTGCAGCCTTTTCTTTTCTGAACTGGGAAATCAGAAAATCCCAGATATGCTGGGGCTGAATTACCCCACATATTGAAATACAGATATGTGGGTCATTATCTGTACAATTATGCACTTCCTTACAATATAATCCTTGCTGATTTTTTTAAATTTCAAAAATAAAAATTTAATGTACTCCAGGGATTACTACTTCCCATCTCTCTGCCTGCAGGCATGAGGAAGCAAAATTATTCTTTTTCATGAAATAACTGATGCTGTTATATTTGCCTTCCATGGCTCATTAGTATGAACTTGTTTGGTCTCAGTAATTTTCCCTTGACACAGTGCAGCAAAATACACACAGCTTCACTACGGATGAAAAGATTCTCTAGAAAAGTAAAAGAAAGATGAAACAGGAGGCCCAATTTGACATTAAAAAAGCAGGCATGTGTCTGTTCTACCCACACCACTTCATTAAAGAGCTGAGTGTACTGTCTGGGAAGGATAGAGAGAAACACATTTTGTAAAATACAGCAATACATCTTGCATCTTCACCACACGTGATATCTGGTGCTTGATTGGCAATCCAGTTGCTATCATATAAATTAGGGGTACTAGACTTTTCCCTGGCCTTCTTATTTATCTGGAAATACTTGAAATAAAGGGGAATGCTACTGCACTTTAGTTCTATTTTGCTTGTACTGTAATCTGTAGATTCCTGTCATGTAAAGATCCTTCCAGAGGACATGCTTCAGGCCTCCCTTCTGGTCGTTTTCATGCCAGAAATAATGTCTGCTAATGAGAGAAGTTCTATGATGCTCTGTGAACTACTATAAAATACTGACTTCATAATTTATAGATGCTTCAATGTTGTTTTGTATTTGTGCTCATTGATACTACTCAGTATTGAGTTTGATTGCAATGCCTGAATTAATTTATATACATATCTTCTGCAAAATACTATAGGAAACTGAATCAGTGAAGAGCTCGTTGACACTAATTTTTAAGATACTTAGGTAAAAAATTTATTGGGTGCTAGTTGTGGGCTTGTATGGGACTGGATAGTCAAGGGAAGCTGTAATAATCAATTACCTATTTTAAATCTATAATCTCATCAGTGACATGGTGACTATCTGATTCAAGTGGTGGCCCTTATTAAATCTTTTGACAGTCTCAGTCAATTCACTGGCATGAATTTACATTAAGGAAACCAAGACAAAATTACCAGATGTGAATGGGTCTCATTTTTGGCAGACTTTGCAGATGAATCTGTACTACAAAGTCTGACTCACTTTTCTAGGTCTTGGAGAGACCTAGCAGCAGAAGGATGAGACAAACTGGTAAAATGAGGAGTTCAAATTACTGCTTCACAAGCTGTTGCTGGTGTGTGGAATTATGAAAAATTATCGTTTCAGCGTAGACAGTCTTTTTCAGGAATTAGGACTATTTTTCAGTTTAGGGGGGAAAATACCATATTTCTAGGCAGTAATGCTTTATGTAGCTTGTCTGTGCTCTTCTGTGGGATGTCCTCACCATCAAAAAGAACGATAACCCTGTATCATCTATGCGTTTAAAAATGGTGCATTTTAATTTAAATTGTTGGCTGTACATACTTCATTTTATGCATAAAAGGGGCAAAAATTACATAGCATCATGAAAGAAAGAGAATTCTTTAACATCTCAACAAGTGTCTATAGCTATTACCATTAAATGGTCTAATTTACATTATTTAAATATAAATGTCTAACATTTTAAACTCATCTATCTTTTTCCTGAATGAGGAAAATAATCTTATATTTTAGAAAGTGACAAATAAATCCTGACTTATTCAAGTATGTTTTACAACTCTTCCAAACGTTTGGTATTCATTAAGAGACAAAACATTAGGAGAAATAGTGCAAAAAAATTTAGTTGAAATTGCTAAATGAAAATTGAACCTTGCTGGTTGTTTCCTTTTGAAGAAAGTATGATGTGAAGTAGTGACTGCAGTAGTACTGATCAATGCTGGACTTCTTGCAGTTAAAAGTAACTTTTGTAGGGAATTTTGCATGAGGGAGATGAAGCAGAAACTTCACTCCTCTGAGCTGAATTTGTTCAGTTGCCAAAGTACAGTTGAGCTTTCCTTCAAAACAAAGATGACCAAGGTCAATGTTCCAAAAATCACTGAGTTGTATTACGGTGATCAGAAAGGAATTTTATGGGACCGCATATTTTTGGAGATACCAAGGCAACAGCCAAGAGAGTTAGAAGTATTAGGAAGCAGTAGAAGCACCGTGACAGATAGTATCTTCTTGCTGTATGCTTTGTGGCACATAGCACATGACTTAGCACTTCTGAGCACCATTGTAAAATAAGATTTCCTTTGGTAAGACATGTAATTATCATCATAGATACTGAATTGTAAGATAATGTAATATCTTCCTACAAGAGGTCATCAACTGGCTAAAACTTGGTGTTGACAGCAAGTTTTCTTGCTGTAAGGAATCCTATGTAACTCTCCATTAATCTAAGAGCACAAAGAGAAGCTCTCTCAGTCATCTCAATTTCTTTGCATACCTTGGTTTCCTTAGAAATAGCTACTGAGATCAACCTGCTAATTTGCAGCTTATGGTTTTGGGGACCACAGAATACTTTAGAGAGGTAACAATAATAAAATACAAGAAAATAATTAGTTTTAAAAGGGGATAAATCTAGAAACAACAAAAAAAAGTAGTGACAATCCACAGCCAAAAAGGCTCTAATTGGACTTCCTGGTATCTTGTCAAAACCAAATTGTGTTCCTGTGTTTTAAAAGAGTACCCTTCATTGAAAATTGCCAGTGTCAAGGCAAAGGAGACATCTGAGATTGTGACATGTCTCAAGTATCTGTGTATAGACCTGGAATCAAAGACATGTAGATTGATAAGCACTCAAAATTTCTGAGCAATGAAATCAGACTGTGTCTGATTGTAAGAACGTTATGTGCACTTTGGTTTCTCTTAGATACAATGAAAAGTACAGCCCTAGAAATGTCCAGAACCTCTCCTTTTCTGTGAAATACACAATCACATTTAATAGAGGGAAAGTCATGGCTGTGAAACTATAAAAATTACTTTATAATTTGAATTTTTTTATTTTTGTTTGTCAGTTATGTCCCTGTCATGTTCCACTCATGTGCCCAAATATGTCAGGGCAAGGGAGATGAGCTTTTTTTTCTACCATCTTTAAACAGAATTAAAAAGAATCAGTTTGAATAAAGTCCTGAGTGTGACTATCACCCAGAGTGGAAGGTAAAAACCCTAGAAAGTAGGTTTGATTCATTGACCCTCCAGCAATAATGACCTAGAAAGGCCATTATTGCTGGAGGGTCAATGAATCAAATTTATGTATCCCAATGTCATCAAACTCAGGTGTGTTTGAAGGTGGATCAAGCTCTTATATTTGAACCTTCTCTAATACTGCTGTTCATGTGCCATAGGCAGTGTACATGCACTGAGTATTCACCATAAGAAAAGGAACTTCTAGGCAGATTTTGACAGCTTTTATAGAAGCTACTGCTGGTTGAAATCATCTCATAAAACAATGGATGAAAGCCAATCTAATTAACTAGTCTGCAATTGTGCTGTCCAGGACTTTGTGCCAGTATTTGTTGAGTGCCAGGAAATTGGATCTGGGCTTCAGTGTGGACAGGTGTACTGTAGCTGTAAGCTTCCTCAGGCCAGTAATAGTTAAAGGGTTTAGACATCCATCTATGGCACCTAAGGGGAAGATGGTGTGTATTCATAATGTGGTTTGTAGGAAAGTCAAAAGGGATGAAAAATTCAAAAATATATCTGAAATTTTCCTGGTGGCTTTTTGAAAAATTATTCAAAAACTATATGAGTTTCTCTCATTGACCAAATACACTCACCAAGACTTCACTGCAAATGCTCTGAGTGCTCAAGGCATGCCAGGCAAAATGGGTTTTTCTGTTTCTGATCGCAACCTTCCTTCCTGTACAAAAATTTGGTTTTGCAGCTGCAGAATGCCCTCTCCAGGCCTCCTTTTACTACATGTAAGGTGGTGACGCAAGCAGGTGGAGATGCAAGTAGTGAACCTCTTTTATTACATCCTGGAACATTTGCCACTGAAGACTTGCTAAAGGAATAGCACTGAAGACAAAAGTTCTGGCTTCTTCATGTTGAAAGAAATTTATACCCCTGTCTTTGGCCTGCCTCTGCATCCCTGAAGGCACAGTTGTGGGATATCTACATGATCCCCTTCAGTAAGGACCCTGTCTTTGACAGGATAGTGTGTTTCTGGGGCAGGAGCACAGTGTATGTCTGTCATTTATGCTCCTAAGACAGCACCACTGCCACTCTCACTGGAGCTGTCATTTGCACCTTTCAGTGTATTCCTCTACAAGGAGGCAAGAGGAGATTAGCCAGGACACTGTCTATAGCTCCTTGAAATGTGGAAGTCCTACCTCTTTCCATGCTTCCTTGCCTTTTTCCCCAGCCATCCCATTTTTCAGTTAGGGATGTGAAAAGTTACATCCCTGTCTGTTTCCTGAAACAGCTCTTTATGGATGTACAGAGCCGTGACAGATTCCTTTGTGAACCTACTTATGCTGCCAGTCTCCATCAGCCACCTCAGCTGCAACTTTCAAAAGATGACAAAGACCTCCAAATCTCAAAGTCCTGACTGCCAAGGTGGGGAATTCAGCTCTGCTCTCTCACATATCTTCTACCTTTGGGGTATAGAGGCCACACAGGTAAAATTTCTCCAACTCCTTTTAGCCAGACTTTCCAAGGAGGCAAAAAGAAAATGAACAGGCACAAGAAAACGAGGGAGATTGGGATGTATTTTACTTGGAGTCTATTTGGCTATCCAAGTCATCTTTGCTTGTGCTTAAAACTGACATTACAAACTTATTGTTGGGGGCATTTATTATTTACAATCACATCTTGGAGGAGTCTGTTTTTAAAATGGATCTGCAAGATCCATTTAGCCATTGTTGGTATGGAAAAATAATTTCACTCATACATGTGTTACATTAGCTTCAGTAGAAAAGACAGCTCCTTCTCTGTGGAGTTCATAACTGTGCCACATGTAAGAGGTTCCTACTGTACTGCTACAGCTGGAAAAGTTCTTCTCAAGGTCAAAGGCAAAAGTATATCCAGCACAGTCATGGCTAGTCATTTGTCATTTCCTACTTCATTAATCAGGAACATGCTGTTAGAAATCTGTGGAACTGTCGGTTCTGGAATGTAATTTTTTTCCAGTGTCTCTCATTTGACTATTGAAATTTACTTTTCAGTAAAATTCTCTGAGATAAGAGAAGTGAATATTAAAAAAGTACAAGCCTATGCAAAAATCCAAACAACAGTCAAATACACTTAAAGGAAAAAGCAACTACTTTACACTGCAGAAATTATTTACTACTTTGCTAAGCCAGCATTGCATATCTCAAGCAGTTTTCTCTTCAATTACCTGCTCTTGCAGCCGCTACATTTAATGGAAGAATAGCCAAAATCAACGAGAAAAGGATCACAAGACAGTATGCAAAGAACTCTGTAATTAAAGAAACCTGCCTTCTCCAGTCAGTCTTAGGCTTCAAGCAGCTAGTACTTGGAGATGCTTATTTTTGGTTATGATAGTGTGATGAGTTTAAAAACTTTGAATCTCTTTTTCACTTCAATCTGTGATAGCATTTGCTAGCACTGAGGAATTCCTACAATGAAACCAATTATGTTTGGTTTTGGGCTTTAATATGTATTTTCTAGTAGAAGTGCTTATGCCCTTGAGAGTGCAGCTGGACAGTGTGCCCTGCTCTGAGCCACCTCAAGACTCCCTTGGGGTGCAGAGTGAGCTGGGAGCCTACCAGAGGCTGGACTGCAACTCTGCAGCCACCCATCAGAGGTGTTCCAGGATGGACAAGCAGAGGAGCAGTTCTGCATAATGGTCTGCTGCTCTCAGAAGACTGAAATATCCTCCCTTTCACAGGACTAGGCAGCCTGCCCCACCTTTTGCCATCAAAGTAGGCTGTGGGTCTGTTTGATGCCCCCCAGTAATTAACTCCTGTAAAGTAAACCAATTGCCTTGCTGAAGCCTAGATTTCACCCATTTCAGATGACTTGGTTTGTGGCAAAGTGATAAGATTCATATTTCATTTTATGTAATTTGCCAACATTTATTTTTTGGGGGTGCTGCAGCAAAAGATTTCAGCACAAGGTTCCTAATTGGAAGAACTGGATCCTATATGGACCATTAAAAGAACAGAGTGCAAAGTAGCATGAACACTGACATAAGAATAAGAACATTGTATCACACTTCTAAGTAATTTGAAGTTCATAATTTGCTCAGTTAATACTTACTATTTCATGTAAGTTCAAGTAAAAAATTGTGAGAAAATAATAAATTAAGGACTATCTTGTATAGGTGGAAGTTTGAGAAATTTTTAACTCTGGTCTTGATCCTCGAGAAAGCCCTCTGGGATATATGTCATCATGTCCTAGATCATATGCAAAGTGTGACTAGCTGCCAAACCATAAATTGTACAATGAGTCTTTCTTTTTCATGAAGATGCAGCTCAGCTCTTCCTTCCCAAGCACTGTATTGCACTGATGTCTTCTGCAGTAATGTGTGTCTCTTAAAATATTTGTGGTCATTTTTCTAAGCTGCTGAGCACTGGATGCTATGTTTTCTCAACAGACAGATTTTTTTCTAAAGTGGACCAAAGAGAGGGACATATCTGTAATTCCTATTAATTAACAATAGATCTTGAACTCACACCTATTCATTGAAGATATGTTTTTAAGATCCAGTTAATTATTCAATGTAAACTATTATTCAGGGTGTAAACCTGTTAAATAAGTAAAAGCTTGCTGGTTTTGAGGGCTTTTATGTCAGCACTGCTTTATGTCTTTTGCTGTACCTGCAAAGCAGGTTAAACATTGATGCTGAAAGTTGAAGATGATGGCCCCATTATATGTGCAGTTTATCCCAGGGCATGTTGTAGTTTCAAGGACAAACGCTTGAGCTTATGCCTCTTCAAAAAATGTTTACCTGGATATTGTCTTACAAGGGCTTAATGAATTTCTGTATTTTTTCAGCAGCTTGCATCTGTAAAAACAGTAATCTAGTACACTTGATGCCTGATCCCACAGTAAACTTGGTAAGGTCTGGAGCTTCAGGCACTTCCCTGAGATGATTCATGTAGAAATTTTGTCTTTTCTTTTTTTTGACAATCCTCAGCTCATTGTGACTTCTTGCTCTGCCATCTGCCCTGTGCCAGGGACATTGGAACAGGAGTGAAAGTGCTTTAAGTGGTAGGACTGCTCATCAGCTTTCAACTCTGTGCCAAGACTGAAAGGAATTTTAGGCTTTATTTTGGCTTGATGCTAACAGGCATTTTGGATCAAGTTTGTACTTTAAAATAAGTGTATCCTTTGGTTCTGTTCATGCAGCCTGCTGCTTGGTTTGCCTGCCAGGATTCATTTGCCACCCTGTGTCTGCAAGTGGATGACAAGCAGCAGTAAAGCCCTATTTCCATGGTACAGCAGCTTTGCAGGAACCATGTGTCCTAGAAAAAAAAAAATTTGGACAGAGACATATGGATTGATGTGTGTGTTGTATATCTATTGTGAAACTCTTCTACTGGGCACTACAAAATAATAATTTTTTTGTTTGTTTGTTTCAAAAAGGCTCTAAAACCTCAGTTTTATTGAGAAATTCTTGACTGGTTGTAGATTGAGCTTGGCCTCCTAGTTCTCAGCCTCTGTGGTTCCTAAAAGCAAATTACAAATAGTCCTCAAAGGGTCCTGCATTTGTGAAGACTCATGAGTGCCTTTTCTTATTTTCCTCAAGTTGCCTAACATCCCTTACAGCAAGAGGGAAACAGACATAAGTGTAGGTATCTGGTGTTGTTCACATATTTGCCTCTGAAAGGGAAATGCTCCACTGGGAATCTTGTAAGTGCATTGTGAACTATATGCATATTTGCATGGGCCACAGATTTTAACCCATGATCTTGGTCATAACAGCTCTGCTGGTGAATGCTATATGCAGAAGGAGACATTTGTCTTCAGACCAATAAAAAATGCCTTATAAACCCCAGAAATCCATGAATAATGCACACATATGTATACATTAAATGGATATTGGTGGAAGAGGACACAGGCCTTGCATGTCTTTCTTCATCAGATTTCCTGACTGAATTAAAGACCAGGTTCTGCTTAGCTGCTATTAACAGAGGTAACTCTGAGCAGTTAATTTCTTCTCTGGAAAGGAGTAGGTGTTGCATTGGCAGTTTTTTATTTCTTATATAAAAACAATGGAAAATGAAAAATTTCTTGGGGGCTGCTTGAGTTTACTGTATATATAGGAACCTTAAATATAGAAAACGTAAGGAATAAATTCTCTTCATCCCTAGCAAATCAGAGGTTCATTGGAAGGGACAAATCTTGTAGCAGTGTCATCTGTGCTCTTGCTAAATGGGACTGAAATGAACAAGTTCATTTTGGTGCAGAGCAGTTATTGATTACTACCTGTTCTTTCCCCACACTTGGCACCGCTGGAGGCCCACAAGAAATGTGGGCAAAAATAAAGAATTGAAAACATGTCCCAGTGCAGGGGTTTAAACACACCTCACTTCTCTGTGCAGCCTTGGCTTGTGTGTAAATGACTGCAGTGAGAAGTGGAAAGACAGGAAGCAAGGAGGCTCCTGTCTCACCAGTGCCAAAACCTGGCCAATATTGAGAGTGATCCTTTGGGGCATCTGTGTGGCACAGGGATTGTGAGCATCCCTAGAGCTAGCCCCCTGACAGAGAATTCTCTGTATGAGCCAAGAGGGTAAATATTTTGTGTGTCTGGGTGCATGGACATAGAGAGCCATTAGCTCTTCAGGTATGAAATTGATATTCCTTTATTACTTATTTTAGATATTTTTAAGCTCATCCTGCAAAGTTTTGATGATGACTATGATATCTCTTAATTCAGCATAAGGTATAGTTCTCCCATTTAAAGACAAAACCATGTGTAAAATGTTGCAGAATGAGGGTCATTGCATAAAGCAAAAGCAAAAAGCAAAAGAGTTCACATTATGTCTTCATTTCCCTTCCCATTACAAAATCAAACATACTGCTGCCAAGTGTCCTGGTGAGTCACTGTCCAGTAACTAATCTCTGCTATGTGAAAGGCATTCAAAACCACAGAACTGAAGCACTCCAGAGAATACTGTATTAGCTGGAAATTTTAAGTTTAAAAGGTACCAGTTGTTTCGTTTTTCTTACGGCTGCTACTTTAAAAGACATGGAAACTCTTTGAAATATCAATGCTGAAAGCAAGATGGCCTATGAGATTTTCAGTTTTATGCAGTGATTCTCTTGGATGTATTTCAGTTAGGATGGAAATTTGTCTTGTCTGCAAGTGAAAGAAGTCCTGCATATTCCTCTTCCTAGTTCTTAAATGCAAGAATACCTTGGCAGCACATCTGAGTTATGTGCTGAGTTTATTGCCCTAAAGGTAACCTATGCTGTTTGTCTGGATCACGAGAGAAGCAACATAAATGTTTTGGAGGACTGATTGCAGAGATTGTTCAAATCTCCTGGGAAATCTAGATCCATCCCTATGAACATATCCTCTCCCTCCTTCCTTAATTAGGAATAGCACCCTTCATTTCTCCTCAAACACTTCGTTTCCTTTGCCCTCCTCAGGCATGGCCGAGGAAAGTTATATGATTTTCAGTAATCACCTGGAGCCAGAGAGGTTTTTGCTCACCATACAGCTTTCAGCTGGAGGCCCTTCATTGTAGTACAGCACACCCTGTCTGCCCTCACCCCCTCAAACACAAGCCTGGTGCCACCTGCTTCCTGTGGCGCCTTCTGAAAAGGTCAGCTCCCTGCCTACTCCTTTTCAAGCAAAGAGCAGTAATGAACAACAACATGCATGGTTGGAAAATCATATGAACAGCTTTCTAACTGTGTGTGTGTCCAGAGTGCGCTAGAACAGATTGCAATGTACTTGAGTTTTTGTGTTTTTTAAACTTGTTATTCTTAGTTTCAGGAAGCTTGGCTCTAGCTTTCACTGCTATTTCTGTAGCTCCTCCTTAGTACTATTACCAGTATTTCTGGCACCATATTTGCACATTTTCCTGCAGTCACTTGGACGTTCATGAACTGATTTGCCTGCAGGCTACTGGAAAAGTTCCTCTGACCTCACAGTGAGTGCTGTTGCCATCGCCTTTGTCCACGCGGTGGTGTTGCATACTCTGTTACATAGTGCCTAATCCTTTACAGCTGTATTGCTTCTCAAATGCTGGGCATTTCCTTGGCCTGTGCTGTTTGCCAGAGCATGTGCAGCCCCACGTGATATGTTTATACGTTTGTTTAACACGATCTCTACATTCTGTTCTGCCTGAGGAGTCTGTTTTGTTTTGTTTTAATGGACATTGTTAAAACAGAATCATAAATTTCAGCAGCATAATATTATCAATCCTCCCTTTGTATGTCTTAGGGCACCATTTGTGTGATGCCAGCCTCAGTTGCAAAGTCAGCTTAAAGTTTTGTGATACAAATATTTTGATATTTTTAGAAAGAAAGGACTTACTGCTTACATTAATTCTTTTAATGATTCTGTCCTGGTGCATGCTCTTACTCTGCCCAGACTGCTTTAATATGTTTAGCTGAACACCATGTCCTGGTCAGAGCCTACAATTTTCATACCAGTTTGCTTCATCCTTTGCCTGAGCTCAGGATTCTGAGCACTGTTTCTCAGCTAATTTCAACCACTTCCAGTTGGCTTCTGTGAAAAAGCATTCAAGGTACAGTTCAGTGAAGTTGTAGACAAGTCTCCAGAGAAAAGGAGTGGAAACTTCTTGTGCCAGATTTATTCTTTGAGACAGCAATTCAGGAAATGATGTCTTCTGTCTGGACTGGGCAACTTCTGTTGGTTAGCAAATATTTTTACTTTATGAAAGACTAGCTCCCTTTCAGGAGCCTCTGTCACCTTCAGAGTGCAGCAAAATCCTCACCTCTCCTAATGTAAACCAGAGTTGCACAAAGAATCCAGTCAGTGTTTGGAGCTCTAACTTACCTCTTCAACCCTGTAGCACAGGCTCTTCTGAACTTTCACCTTTTTTCTGTCTCCATCAAAGAAAATTTTACATTCCTTCCTTCCTTCCTTCCTTCCTTCCTTCCTTCCTTCCTTCCTTCCTTCCTTCCTTCCTTCCTTCCTTCCTTCCTTCCTTCCTTCCTTCCTTCCTTCCTTCCTTCCTTCCTTCCTTCCTTCCTTCCTTCCTTCCTTCCTTCCTTCCTTCCTTCCTTCCTTCCTTCCTTCCTTCCTTCCTTCCTTCCTTCCTTCCTTCCTTCCTTCCTTCCTTCCTTCCTTCCTTCCTCCCTTCCTCCCTCCCTCCCTCCCTCCCTCCCTCCCTCCCTTCCTTCCCTTCCTTCCCTTCCTTCCCTTCCTTCCCTTCCTTCCCTTCCTTCCCTTCCTTCTCTTCCTTCTCTTCCTCTTTTTCTCTTCTCATTCTAAGGACAGCTAGCCATTTTCTTAGGCCTGGTGTTTTAATATCAGCTGTTTTCCAGCCATTGGTTCCCAGCTGCTGTTGTTGCTCACAGTCACTTGGAGACTGCATGAAGTGCTGCTGTCCTTCTCCAAGGTATACGTTCAATGATGCCATTCTTCTTTTCTGTAGCATGTTAATTAGTTTTCCCTCATACCATGTCCTATTCAGAGACACTTGGAAGCAGAGTTTGACATTGCTTTACTTCCTTTTCTTTGCTTTTATTTTCCCCTTGTCCAAACACAAAGTCGGCACAGCAACCAGCTTCAGCTAGCTGTTCCAAGTGCTTCAAGATACATTTCTTTAAGACAGCAAACAGTAATTTCTTGGAGGCAGGTGAGACTTTTGTAAGGATTTCATATCTTGATTATCACTTTCTTTCGTGAAATTTTCTAAATACTTCCACTTCAGTTCTCACTCCCAGGCCAATATGCAAGTGAAAAAATTCACACATTGGTTATGGATGCTCTTGTTCCCTTTGAAGTATGGAGTGTATGCCTTCTTTCTGTGAAAGTGATAGCTGGCTCTACCAGTGATGATTTTAGCTGGCTCAAGGGCTCTGCATAGGAAGGTAAATGCTCTAGTGCAGGAGGCTGGCTGCTCTAAACTGTAGGTGTAGCTCAATGCCTAAAAGTAAATCTCAGAGACAGTGTGACTCCGAGTTAAGTTTTCAGAATGTGGGTCCCAAGGAATAGTTCAATACAAAAAACGTTTTGTCTTAGGGGTGGTCTGTGCTGTTCAGGACAAATGGAAAGCAGAATCTGAGCTTATTTATAAGTATGATGTGAATCCTTCTCTGACAGAATTCGTCTGAAAGTAGAGGTGAACTTGCTAAACCTTTTCCAGAGATATCTACTAACCTTAGTCTATCAGGTATGGTTCAGCCCTTGCCTTTGGTTTCTACTCTTCTGCTTAGTATTTCCTCTCAAAGCACACATGAGTGTGAGTGCATGAAAATATGAGCTGTATGGCAAATCAAGGAAAAGACTTGTTTCATGAGCTTTCACGGTTGTTTTATTTTCCTTTAATTTCCCTGGGGAAATAGGCCCTATATTTAGAAAGGAATAAGAGGAAGTGTCTTAGAAAGTTCTCCTGCCTCCCTTTGTCCCTTACCACCAGGAGCAGGATGGAATCTGTGCTGTGGCCTGGCTCCAGTCCATGGTAACAAAGCAAAACCTCGGGTGGCAAGCCAAGAGAGCCTGTGCTAGAAACAACATGAGGGGCAAAAACCACATGCTCTCATGAATGTCTTTGCATCCATTTTTGCTGCACAGTTGTGGCACCTTGGTGTAAACATCTCTTAGCACTGTTATAGTTCCTCTGACAATGAGAAGGAATCAGACAGAAGGGTGTAGTTTGGCTTCCAGGGTAAATTTACCTCACAGTGAAGAGGGGTGGCAAGAACTTACTGCCAGAGGCAATGTCTCACACCCTGCAGTTCCAGGAATGTTTGCTTCCACTTCCAGTGCTGACAAGCTGGTCTCCAATGTCTGACAGTCATGAATGCCTGGATCCAGTTCCTCCTGGCACTCGACATTTCATCTACATCCCTCTCCCTTGTTCACACCTTGGGGAGAAGGATCACTCCATTTTGGATGTAGAGACACACCCTGACTCTCAGCTGGGTACCAGGCTCAGCTGGAAGCTCAGCTGGAAGCTCAGCACTGCATTTCTGCTTGCAGTTTCATAGAAATTGAAATCTGCTGTAAGCTTGATGAGGCTTGAAGTCAGGCTGTGAAAGTGCAGAGCACTTTGAAATTGTTAAAGGAATCTGAATGTCTTAAATATATAGCATTTAATTACTGATATTGGTCTTGCTGTTGTTTTGGGGTTTTTTGCTGGCATTAAGTCTCAAGAGAAAGCCAGACCTCATGGGTAAAACTTCATTAGTGCTGTTTCTCTCAGTTAGCTTGTAGCCTATTCATCTTTCCTATTCTTAAATCATTTGAATGACTGTCACATTTCTGCAGCTCTTTTTTCTTTATTGTGTTTTCATGTTGGCTGATAGCTTATGCTATTGTCTTTCTTGAGAATATCCAAAAAAGTTGGAACTGCAGCAAATATTTTTGGGCTCTCTCTCTCTCTGGAACATCATCCAAGTATACATTCTTTATTAAAAGCTTCTTCCTTTGGGTAACAAGGCCTTGAGCTCTTCCCTATGGAAGTGCAGTAATTTAATTCCTTGGGTCTATCCTCAATTCCTTGCCAATTGCTTGTGTAACACAAGAGATGCTTTTTGCTTGCAATGAGGAGCAGTTCTGAAGATTTCTGCCTTCTCCCTCCTGCAAGCTATGCCCTTTCTATCCCCAGAGGCAGGCAGGGCACCCTTACACAATGCAGTAGCAGATCATTCACTTTGTCCCTTCTCCAGCAGGATTTTGGTGATTCAGACATTAGCAATACCTGCACAGCAGGGAGACTGGCTGGAATGGGCATCTTGCACAAGCTTTAATCAGGAGATTTTGCGAGGTCTGTTATCCCTGTATGTTTATGTAGGAACATCAGCATTTCCTATTTCAGCACACAGCATAGAAATTTGTCAGCTGAGTTTTCTCTCTCAGAGTTGAGATTAGGGGAAATTGTCCCTTGTTTGTTGCACAACACAACTATCCTGCTACCTTGGATCTTATTAATAAAGTTTAATTCTGATTTTAACACTCACAAAGCTCTTTTTTAGTATCATGGAATGTATTTCTTCAGTCATCCCAATCTAATGATAAGCATCAAGATAGAGGACTTCTGTTAATCTGAGTTTACAATTAAAAATTGAGAAGACATTGATACCAATATGGGAGTATAGTTGGATGTGGGAACAATACACAGCCTGTGTGGGGCTACGTGCGATGCAGGCAGCTGGGCACAAAAATGAAGGGTGAAAGTGTCTTCTCTGGTGCTCTGCAGGTGTCTGGAACAAAAAAAATGAGGAAATCTAAATTTTTCGCATGACCTCTCTGACATGAGTGAGAAGCAGAGTCCCGTTAGGCTCTCTGGTTAAATGCCACACCCCCACTGTAATGCATTGCTGTAGTATCTCTTCACTCCTGTTTCTTTCAGGAAGACACTAATGAATGGTTGGGCCAAAGAACTTTCATACTGATGAGAAGAGCTGGTGTGCCATGTATTGCTTTCATTCATTTTCTTCCAAGAACTGATTTATCTTAGCATTGCATCTCTACTGATTTCAGTGTAGCAGAGAAGTAGGCCCAGACTTGCTCTTGTTCATGGCTAGCTAGCAGCTGCTGTCAAATCTTTTTTGAATGAAGTATCTAAACTGAGACATAAACCAGCAAAATTGGTGCTTGACTCTTTGCCTGTTGATAAATGAGAGAGAGGTTCAGAAGTTCAACAACTGTCATCTGGCTAGGAAAATTCTATATATTGAGAGTAATTAAGCTGTGCTGACTGCTCACTTCTTTTTAGCCACATGTGATTTTCAGACAAAGGTACTGTAGACAAATCCTTCCTGGTGCAGCTCTTGCTTGTTCTCATGCTTTGCTGTCTAACCACAAACTCCCAACTCTCTCTGAGAAGAGATATAATTAAAGTCAATGTACAATACAATTCTCTGATTTTTCAAAGGCGCCAATTTAAATTTCACTAAAGCTCTTGAATTTGCATTTCTGATACCAGGTACAGAATCAGCCATCACCTGTTTATGTATAGAAAGCTTATGCTTATGTGATAGCTGTCAGAAATTTGTTCTGTTTGGTTTTAGCATCTAAAACTGGCTCATAGTTAAAAACTGGTCTGGCTGAGTAAACTCAGTCAGTCATAATACATCTACAAGGTGAGTTTTGCTAACAGACCAAGTTTAAATTGCTGGACATGCAGTAGGAACCTAGCTAGAGGTCTTCCCAAAACTTGCTTTTGAATCTTATTAGAAATGTCATGAGCCCTAAAGCAGGGGGACTGAAGTTTCACACACTACAGCTTCTACTGTTCTTATGTATTCACTTCTACTCGAGATTGACCAGTGTGTGACACAACTCTCAACACTCCTGAATAGACAGAAAAGTGGGTGGTCTCAGATATATGAATATCACTATCAAAATGGTGCCAGCCACATTATTTGAATTCTGTAGAAATTTTTTTCAGCTCATAAATTGTACATCTACTTAAAAAAAATAATTGTTTCAATAACTCAGTTTAACAGAGTCAAATCTCTGTATTATGGTAGGCACATCAGCTACAGATGCATGTCAGAATTCAGTATGGTAAAATTTGGCAAGCTCAGTTGTCTACTTACTCCTAATATTCTGATAAAAACCACAACATATTTCTTGTGCTGCTGAAACCTGCAAATACTAATGATGTTTGCAGAGAATGTAAGATAAGTTGTCACTGGTGCCAGAATTGCTCATTGTACTGACCACTCCAGAGTGATGAGTCTGTGTGGTTTGTTTTGCAGAAGAGGCTGTCTTGGAAAAGATAAATAAAAGACTTCTGTAAAAAATCTTCCTGAGATAAAATAATTCTTAATATTTTCAATCCCCTGGAGCATTTTGTTTTACAGAGGAAAATTAAAATAGCTAGTGACATTTTAAATGCTGCCATTCAATGGAATGGAACAATAACAAATAATAGAGTATTAAATATTAGTGTTATGGCTTATCAAGGTTATATTTTTTTAATTTGCAAAACATTAAAACTTTTTTTTAAAAACTGTTGTACATCTTTTATCAACTTTAACTGAATAAAATATAAAATTTACTTCAGTTTCACAAATAACTCTGGAGATGAAATAATCAAATCAGGACCCAAGGCAATTATACTTAATCAGGTTACAGTATGTGTGACACAGATGGCTGGTATTAAAGCAAAATTCAGTTCATCTTTAGTTATACCAAAGAATGAATAAAAGGAAACAACTGACTTCTGATCTTCCTTCACAGCATTCAGCTGGGCTAAAATTCAGACATTTATTTAGTTTGATACATTCAGTGTCAACCTGTGCTGTGCTGGTATTCTAGGAATCATTCTGAATAGGGGTCCATCATTATTCACTTATGCAAAATTTATTGGTAAGGTAGCTTAACTGAGCAAACAATGGAAGGCTAGGACAGCCCGGGTAATAAGTGCTGACAGTACAGGAGTACCTTCCTGAGGCCATGGTCCCTTAGTCTCCTTATAATTTTGAGTAAGTTTCAGGAATGAGTGTTGTGCTTTGCTTTTGATGTCCCTTGGAAGTGCTGGCCAGCTGTCTGGTGGAGGTTAAAAACTGCTGCTATTACCTTGGAATGAAAAGTGAAAAGCTCTCTTTGATTGAAAGTTAAATTATACAGCCAATAACATATATCCAGTTGCCTTCATTTTGAAACGGGACTCAGTTGAAGATACAACTACTTATAAGAAATTTGCCTGGAAGTGAAATGCTTTCCTCAAGCCTCATGCTTGGACCTTGTTTCTGATGTGTTCACATCCTTCTCTCTGTGATTTTATGATGCCACACATACCACAGCATACAATACAGGTAAGACAAGTCAAACAATACAAACTATAAAATATAACATGCACAATATCTAAAATATAATACATAGAGTACCATCCTAAAGTATAATAACCATATATATCAAAAGAAAAAACAACTATACACAATACAATACATAACAGCCCCAAAGAAGTGAACAATAAACCCTGTAGAATGCATAAAATGACATCTTATACAATGGAATTAATACTGTTATATACCATGAAACACAACATACAGTACAATACATATTGTTATATTGTGCAGTATGATACTGCACAATATAACAAATACCAGGCCTCCTCACACATAGAACGCACAGTAAGATGTTCAATACAACCAAAAGTATAACACAATACAAAAGACAATAAAAAATATAGAACACAATGCATTAAAAGTTATAGAACACAATGTAATACATATAATATCAACAATAAATATAGTACCCATGATGCATGCAGGATGTACTGGAATGAATACAAAACAATACTATATTTAAAAAGACCAAGTTCAAGGTGCTACATCTGTGTTGGGTCAACCCCTGCCCTGACAACAGACTGGAGAAGAACAGTATATATAAAACTACTTATAAGAAATTTGCCTGGAAGTGAAATGCTTTCCTCAGTCCTCATCTAGCTCCAACATCCCTGCCATGGGCAGGGATACCTTCCACTAGACCAGGTTTTTCACAGTCTCATCCAGTCTGGTCTTGAACAGTTCCAGGGATATGATGTCCACAGCTTCTCTGGGCAGCCTGTTCTGGTAGCTCTCTACTCTCACAGTAATGAATTTTTTCTACTATCTACTGTAAACCTACTTGCTTTGAGAGTTTGAAGTGATCCCTCCTTGTCCTGTCACTACACACTCTTTTAAAAAGTATCTCTCTGTCATTTTGTAAGTTCCTTTCAGAAGGAAAGCTGAACTTAAATCACTCCACAGCCTGGGGTCCCAGCACAGGGATGACATGGACCTAGGGCAAGTCTGGGGGAAAATCACTACTTTGATGAGAGGGATGGAGCACTTCTCCTGTGAGTAAAGGTTGAGAGTTTTTTCATCCTGGAAAGGATTTGGTGTGACCTAAGTGCAGCCTTCCAGGACCTGAAGAAAGCCTACAAGAAATACAGAGAGGGACTTCTTTCCATGAAGTAAAGGGATGAGGTGGAATGTCCTTAAAATGAGAGTATTAGGAACAGGTATGAGGAGATATTAGGAAGAAATTCTTTACTGTGAGGTTGGAGTGGCACTGTCAGAAGTTGCCCAGAGGAGCTGTGGATGCTCCATCCCTTGGAGTGTTCAAGGCTGGGTTAGATGGGGTTTGATCAACCTGGCCTAGTGAAAGCTGTCCCTGTCCACAGCAGGGTGTCTGGAAATATATGATCTTTAGGATCCCTTCCAACTCTAACCATCCTCTGATTTTATGATACTGTACCAAACAGGAAATGCCAGGTGCTGTGTGTGTGACCCTCCTGTGTATGATGCATGGTGCCAGAGCTGTGATGGGGGCTGCACTACAATGCAAAATCATTGAACAATATTACAGTACAATACCAAACCAGTGATAGTACAGTATATGCCATATAATAAAGAAAATGCACAAGGTAGAGTGAAAGAAACCATACGACAAATGCTATATGGCCCTCTATTACTGTACACATTGCAAAAGGATCTACAATGGAAAACTATAAAAAGCAAAATGGAAAATATAACATGTAAAATTACAGTATGTTCAATACAGCAGGCAAAATGGAATGCAGTGTGAAAAAAAAATCCCAAAACAACACATCACAAAGCATCCATAAGTCACATCCAGTGCCGTCCACACGGTACAGCGTGATATAAGCAATACTATACAACACATCCAACATGTAGCACAATACAAAATAGAAGACAAATGGAAACAACGTATGTTACAGTACCAAAGAAATGATTGCACAATACAATATCAAACACTGTAAAATACATACAGTTCAATAGAATGTGTGCCTGGGATTGATCAAAAGTTAAAGGGCATTGTGAAGGCATTCACCAAATGCCTCTTTTTAAGACAGTCTCAGGTATGGGGTATCAAACACCTCACTAGGATGCCTGTTTCAGTGTTTGACCTTACCCTCTTGGTAAGGAAGTGCTTCTGAATCTCACAGGTCAGTTCCTCACCTAACATAACATTCACCTGATCATCTCACAGATGGGCAACTTATCCAGAAATGCTGTAAGGAACAGGATCAAAGGAATTACAAAAATCTAGAAATGCCAGGTCCACCCCTGTCCCTTCACCCACAAGGCAGGTGGTCTTATCACAGATTAGTGAGACATGGCTTTTCCTTTGTGTACTTGTGCTGACTGTTCCTGATGATTGTGTTTCCTGTCAGAAGCACACAGTACAATTTTTATAATTTTTCCAGGAACTGAGTTTAGACTAACAGATCTGTACTTTCTTGAGTCTTCCCAGTAACACAGTGTGTAAATTGTTCAAAATTGTGTCAGGAGAAGTTCAGACTTGACATTCAGAATATTTCTTTTGCATTTTTGAATCCATTATTTTCCCAATGTTTTACCATTTCATCTCTTGTGTAGAATACATTATTATGTTTTTGTATTTTTGGATTGCTATACAGACATTTAATATTCCAGCTTTCAGGGCTGCATAAAACAAATTCCATGCAAATCATGCAATATGTCTTCATTATGTCTGTATAAATGTTTTAATTTTTTAAAAATACATTAAATATATCCCACACAGCATGTATGCTAATAGATTGTATATTATATTGGACTGCGTGTTGTATGGTATTTACTGTCTTAGTTTCTTAGTCATGTGTATGTCTTATTCCAATGGATTGAGTGGCATTTTGTACTGTATTTGGAATTCTCTGTATTTGTATTTGTATTTGTATTTGTATTTGTATTTGTATTGATACTGTTTGTATATGTGGATTGTACTTCATGTTAGGTGTTGTATTATATTGCACATATCGTGTATTGCACTGCATTTTGTGTCACGGTATATATGGTATGTATGAGTTTGTACTGTGTGTATGGCGTTGCCTATTATTTATTGGACTGCAAGGTATCTTGTTTTGTATGCAATGACTCATGGGGTACTCATGGTATTCCATGAGTATTGGCATGGAACTGTCTTGGATGGTGTTGTAAGGTTCAGAACTGGATGGTGTTGTATCATATGAAGTTGCATGTTTTGCACATTATGCATGTATTTCACTGAATAGCACTTGTGGTATTGGTATGGGTTGAGGTATTCAAGCGAACCTCTGTCTCTGGAATCAACCAAACCACTTCTCCTCCAATACACCAGCATCCCAGAACTGCAATTGTAAGATAAGACATAGGCTAATTCATACCCATCTGTTGTACTCCCCACATTAACACTCAGGAAAGAAAAACAAGGCAGTATGTAGATGTTTCAAATAATCACTGCTGCTTTTATGCCGCACTATCATAAGTCTGCCATCCTTTGTAGTGATTTCTGAATGCCATTTGTCCCATATGCAATATAATGAACTGATACCCTGATTCCCCACCATCCTCACCCACTTTCTCCTCAGCCATAAATTTTGTGCTCTACTCACTTTATTCTGTATAGTATTTCATTTGTATTTTTATCATTTAGATTAGACTGCCTACTGGAGACACTGATACAAATGAGAACAAAGTTCTCTTTTATGCCAATCTCTTTAACTAAATCTTCTCAAAACTTAGATTGTATAATAAAGGCTACTAGGGAGACCCTGTTCAGGAGTGTCTTAAAACAACTTTTAAAAGCCTGTTCCATTTATTTGCACACAAATAATAATGAAGTCCTACAAAAACAAGACTTCTGCCACATAAATCTTGCTGACACCAAAAAGTGAAATGGTGGAATTACTGACACCAAAAAGTAAAATGTATGTATTGCACATATTGCATTGTACTGCATAGTATGGTGCTGTACTTGATTTAAGATGGCTGTGACTTTTACACATTTCACATGTGGTTCACAGCATAAATATAGCTATTATACATATTTTTGAGAAGTTTGTGTTGTTCGATTTTTGTAAAATGTGTGTTCCCTTCATTGCTATTCATTATGTTTTTGAACTGCTGTGTTCCAGAACAGCTGCTTCTGAGACTTATTAATTTTAAATAATATATGTGTAATGTTCTGGCTATAGCATTTTCTTTTTGAAAGCTAGATTTTAGAGGTGTGTAGTCAAAGCATTTTTCCCAGCTTCTTTTAAACTGTGTCTTGGGACTTGGAAGACAAACTTCTTCCTTCAATTTTGCTAAACTTCAGTTGCTAAAAAAATTCCAAAGGAAGTCTTGTTTGCAATTTTATGGCTGCCTCTTACTATCATTTATTAACATAATATATATAGTGCATTCCTCTGTTAAGTCATGACTATCTTTGTTGAAGCAGTATCTGAAAACACCATGCGCTGATAAAGCGCAAGAAGTATTTTTAAAGCATGTCAGGGCTGATGCATACCTGCCCATCTTCTAATCTGTGTTAAAACTCCATTTGTGTTAAAATGAGAAAAGGAGATTTAGATTAACTAATGGATAAAACAACAGTATTTTGTGGTGATGTAGAAGTTGAACAACCTTGAGTGAAATTCTATGGTCTCAAATCTTCATGAACAAAAAGCAAAGGCCTCTATAAATTCTAGCTGACAGAAATAAATGTAGCTTTCTTCTTCCTTATGTGAAATCTCTGTCAGCTGTGAGGTGTTTTCATTCATGCAGGCTTGCTTATTTAGATTTGTTACTCTTTTCTATTAGTAATTTAACTAGATAGCCAAGCTTGGTTTAGGACTTCAGTAAGTGCAGACTTTGGCTGAAGAGAAATGTATTTCTCAAATAAGTATTGTTGCTGTCCTTTCACTGTGGTGTAATTGAAACTGAAAAGGCCACCAGTTTACACCTTAAGGTTGTTAGAAATGGCTTATGTTCAAGGGCAAATGGAATTGTTAAAATCAAACCCCCAGTAATTTGCAAGGAAAAATGTAAAAGTTGAATACAAATGTGCATAGGCGACTCCTTAGAGGAGAGCACACAAACTGAGCATTTGAAAAATGTGCAGTACATTTAGGCTCAGGATTAGGTTATACATATGAAAGCACATCTTTAGTTGCCAGCTTTACAGAGGAAATGTAGTGTTTGTCTGCTGAGTAGCAATCTTCTGCCACTGGGGAACACAACTGTCCTAGGTGAGGATTTTGTTCATAGTAGTCAGCTGTTAATAGTTTAGAGGTGCTGATAAACATACTACAAAGAATTGCAGAGACTCACCAAGAGGATGAGTTTTCCTTGGATTTTTCCCTAAGAGAGATCTCGTACTTGCTGTCTGTTCTGGTTTCGTAAAAAGTCCTTTTCCATCTTTCTTGTGGGCTCCTTAAGCACTAGAAAAGTGCTATAAGGTCCTCTTGGAGTCTTCTGCCTCCAGGCTGAACTACCCCTGCTCTTGCAGCCTTTTTTCATAGGAGAGGTACTCTAGCACTGTCTTTGACACACACATCTGAGGCTGAAGAATACTCTGAAAGCAGAGTATTTGCAGAGATGCAAATCCAAAATTAGGATGACTAAAGAGAAGGATTACAGTGTTAAGTTTTAAGTGAACTACTCTAGGTCGAAGACAAGAAAACAGGCCTTAGATGCTCAGTTAATTCTTATTAGCAGAGGAAACTGAGAGGTGACTTGTATTAATGCAGAAAAAGGATATTAGGGAGCTTATAAGACAGAGGAATAATGGGATTCAGTGGCTAGGAGCTGAAATTTGACAATTTCAATATTAAAATAAGAAGAAAATCTCTAGCAGAATAAGGAAACATTTAAAGAGCCTATCAGAGAGGATAGTGAACTTGCTATTATTTGATAACTTTATAGAAGATGACATGTGTACAATGTTAAATTGGATTCTGTAGCTTGAATATGAGGCTCAGACTTTGTAAGTAAATCCTGAAAATGCATTAAACACAAATTATATACATTCAGATCACTACTTCAGTAAACTGATGTATCTACACATAAAGGTTATTTTGGACTTCATACAAATATTAATAGTATGTCAACATTTAGGCAAGTTAAGGACAAATTATTTAGATGGCAACAGGCAAGCAATAGAAGTGCATGTCCAGTGCATTCCAGCAAGGCCCTGTCCTTCTAGGGAAAAAAATTATATCTTGTGCTATCTATAGTCTAAATGTGCTGAAACGCAAGAGAGCTATCTTGATGGTTAATGACAGTTCCAGGTTGTGCAGATATTGGACAAAAGGCCTTATAGAAATGAATCTGCTGGTCTCTGGCAGCTCTCAGTTCTGTATAAAAATGAAAAAGAAGTAGTGGAGTGATGGATTACAACAGGCTCCTGGATACTTTCCTGCATACTTTCCTGGATGCTTTTTTCACTGCCCCATTGAGGACTAGAATTTGTGAAGAGGAGAATAAAAAGCCATCTCCAGGTTTTGGGGATGTATATGGCCTGGTAGGGCAACAGAATATTACTTAGTTAACACTGTTGGTTTCATTTCTGCTGGGCACAGGGAAAATGTTAGTAATTATTAATAGAATTAATATAAATTATTAATTTAATACTCATCATTGTATTCCAGAGTTTCTTTCAAACTTTTTCACTTGCTTTGCTTCTACTTCTGTGGTTTTGCCTGGTGTTTTGAGAATCTTGTGTTCAGAAAAACCAGAAAGGGGATATAGGAGGGAAAAGACCACAACAATAAGATATAGTCAAGTTAGTGGCCTGATTGTGCCATGAAAAGGATAATTGCTCTGGAGAGTAACAGTTCAAACACTGCAACTTACTCAGCAAAAAGAAAAGGTGAAGTGTTTGTCTTGGGCATACACTGTAAAAGAAAGTGATGAACTCTAGATCTTTAGACAACATGTGTGCCATCATTTGCTGTAGCAGTGTATTTTGTGTGAATCTGCTAGACTTCCAAAGCTTCAGCAAGTTTCTGAGGCTTCTTTACAATAAAACTACTTCTATTTAAATGTCAGCGATCTAACGTAATTTAAATGGAACATAGAACACACAGCTTCTGCTTCTTTTACCTTACTCACCTCTGTACTTAAAACATACACACTGTATAGTCCACAATGACTGCTTGAAGAAACCATTAAGTTATCAGCAGGGCACATTTGCAGGGCATATTCACTCTAGATGTTATTGTTCAACTAAAATAAAGGTGAAATGGTTTTTACAGGGTATAACCTAGAACCTGCTTCCCACAGAAATTTAAATAATGAGAGTTTACTATAGCAAATATAGAATATGCCAGACAGGAAAACAGGATATAGAAAATCTAAAAAACAGGCAAAATTAGACTGTGGTGATGTCTTGGGCTTGAAAATAAAGGTGCTATTAAAACAAAGGGATGTAATAAACATCAGAAGTGGAAGCTGATGCAACTCAATGGAGTGGTTTAACTGCTATTAAATTCAGGACTATGCAGACAGAATAATCCTGGAATAGGTTGTTTTGGTTTGGAATTAAAGGAATTATCTGCAAATTGTTCTTTGTTCTCCTCAGTTCTCCTCTATATTTAACTGAATCTGTCTGGGGAATGTGTTGTCATGGCAACCTGTAAGTTAATCTTGATGTTTCAGACTTAGAAGTTACGTTACTATTAAAACAGAATTCAGGAAATATATAAACACAAATTTGTTTCCTAAATATAATTTTAGATTTCTTTTTTAGATCAGGGAAGAATTGTGTTTCAAAGAGAAAAGTTAGGCACACAAAACTATGGTCAATTATGTGCACACAACTTTACTTCTGCTGTGATTACGGGAGATTTAGGTGGAAGGTGTGCAGGGAGGGTTCTTAAATGAGAAGCAGGAGAATAAGAAATGCCTTGGAGACTTTGAAAAGTGAAGAGTAATGCTGCTGAGTGAGGCCACCCAATCTAACACTGACTCCTGCCAAATTCAGAGCTTTGGTGCTGTCTTTTCTTTCTGGAGACAACATTGCCTAAAAGCCAGGATGTCTGATACTGTCACAGGAAAAAGTAAGCAAGGGGCTCATGCAGTTTTGCTGTCCTGCATATGTGTATGCTTTGAATTTACAGGGCTGTCTCCTCCTTCCAAAATCTCAATGTGTCTCTCTATTGCTGCAGCCTTCAGAGGCTTCTCTGTGCAGTAAGGCCTCCATCATGGTGTACATCTCTACATAAAAGGAGAGACAATCATCAACTTAGCTTGAGATTGATATTGCATGTGGTAATGACATTCCTGAAAGAATGAAAAACTTGCATCTACTATTGCGGGGCTTAAAATGTTGTCTATGGGCGAAGAGATAGTACACCTTCTGTAAAGGCAAGGCTGTATTTTTAATGCAATTGAGGGTCTCATAATTGGGTAGGGGGGAGAGGAATAAAAATAAATTAAGCCCAAATTCTTAATTTTGTACAGTTTTTCTTGGTGAAAAATTTTTTCTTACTTTCTCCTGGAAGTAAGTGTGGTAATTTCATCCTGGTGGTGATATGCTGTGGCAAGTCATCAGTATCTTGGTCTTTCACTATTAGTAATACTATCTTTATGTGACTTTTTTATCTCTAGCTTTCATTTGAGATAATTTTACACAAAATCACAAAGTCATTTAAGTTAGAAAAGACCTCCAAGATCGTCATGTCCAACCTTTGTCTGATTACCTGCCCTACCACCTTGTCTACTAGACCATGGCACTTAGTGCCACGTCCAGTTATTTCTTGAACACCTCCAGGGATGGTAACTCCACCATCTCCCTGGGCAGCCCATTCTGACATGATCATCCTTTCTGGAAAGAAATTCTTCCTACATCCAACTTGAATCTTCCCTGGCGTATCTTGACACCATCACCTCTCATCCTGTTGCTTGTTACCTGTGAGAAGGGACTAACTCTTTGCTTACTGACATGCATTTTCAGCTTTGCTATTTTGTCATTGGTCCGCAATGATTATGTCTGAATTTACCCTTTTATGCCGCTCATTCAAGAATTCTTTTTTCAAGTCTTTATAACCCTAAACCAAATTTGGTCTGTGTCCAAGGTGTTTCTTTCGGTGACTGTGGGGAAGTTGCTTATACCCAAGAGGTATGAGTGCAAAGGCCCTGCCCTATGTCTTCCCATTCCATGCCTCAGAACTCTACACCACTTCCTGTGTCTCCACTTCTGAAGCCACCTCCTTTTGTACCAGGTCTTTATTCCTATACACAGTCTCATTATGCTAGAGCCAGAAATTTCATGTTTTATTGAAAGTAAGGATTTGTTACTTCTACTTGCATAATGTCATGGCTGTACTGTATGAAAAAAGTAAAATAAAACAGCAAGCTTGCTGGAGGAAGACTGTCCATCCTCAGTCCTGAGGACTTGTAAATTAAGTACAAGACTCCTGATCTGTAGGCAGCAATGACAACATTATATGACATGGGTACATGGTTATAGAATGCCTGAGTAAAAGTCTATAGAAAACAGGTCCTATTGTTCATCTCCAAGTTTATCACAGCAAGCATTTCAGTCTTGAACCTGTTATCTCATGATTCCATTATTCTGGGAATTGGTCATCCTAATTTTGGAATTTTTCTGGATGTGTTCTTGAGTCTATACAAAATGCTTAGTCTTCCTGGAAATACCTATTTGTCTCTCTTGACCTGCTCAGAAGAACAATTTTTACTTTGCTATTTCATTAATAAAACATTGTAAACGTTCACAAATTATCTCCAGTTGTTTTTCCAGTCATACAGGAATGCAGCAAACACTGATGATTTGAAGACTTCAGATCTTAAAAAACATTACAATCTGATATGTTCTTATGTTCTGATATTGTTCATTTTCCATTAAATCCTCTGGCAGCTGAAGTTAGCCAACTATTTTGGTGCAAGCTGTGCTTGGCACCCAATTTTCCTTTTCCATGGGGACAATGAAAACTCACACTTCTTTCCTTCTCACTGAAAGAAATCTATTGGATTTTTGCACCAATTTCCAGGTCAGGAATACACTTTTGTCAAATAACAGGAATGATTCATGGAGGTCTGTTTTCAGAGCTGTACTGTTCATGCTTGAATAGGAGTAGGCCTGCCACATCTCTACTTGTTCAATAAAGAACTTTGGCTTGAGTATTCTTATTAATGTTTGTGCAAAAGAATAAAGCCTTCCCCCCCCCCCCCCCACTTGTGATAAATTAAAAAGAATGCTTGATAATCTGCTGGTGTAGTTTCACAGTGAACCTACCACTTGCTATTGGGTTTTTCACACTAGCCTTTGGACTACATTACGTCTGGCCTTTGGGAGACTCCTTATGTTATTTGTATCCACTTTAACAGGACTCAGCAAGTTGCATTTCATGTACATACTGCATGATTATAGGAGGAGCTGATGTACAAGGTAGGAATGAACTACAAAAGAAGATCTTAATCTCATACCCCAGGTGTGTGCTTTGCGAAAGCTTTGAAACTGTTCATCACTGTAGGTTCAAAGATTCAGTTTGTGCTTCTCAGCTTATTTCATCAAAATTTCCACCTATTAGATTGTGGAAGAGGAAACTAGAACACCAACATGAAAGAAGCTTCAAGTTGCATCTGTCACATTAAAGAGACTTGGCTGAAATAGTGATAAAAAGCATCCCACAGGGGATTTGTTGGATTTATCCAGAAAAGGATAGCTTTCCTGTGCCTGTGGAGAGGATGATTAGCAAGGTATGAACACATGGAGGCAAAGAGAATCCATCAGGCCCTAAGTAAACAGGATTCTGCAACATTAGATCTCAGTTTGTGGCATACAGTGAGATTAGCTGGTTATGTGATGAACTTAGGCAAAGACAATTTTTAAAGTTCATTGTACATGATTTTTCAATTTTTTTTTCCTTTTTAAAAGACCTTGGCACACACCCTCATCCCACTGTTTTGTCCTTCTTGTGTGTGTCTTTAGTGGTTTCTGAACTGCAGCCACATGTAAATGCATTCTCATCTTCAGTATCATACTTTAAATATGACAGCTAACCCTGCTCTGTGAGGGAAACTCACTTAGCCCGCAAAATGCCTATCTGCTCTGAAACTACACTTCCACATGTCAGAGGGATTTCACCCCTTTCGATTTTGCAACCAAATAAATGCTACATTTTCTTGGTATTGTTTAACTGAACTAGTTTCCCCAAGCCCAATGTTTAAGGGGTCCTTTCCTGTATCTTTGTATCTGGACAAATTTTATGATTCTCTCATGTAGGAGAAAGGTGTTTTAAGGGAAAGGACAACCCAGCATTTCTTAACTTGGCTAAATGAGCTTGCAAGTATGGTTTCACTGATTTTGAAGGCTACTTTCAGTAACTTATAATGGGCAGTAGCTTTCACAACAAGAAGGACTATTATTTTTTCTGTTAGCAAGGTACTGCTGTTAAGCATGAAATGCTATTAATCCAATGCTGAAATATAAAACTATTGTTATTTTTGAATACCATGATAACCAACTCTGAATTCATCCCACTAGCTTTGATGGGAATTAAACCATTTTTACAGCATGCTAACTAGCAGAGAGGCAAGATAAATGGTTTGGTGAGTTTGATGATGTAAAGTTCCCAAAGGTTACTGTAGAGATGAGGTTTGCAGCTGTTGTGTTTGACACTGGCCAAACTCCAGGCACCCACTAAAGTCACTCACTTACCCTCCTGTGCCACAGCTGGGCAGAGGAGAGAAAAAAAATTAATGAAGAGTTAATGAGTTGAGATAAGGGCTGGGAGAAAATATTCCAAGGACAAAACAGGCTCAACTTAAAGTTGAAAAGGGAATTTATTACTGACAGGATCAGAGGAGGACAAATGAGAAATAAAATGAGCTCTTAAAAACACCTTTTTCCCTCCCAGCCTCTCCCTCCTTTCCACCGACAGCAGGGAGACAGGGCATGGGGGTTTTGGTCAGTTCATCACCCGAGGTTTTCTTCTGCTGACCCCCTGTCAGACCATGGGGTCCCTTCCCACAGGAGACAGTTCTCCGTGAACTTCTCCAGCATGGCTCCAAATCTCTGAGCAGCAGTTCTCCAAAACTGCTGCAACCTGAGTCCCTCCCAGAACTGCTGTGGCGTGGGTCACCCTTCCACGGGGTGCAGTTCTCTAAGGACAGGCTGCTCCAGCCTGGGTTCAGGGCCCGATCTCTCCACAGGGTCACAGCCTCCTCCAGGCACCCACCCACTCTAGCACTGGCACCTCCCCCAGGGGCTGTGGGTGGATCTGTGCATCCCCCCTGGATCCTCATGGGCTGCAGGGGCACAGCTGCTTCTCTGTGGGCTCCCCACGGCCTGCAGGGGAATCTCGGCTCCAGTGCCTGGAGCAGCTCCTGCCCCTTCTTCTTCACTGACCTTGGTGTCTCCATGTCTCCCTTATGTGTTCTCACCTGATTCTCTTCTCTGACTAGAAGAAAAAAACTGTGTGTGCCCCACTTTGTTTTAATTTCCTGCTTAAATATGTTATCACAGAGGCATTACCAACATCTATGATTGGCCCAGTTCTGGCCAGCAGCACGTCCATCTTCAGAGCCATCAGCCATTGGCTCTGCTGGACATGGTGGAAGCTTCCAGCAGCTGCTCACAGAAACCACCTCAGTGGCTGCCCTACTACCAAAAACCAGGCTGTGCCAAACCAACACATTCCACCCCTAAAAGGAAAGCAATAAGCAGAGATCTGCAGGAGCATGAGCTAAAGAGGAAAAAAAAGTCAATCTCTACTTCCCATCAGCAGCAGTGTTCGGACACTTCCTGGGAAGTTGGGCTTCAGCATGCATGATGGTTCCTCTGGAAGGCAAACATTGAGAACTCAAGAATGCCCCCCCTTCCTTCTCTATCTGAGCTGGTGAGATATGGCATGGAATATCCCTTTGGCTAATTTGGGTCAGCTGCCCTGGCTGTGTGCCCTCCCAGACCTTGTCCCCTCCCAGCCCTTCGACGTGGGGGAATGTCAGAGGGACAGCGCTGCTCGGCAGCAGCAAAGCAGGGTGTGCTGTCAGCACCCTGCCAGCAACCAGTGCAAAGCACAGCACTGTGAGGGCTGGGAACTTTACCTCAGTCAGATCTAATGCAGTATCACAAAAGTTTTTGTTTCTGGAATCAGAAGTGTAAAGAAAAGTACTAAGAAAGATACTGATTTTTTAGCTGACATTTGGGTGCAGTTGAGAAAAGCTCAGCTCTTACCATGTTGCTTAGAAATGGCTCTGTATTTGCTCACAAGACTGAATGGACCCTCTGGCACCATCTTAAGCCCTGAGCAGCCTCTAAGAGCTGAACAGTCCTCAAAACTGGCTTTGCCAAGGGGCCTGCCAGCCAGCTCTATGCATCAAGAGAGGATTCAGAATTCAAACCAGCTTGTTTGGTCTCTTTTGTTCTCCTCTTAAGCACTTCTGTGTCCAGTGACTTACAGGCAGCTTTGCATGACTCCTGTCCTGGGACAGAATTCATCCATCCCATGGCTCTTGCAGAGAATGCTTTACCACAGAGACAGCAATCAGACAAACAATATATTAGTCACTGACCCTGATAGGTGAGTTAGGGGGTTTTGAAGAAAGTAAAGGTATTGAAGCAGCTTCAGTTTCATTTTTCTTCTCACCATTTGTCTTGTCTCCTTTGGTGCTTGGGCCACACTTGAGCTCTAGCTCACAGTGTCAGTGAGCCATAGAATCATGGAATACTCTGAGTTAGCAGTGACCCACATGGATCACTGACTCTGACTCTTATGTGTATGACCAAACCCACAACCTTGACATTATTAGCACCATGCTCTGACCAGCTGGGGTTGGTTCAGTCTTCATGCCTAGGATGATAAATTGGGTGCTGTCATCTATCCAGCTTTAATAACTAAATTCTTCTCTGTCCCTTGCATGTACAGTTAATTAAAGAATTGTTTTAAGATTTAGTTTTCTAGTTCACTGCTTCCAGGACAATGTGAAATGTTAGGACTTCCCCAGGCTGAACTTTCTTTGGGTACTGAGCAAAAGCTACTTTTTGATGCCTATTTAACCCTTTTAAGGACATATGCATATCTCTACAGGAGAAGTGATGCAAAATTCAAGCTTGATAAACTTAGTATTATTTAAGAGATTATTCTTAGTTTTGCCTTGCTCCAACAAGTCTTATATCTGGGGATTTACTTGGTTTATTTAGGGAGGAAAACAGCAAAGACTCAGAAGTGTCTTTTGCAGAAACCTCCTCATGCCCTGGCTAACATTAAAGTTAGAAGGGCTGCATCTTGGTTATTTACTGGGACAGACCAAAAATTCACTCTGAATTGCTCTAATGGGAAATTTAGATCTTGATACTGATTGAAAGGGGGATTCTTTATAAAACTGACTGCCATATATAATGATAAGCAAACTAAAACTGAATATATAAATAAAAAATTAACAATAAATTAACCTAAAACAGCAGGAGGAAGATTTTGCTTGTGACACAACTATAAAGAAACATTTGTGATTGCAGAGAATGAGGCTCATATTATGGAAATGCTGGAAATGCTTGAAGCTTTTCTATATGTCTCCTAACCATGGCAAAAAAGTATCAATCTCAAAGTGACATCTACTGCAGAGCATTTATAATGTGTGAAGTGTTTGTTGGTGGAGAAGCGGACCAGTGTGAGAGCTATGAGGTCGTTTAGAGGTGAGGTAACAAAAGGGTGTCTCTGGATAAACACTTGAAACTGAAAGATTCAGCAGGCAGTCAGTCAGTAAAAACTTCAAAACTGTATTTTTGCTTTGAATGTATTGAACTAAGTCAGTTTGGGAAATTATAATGCCTCTGTATTTCAATAATAACCATGCCTACCTATATGTAGGTATATATAGTGGTGCTGCTAGCATAAAGCTGATGCAAGATATTTCAGCACTGTGCACTAGATTTGTAAAATGCACTGCTGTGCTGACTGCTGTGAAGCACATTTTGGCTGAAATCTGAGAAACACAGTAATAAACAGTAAAAAACAACACAAGTAATATTAGGTTAGACATATGTTCACTCAACTCAGATTTTGCTCAGATTTTGACTAACCCAGGCCTCTCTAAGGGCCTGATGTGTGCTTGAAGCAGTGCCATTAGGTCAAAGTGAGAGCATCACGTATGCAGGACAGGAGGCCATTGCAGAGCCATGACCACCTGCAGCATGCAGGTCAGCCAGCAATTGTTGGTCTGGGTTATTAATACTAGAGAAATCTGTAGGCAGCCGTATTTATCAAAGATACGGTGCCCCCTGTGATAACAGCAGTAACCATAATGGCTGCTTCTACATGGTTAAAAGGGAGAAGCTTTCACTTTAGTGACACCTTTTTCATGAACCAGTAGCTGCAGACGTGGTTATCTGGGGAATGATATTGCTCCTCTTTGAAACCCAGTTTAATCCTTTGCCTAAGTCCAGTCAGCACTTCCAGTAATGAATCTCCTAAAGCACAAAGCAAGGTCCAATCTCACAATCTGTTGTCCCTGAGAGAAGGATTTCATAGCCTAATCATCCTCAAAGCCAGTGCTGAGTTGTCTGTGTACATATAGCTAGTGCTATGTTTGGATGCCTTAGTTTAACCATAACGATTTAATTATTTGGGTAATGACATGGCTTATAAAGCTGAAAGAAAATGGATAAAATGTGCATATGTTTCTTGTTGGTGACTCTAATAAATCATTGATACAGGCAGAGTAGCACAAGCCAGGGGATAACTGCTACTCAGCATCCTCATTACTCATATTGCCAAAACTCGAAATGCACTTGGGAGAAGTTCCATCCCACCATTTCTCTAGCTGTGTTGTTCCACTACATCTCTGTCTCTTCTAGGGTCAGGTTTGCTCTCCCAACTTAAGAAGACTCTGACTAGACAGATTCTGCTCTCCCCTGCTTTCATTTCCCATGATGGGATTTTTCCAGTTTAACATGCTAAGGGCTGATAACTTATTTAATATCTATCTATATCTATATCTATGTCTTTTAATGACTCATAAATTATTTTTGAATATGTTGAAGACATCTTGAAAGCAGTTGCACTCCCATATTTAGAAAACTGAATAAAAGTTAAATGAGCATTTTTGATCATCCAGTCAAAATTTTCTCCTACAAAAAGACACTCTACTTGTCACTGAAGGTTACTGTTATGCTAGATTCTTAACACAGAAATGGAAATAATAATAAAAAATTTACATAGTTCCCTGAGGTTTTGCACAAGAAGGGCTTCTTATGGCAGTGGAGGCAGTTCTGCTTAGGTTTGCAGTAGCCACTTTGAGGAAAAAAAATAAGGAAGATGAGAGAAGTAGCAGACAAAGAACAAGAGAATATCAATGTGTGGGAAGTAATACCAGAAGTAGCTAGGGATCACTTGAGACTGAGGCAAGTATTTGTCTGACAGACTTTCTGGTTAAATTATGAATATTTGGACCCTCAAGGATTAAAGTTTGGACACCAACTAAATAACCTTGATGCATTATGTTGATTGTACCCAAGAAATTGTTGATTACAGTGCTAAGAGCAGCTCTGGTCTATTGACATATGAATGACTGCTGGCCGTTTTGGTCACAGAAAGGATTCATGCAAAAACCAGTGGAGCTAAATTTCTCTTCTCTGGAAACAAAAGGAAGGCAGGGTGTTGAACTGATATCTACTGAAAAATGCCTTTTTGCTTTTTAGTAGGCATTTATCTGGAAGAAAACTAGTCATGGATAAAGGCCAGGTCCTTTCGTTCTGGAGAGAATTAAAAATAATCTGCCCTTATACCTGTGGGCCATTTACAAACAAGTGGCACATTCAGGAAAATATTGGCTGAGTCACAGTTGAAATGGAATTCAGGCTATGACACTTCAAAATTAGAGTCTTAATATGTGATTCAAAAATTGGCTCTCTGCTTACAGAAACAGAGATTTTGTGACTATTTTGCAGTAGAGAGAGAGGTCAGCTATCTGGAAGACTGTGGGCTGGCAGCCTTATTGCTGCAGAGCCTCTGTTACTCTGTCATAGGCACCTCTGCCAACCTCCTCTTGTGCCACAGCTGCTCTGCAGTACAAAGAAGCCAAATCAAGGGCTTAGCTGCTCACAGAGATCATGGGTTACCTTCTGCTGTTCTCCTTCAGGTTGTGATACAAATCTCAGTGCAAACTCTTCTTTATTACTGTGTCAAGACATGCAATTGTTCCTTAATAATTCATTCATGTAAAATTCATTAACACTTGAAGACTGTTTAGTTGGGCTACTCATCCTGGCTTCTGTGCTATGCCTTGGAGAAGAAAAGAAAGTGTTTACCAAAGAGAAAAAGTCTTTGTTTGTGTATGATTCAAAAAGAGGTTTTCAAAATCGGTATTAAGAATATTTCCATGTTTCTATGGGGACACTGCTCTCTGCAGAGAGACTTTTGTGCCTCTTGACACAGCTTTGCAGTGAGGCTGCTGTCTGAGAGAAAAAAAATCATGCTGTAAGGAAAGCATCTGAAAGCTTTTCAAAATAAAAATACAGGTGGAACACATGTCTTCTGAAGAGCTTCCTAAGGTATGTCAAATGCAAACTTAAAGTGTGCCATTGTTTCAGGAGTTTAGAAGATGCTGTGGCTACTCTAGTGATATTTTCTTCCTCTTAGCTAGTTCTTTAAAGCAACCCATTCAAACTTATCCTGTTGAACATCTGTTTATGGGACAAGTCCCTGACTAAACATCATGAAGCGAGTTGCAGACTTGGGGCTACAGTTTTTACTGGCTTTAGTCCTTGTGAAGAATGCCTGCTCTGTTGTGGGTGATGTTTAGAAGCACCAGACCAAATAACTGATATCATTTTTAGAGGTGTGTCATCTGCGCTTTAACAGTACACCCTAAATCTCTCCTTCCAACTGGATGAGTGTTCTCTAAAGGGAGAGATTATCCTTATTGCTATATTAGGATGGAAACAGTAGGCCTCATATTTGCAGAGAACACGTGCAAATGAGCAGGGGAGGACATGGAGAATTATGTCATACTTTCAGGACCCTTCAGCTTAAAAAACTGTGAGCAATTAAAATGTTTCTACATCGATGTCAAGATTTTCTCAGACTACTTCTTTTTGAGAAGGTTTTCCTAAAGGAGGTTCTGCAGTATGTAGATACATTGTTTTACCAGCACCTTGACAGAGCAACCTCTTTATTCTTCTGACAGTCTGGCAAGTCTGATGTGGCTGATTTAGAGCAGAAAGAGCAAAGTAAAGTTTGAAGGATAAAACCAGAAACAAACCCCAAATGAATCAACTACAGGAATGGGCACTCCTTCTTTGTCACATCATCTCTTTGCATCTCACATTGTCACATTTTACTTCTCAGCAACATTGCCTTCAGGTTGAAACAATGCAGTGTGATCTCCATCAGGATCTCTTTTATTCAAGAGTTCAAGACTTGTTCCTTGACTTTCCTGGACTAAAGAGCTGAACTTTGCAAAAGCTGTTGTGAAAACCTAGAAGAAAAATAACTGACAGGTAAACAACCTCTTCCTGTCCATCTAAGTTCTCCATTTTGTCTTTTTCAGTATGTTTCTTTAATTAAATTCTGCCAGCTCCTTGGGCCATGAGAATTACTAATTTTTAAATGCAAGAAATACTTCACAGAGAAAAATTCTGTTAATGTTTCTGGACATATCAAACCAAAAGATAAATAGTCCTTTAATTTAGCATTAGGCATTTGCTATAAAAGTCGTGACCATGGTAAACTTGTCTGGTATTAATGAGAATGTCCTGTGTTCCCACAGGCGACCCATTGCAATTCAGCAATAATTGATGTACCATTGCAGCGAAGTGTCAGTGAAAGGTCATACTTTTTAGTGCTTGTCTTTTCAAAACAATTAAGCGATTAATTACTGTTCTCTAACCTCTTGCTCAGTTAAATGTCTTTCTGACAAAAAAAAAGGTGTTTCTCTATGTCCTGTCATTCCTGTCAAATTATCTACCCATCCTCTAAGAATGAACATTTTTCTTGGTATCACAAAAGTCTCATGTGAAAAAGGTAATTGAAATTAACACACTAATAATTCAGCCTGCAAATTTTTGCCATTAGGAGGTCTTTGGTGGTCATAATATAAAATAGTCATCCTTTACAAATGGCAGATATTGTTCAGCCTGTGAAGCTGCAGAACACTTTCTATGTGTTCTGGTTTGCAGTTCTGCAAGAACTTGCTTTTGAATGAATGTTTCTCTTTCTGTAGTTTTGTAGCATCTTTTACATAAACATTTCAAGCCAATTATTTATTACTAATTTTATCTTAGCTGATAACTCAATTTTCTACCTTTAGACAGGATGAGAGTTTCCCTGAATATGTGTGAACAGCTACTTTACACTTTAGAAATTTGTAAGCAACAGTACGAATCTAACCCCCATTTTCTATTCATAGCAGGCAATTTTTGTCTTTGGGAAAGGTGTTTTTGCACACCCTATGAAATGCGGATTTGTTACCTGCTATGCATGTTTTGTTGCACACCACATAGCTGCAGTTGGAGGAGAAACTTCCTTGCAGCTCAATCAGAACTTTAAAAAATTGCGCCAAGTCCCACTAGGAGCAACATGATGTGTTACTATGATGGAGCAGGATCAAGCTGCCAATCAAAAAACTTCTATTTTCAAAAACACTGAGACACAAGGTATTGTCCTGGAGAGAACACTGCTTAGCTCAAGAGCAGTGGATCCACTGGAAAGCTGTTGATGGAGCAATAGCCCCAGCTCTTGAACAGTTTATCCACTGAAGTAATATTATGGTTGCTTAGCTTTTAATGAGTTAAAATGACTAACAAACCTAATCTGTGGAGGAAATCAGAGATCACTAGACCATGGTATTCTGAAAATGGTCTTGGCATACCTTGTAATTCATCCTAAAAAGAAAAATATGTGCTTTTTATACAGAAAAGCCTCTGCTGTGGCAATACATTCACAGGTTTACTGTTGTCTTCAAGGGTATTTTAGCATGGACCACTATGTTTTTTTGGCATTCTTCCCATTTCATGTTTGAAATGTGTATCTGTCTGGAACAGGAAGTCAAAAGTTATCTGTCACTGGAGAGGTTTGGTGTAATAAATGATTATGGAGGCCCAAACTTCCTCTAGGCAAGTTACTATGATTGAGGAAGGCTCTCCAGTATGAAGAATCTCTGACTGAATAAATTTTATTGCCATAGCTCAAATTTGAGAGTGAAGATAGGATTCCCATGAAAATTTTTTTCCTGCAGCATTTTTTTATGCCTGAGTAAATGCTATCTCCAATCGTCTCTGTTTCTGTCTGTGGAAAGGATGTTCATGCAGCTGGATACCTGAACCATGTGCAGTACCCAGCATTTATCTGGATATCTGTCTGAGGGAGAATGGACAGGACATGCTCTGCAGAGACATGCAAATATTTACTGGAACTACCAATGTGATAGATTTTACTAGCAAAATAAGGTCTGTATTTATAGGACACCTGACTCGCTAGCAAGTAATGAATGCAATTTGCCTAAGGTGAAACCATCTTTGCAAAGATGTGCTAATTTTATATGAATATACTGGTGTTTTGAAAATGTATTTTAATGTATTGATACATGGAGAAGAGACTCTTTCTTCATACTCCTTCACTGAACATCCAGAATAATCTGAGACTTAGATGCAGGTCCTAGGTTTAAGCTTGTAAATTTTAGTCTTCACACTGGGTTACTGTACTTTAGGTACTGATATTTGAGGTATATGGTTTATTTACCTACTAATTTTCTCTTTGAAGCAGCAAGTAGCAGGGGCAGGACATCTAGCTTTTCATCTGTATTTCCTGTGTTGGGTTTGTGTGGTCAGGTCTTGGTAGCAGGGGCTAAAGGGGTGTCTTCTGTGAGAAACTGCCAGAAGCTGGCTCCATGTCCAGCTCAACCAGTGCCAGCTGGCTCCAGGACACACCCACTTCTGGAAAAGGCCAAGGCAATCAGAAATTGTGGTAGTACCTCTGTGATAACACATTTAAGGAAAAGAGAAGTTATTGCACAGATGTAATTGCAGACAGACAAGACTGAAGTGAGAGGATCAAGAGCCCTGCAGACACCAAGGTCAGGGCAGCAGGAGAGGCAGGAGGTGCTCCAGGCACAGAGCTGGGATTCCCCTGCAGCCCCTGGTGCAGCCCATGGTGAAGCAGCTGTGCCCCTGCAGCCCATGGACGTCCGTGGGGATGCTGAGATCCACCCACAGCCCATGGAGGAGCCCCAGGCTGGAGCAGGTGGATGCCTGAGAGGAGGCTGTGAGCCCTTGGGAGGCTGTGCTGGACCAGGCTCCTGACAGGGGCCTGAGGGCCAGTGGACAGAGCCCAGGCTGGAACAGATCTCCTGGCAGGACTTGTGACCCTGTGGGGGACCCACGCTGGAGCAGGCTGTGCCTGAAGGACTGCACCCTGTGGAACTGCTCCACGTTGGAGCAGTTTGTGGAGAACTGTTTCCATGGGATGGACTCACACTGGAAAAGTTTATGGACAGCAGTCTCCCATGGGGGGCACCGCACACTGGAGCAGGGACTCTTCTCCCTGAGCAGCATCAGGAACAACCTGTGAAGAACTGAGCAAAAACACTATTGCCAGTTTCTCTGTGCCACTGGGAGAGAGGAGGTAGAGCCCAGGAGAGAGGTAGGGGTGGGGAAAGGTGTTTTTAAGATTTATTTCAATTCTCATTATCCTGCTCTGATTTTGTTAGTAATGAATTAAATTAATATCCCAAGCTGAGTCAGTTTTTCCCATGATGATATTTGGCAGTGATCTCTCTCCGTCCTTATCTCAATTCATGGACCCTGTTTTCTCTCCCCTGGCCACTTCTAGAGGAACGTGATAGAGCAGCTTTGGTGGGTGCTTGACATCCAGCCAGGGTCCTCCCACTACACATGTATACCTTAATTTCTTCCCATTTTCATCTAGATGCAGTGCTATAGATTTAAGACTAATTTAAATTACCAGCCTCTTCTGAGAGGAAAAAAGGGAAGGTGAAAGAGTTTGCAGTCCATGTAACATGCCAAGACTCTTCTATTCCTGTGCCAGAGTTAACCAGTGTTTTGATCTGGTCACAAAATTAGCATATAATCTACTACTACAGCACTTTGCATAACTTCTAAATTTTGTTCATCTTGTTTGTCAGATTTCTGGATTTTAATATTTGTTTTTAAAGAACTGTTAACTTACCAACATTATATTGGTCTTTTTTTTAGAATGCACATCCTAAAATATATTAGAGCACAGGTTTTATATTCAATATTATCTTATTTATTGTATCTGTCAAGTCAGTGACACAGCTTAGACTAAGAAATTATTCAGCTGAAGGAAAAGGACAAGAAATCTGCCTCAAGATTTTTAGTTCTCGAAGGATGCTAGACAATCACATTTCTTTCCCCAACTGCTTCAGTTGCAATCTAGTCATAGCCTGTGCAAGCTAGGAAGGAAGGGTGGGGTGGATAGATCTTTTGGACAGCCCCTTCCAGGCTGGTTGGATTCAAGATTCATTTGCTCAAAATCTTAAGTAATGGTTGTAGTTATTTGTACCAAGAGTCATAAACCTCAAAATATGTGCGTCCTCTCAGTGCCAATGGTACATTAGGCTTTGGATGAGGTTTTCCCTTCCACCTTGTCCTGTGTATCAGTATCGACTGGCGATGCAGATACCTGAATCTTGCTGTTTTTCACAGTTCAGAAGTGCTCAGAGCAGCCTGTGGACTGCTTTGTTTCAGTGAGGTAACAGGGCATGGAATTTGTTGAGTTAACAAAACAGTAGGGACAGTTACATCTGTAATAGTTAATACACTGTTTCACTTGCCTGTCTTCACCGGACCTCAATTCCTAAATCTGCCTTCTCAAGGGGTACAAAACCACCACTTAATGGACATGTGCAAACCTTGTTGATGCTCAGTAAAGTGTCTTCATGGACAATAGCATAGCAGCCACACTTGACAAGCCTTGAGCCCCATGATGGGCATTTATATACCATGTATTCAAAATCTGTTGTTCTGCACAATGCACAAACGTTGCTCTTTGTTTCTGTTGCTCTGCAGAAAGAGCTTTCTGCTCTCTGTAAGAGCTTTCCTACGTATAGGTTTATTTTCCAGTTTAAATAGATTTTCATCTGTCTTTCAAGGCTTTTGCTATAATGTTCTGTGGTTCTGTTGGAAAGAAGTTACTTTCTTCAGCAAATATCTATTTTCCTGATGCTTTTACTTAACCATTGTTGGTTTTACATAACAGAGAGATTTTTCTAAATGAGATGTGAATTCTGAATCTTTCTTGCAATTTATTTGCTGGCAGAAGGCAATTGTAACTTCCAGAGATTGGTCTGAAAGAGGCTAAGATTAGGCAGACACCACACTCCCTCCTGACTACTATCTCTGCTTATCAGGGACACATGGAGAGTCTTTAACCATCGTGCAGCACCTCAGTCAACACTCTGACTATGATGATCTTGTTTCAAAGAGGAAAGCATTTCTGAATACTATTAACTTGGACTTCGTAGTTTTAACAAACCAGGATAAAGGAAAAGAACTATTTATCTGATGATAAAATTAGAATTGAATTCCTTTAATTACACTGCTGGAAAACAAAGATAACACGACAGGGACGTGAGGCTTCTGATTTTCCCTTTGTATTTCTTTGAACTTTTCTGGTTCTGGCTGGTAGCTCACTGCTCAGCTGCTGGAGTTTCAGCATGGAGACCTGCACATAAAATTGTACTAAATGGAAATTATGTTTTCATGCATTCTCTTTCATATACTGAACACATGAATTTTATATGCATGGAGACTGGAGTAGTGGAGAGTACATGAAGTATAAAGTACTTCAGATGCATCCATAGTTGCAAACATGAGAACTGCAGGACTGTTTTCTGCTGATAAAACAAACAAAGCAAATAAGTTTGGCTTTCAAGAACTGTTACCCTGATGACTGTGGTTTGAATAGCAATGGATGGCTCTCAGGTAGCTCTGAACTCAGATAAAAAGTGAACTTCTATACATGGAACAAGTCTGAAACTTTTTTTAGTTATTTAATAGTAAATTGTTAAGGGTAGGAAAATGGGCTGTAGGCTTTCAGCTGATGGCAAACATTTTATCAAAAATGTCTCTCCTACATTTTTGGTGGTTTAGATAGGCTCAGTCAAGGTAGGCTCAGAGACAATCTGTGAAATTGAAAAAGCTTTCAAGGTTTAAAATTCTTAATGTGTAAGAATTTCACAGGAAACTGTGCTAATCAAATCCACTTGTTCCCTTTACCTTACACCTTTTTCTTAGGAGCAACTGCTCAAAAAACAAAGGTAGTAAGTTCACGCAAATGTGTATAAATTAGAGAATCATGTTGGCATCACCTATAATTATTAAAGAAATGATTGCAAGGGACAGAGCCTCAGTCTTCTCTCAGGATGTCCTTCTGGAGAAGCCCTGAATTTACTTATCTGTCAGAGGACCTGAAGAATCCTCTTCCTAAGAAGCCGAGGTGTGTTGTGGACTGGAACCAGGTCTCACTGGGAGAGTGGTTGTGCTGCACTAGATAGGGGCACAAATGCTTCAGCAACTGGGCTGATTGCTAAGTGCCTCCTGGGGTACATTAGTGGAATTAGACATATCTCAGAGCTATTTCAGTTCCTTTTTTGCCTGTGTTAATGGCATTTTAAGCTTATTGTAATTGAACAGGGAAATAGTTTTTACAGAATTTTTCGAAGCGTCTTCTTTTTCTGTTTTTCCTCACAGCTCCATTTGAGATATACGAGACTGTTTAACATGGTTTATTGTCCAGCTGGTTTGCTTTATTTTCTTACATTGCTATGAGGTCTCTAGCTTAATATGGCAATTTGTAACAAAAATATGGAGTTACTATCAATTTTCATCAATATGAAGTTCAAATGTTAATAATCATTTTATGTGCAGAGAAAAAGTGTGAAGTTTTTTGCGTCTCAAAATATGATCAGTACTTGTTTTTTCTCAACAATGGGCAATGAAATGCAGATAGAAATTCCTGGTACCATGAAAAAATGAATATACCAACTTTTAGGGTATTACCTTTGATTTAACCTACTTGATAATTTTGCTGTGCTATAATGATGTTAACAGAATTATTTGAAGATAAGTAATCAAGTCACTTATGAAATACTTGAAAACAATCAGGGAGAACAAGGGAGAATGGGTATTAATAGAAGCTGGAGGTTTCTGGCGGTTCTATTTGCATTTATCACATAGCTTCTATGCTTGTCATGAATTGGTATTTTTCATTGAGAAATATTTTTTCACTCTTTCCACTTTTTTAACTTCAAAATTGAATCCATTGCAATTGTCAAGATTTTCAGCATTACAGTGCACACCTGCCCCAGGATTCAAGGGCTAGACTTCAATGCACAGAAGGTACCATGCACAGAAGGTACCATTCTTGCGGCAGCAGCAAGAGTGGAACATTCATGACTGCACTTTAACTGCTAATTGCAGGGTAATTCTGAATGCTCAGTGCACCATTCAGTAAGAAAAATAGCAGGATAAAAATGTTTTTGTGAATCCATTTTTTCAAACTCTGTTACTTGGTAATCTTTTAAACTCTGCTACTTTGGCAGCAAAACAGTGTATTGTACTGAAGATGGAACTTTTGAGTGAATTACATTTCCTAGCTGCAGCAGATTACATAAACTTAGTTGTCCATTCAGTTGTGGAAGATGCTGATGCAGGAGTTGAGAGATTCTGATTTCTTTCAGACTCCTGACATCAGACAGTCATCTTAGATTTTGTGATTCCATAACTAGGTCAGTATGAAAAGCACAGCATTGATTCTTCCTAGATGGGCAGACTAGTATGTGAATGCTTGAGTCAGGAAAGTTAAACAAAAACTTCTGTGCAAGGAAGACCTTTTTTGCAGAATAGTGGAATATAGATGTTGTGTGGTGGCTTTGACTTAAGATGCTGTAACAGATAGAGTGTGTCTCAAGAAGCCCAGAAGGCATTATATTACTTCAGCAATCTGATCATGTTGAGGCATATCAATATTATGTGCAGTGCTGCTCTGGAAAGACATTGTTTAGGATGAGGAATTTGTACTTACTTTTCTATTCAGAATAGACAGAAAGGTCCTGCTGTTTTGTGTGTGTTTTTACTCAGTAACAGTGATGTGCATGCAAATGCTATACAGGAGAATGATGGTCAGTTGTTTAGAGTACTACTGACGATCCAAAGGCTTCTGTTTCCTGAACCACATGTTTGTGGTAAAGCACATATACATAAGTAATAAACAGCCTCTCCCTTGGAAATATATATATTTCTGTATGAATTTGTGGGGGTGATGATAACTGATTAAAAATGCAGTGTGCAATGTGCTGCAAGTCTTGAGGAAGACAACACATGCGAACAATTAAAAAGAATGAATTGTCCTTAGTCACGTCCTATGTGAAATGAAGCTGATAAACTTTCTAAGTCTTAGTTTGCTGTCTGCTTTTGAAATGTATTCCCTTCTGCCCCTTGAAAAAAACATGAAATATTAATCACTAAAGAGGCAGTCTGATGGGAACAAGGAGGTATGATGAAAAGGTGCAACTGATAGCACTATTACTGTGGGGAAGAAAATTAAAAGACTGGTATAAAGTGAGTACAGAGTTAATTCCCTTATCTTCTGAGGTGACAGACTGCTGCAAAATATGTTATTTCATTCTATGAAATATTAAATAAGTCTGCTTTCCAGCAAGATCACTGTATGTATGAAAAGGAGAGGTAGAAAGCTCTGATGGTTTGCTCTAAGAACTTGTAATTGTTGTCTGATTATCTGAAAAATCCTTCTGCATTGTTTCTGGGAAATCCCAGAGGTGCAGTTGCTCCTGGTATAGGTATTACTTAGATACTTTGTAAGAACATACAGTTGTCTAAACTCTGCCTCTACTTATATTGTGTGTGATACAGCATATATTAGTGACCCATTGTTTACATTGTTGACTGATCACAGGGCTGAAAAGTGACTCGTGGTCAGTACTGAGAAATATTGCTTCAATGGAAGAGTGTCCATTTGGCAAGAGGGAAGGAAGGCTTGCTAGTTCTCAGTTTGCCCCGTCTTGGCAGGCAGAGCCAGTCACATTAAAAATCTCAACATATGATTTGTATCAGCAGAAACTATTTTCAGGGCTCAAAGTGAGATAGACAAACTGTTTTCTCTGCTTGTTACCTCCTCTCACCTTCCTGCCTATAACACAAATGCAACTTCTGCATTCTCTTCAAAACTGCTGCTATAAAAAGAAAAATGAAGCTTGGTTTGGTTGACCTGGGTAGCTCTATATGCTGGAATGGGTGAACCTAATTCTCACTGCAGGCATCAGAAGCCAGGAGAGATTATTGATATCATTTTACAGCTGGAAAAAGAGACAGGAAGGTTGAAATAGTTTATTCACGGCCGAAAATGAGTCAGAGAAGAGATGAAAGGCCTTGGAAGAGCCTATCCTCCTTAAAGCTAGCTACAGAATTATTTTTGTAAACTAAAGAATTATTTTTGTAAGCCACAGTCTGCAAACCCATGTCTCTTTTCCTTCCATCATAGAGGAAGTGTGCTCCAAGACCTCAACTCCTAATGGCTGAGCTGAGGAGGACACAAAACTATAGTTTGACTTCCTGCACACTCTTTTGAGGCAAAATCCTGAATACTCCATGCTGTCGTTTCCTCCCTGTGTATTTTCTTTCTTTCTTCTCCTTTTTGTATGAAATTTGACCAGACTATCGGACTTTTTCATGCTCAAACAGCTGAGCCAGAGACTTGAGTTTGTATCCCTGCTCTAAACTGATCTCACTGAAATCCCTTTCCAAGATATTTCTTAGGTGAAAGGTTGTTCTGAAGTGCAGCAACTGCCTGTAAAAATGTTGTGAAGGATTTTCTTCTGTGCTGAAGTGAGTTTTTCAGCAGAGTGAAGCTCTGCTAGAAAAAACTTCTGGGAGTAGCCAGATGGACCACAAAATGCATCTGTTTCAGAGTTCTAGTCTTCAAGTAACAATACACTCCAATACTACATTTTTACAAGCATGCTTTTTGAAATACACCTTATTTTGAAAATAAAAAAGGAAAAATGTGGCTATTGCTATTCTTTCTGGAAGAAAAGAAAAGAAAAGAAAAGAAAAGAAAAGAAAAGAAAAGAAAAGAAAAGAAAAGAAAAGAAAAGAAAAGAAAAGAAAAGAAAAGAAAAGAAAAGAAAAGAAAAGAAAAGAAAAGAAAAGAAAAGAAAAGCCTATTGGATAGGAATTTCTTAGAAGCCAGTTGCCATGCATTAGCTTTTGATCTGTTCTGTCTAACCAGCAGGATTTAAAATTGGCTAAGTGGGAAAGGGATGCAATTGAAAAGCTATTAATTCTGACTGCAACCCCTGCAGAATGGATCCTGGGCTTGGCTGCTACAGCCCGGATGTAGGATGCTGGAGTGCACAGCAGTGTGCAGAACTTCCCAAGGTGCAGTCTCTATTTGCAATCATGGACTGTCACAGCTGCCTTCTGGTTCCTAGGATTTTCTTTTAAAAGTGCCCTCCACTAAATTGGATCAGCTGAGGATGTGGGCACACCTAGACTGTTGTTGGCCATGTCTCAGAGTGGAAGCCATTAGGTCTTTGATGAAGTAGGAAACTCAGCATCTGAAGAACCATTGAGATAATATTTCCATAACCTGTTACCTGACCCAAAATCAGGAAGAGTATGTGTTGAGTGCTTCAAACAATTTCTTGAAGGCTGGCAATATTTGCCAATAAGCCACCTCTTGTTGTTGTGTTGTTGTTGTTTTTGGTTTGTTTTTTTCTTTTTAAAGCAGTGGCTTCCTAGATGCTAAAAATGGAGCTAGTTACAGACTCACACTTTTGCAAATAATATTTCTGGTAGTCTGCTGTATTTTCATTCATCACTACTTTAATAAACTAAATTGTCAAGCAGTCCCTTATGGCAATAAACCAGATTGAAACAATAATTTGCGTATCTCAGGAGAAAACATGCAGGCTCTTCAGAGATAGGGGGAAAAACCACAGAATATTATACATAAATTACTGTATTTTAGCATATAGTAGAAAACAATTGTATAATTTTATTTAGATATCTATTTATTGATTTCTATTGCAAACTACCTTAAACTAAAATAACAACATTAAGTTTTCAAAATACACAATTATGATTATTGGTACTTAGTTCAACTGCTCATCTTTCCAAATGATGCAATTATTCATAGAATCATAGAATGATTTGCACTGGAAAGGACTTTGAAAATCATCTAGCTCCAGCATCCCTGCCATGGGCAGGGATACCTTCCACTAGACCAGGTTTTTCACAGTCTCATCCAGTCTGGTCTTGAACAGTTCCAGGGCTATGACATCCACAGCTTCTCTGGGCAGCCTGTTCTGGTAGCTCTCTACTCTCACAGTAATGAATTTTTTCTACTATCTACTGTAAACCTACTTGCTTTGAGAGTTTGAAGTGATCCCTCCTTGTCCTGTCACTACACACTCTTTTAAAAAGTATCTCTCTGTCATTTTGTAAGTTCCTTTCAGAAGGAAAGCTGAACTTAAATCACTCCACAGCCTTCTCTTTTCCAGGCTGAACAACACCAATTCTATCAGCATTTTCTCATGGAGGAGATGCTCCATCTCCCTAACCATCTTGGTGTCCCTGTTCTGGACTCCAACAGTTCCATGTCCTCCCTGTGCTGGGACCCCAGAGCTGGATGCAGGGTTCCAGGTGGGCTCTCACCAGAGCAGAGCAGAGGGGCAGAATCCCCTCCCTCCCCTGCTGCCCACGCTGCTCTGGATGCAGCCCAGGACACGTTTGGCTCTCTGGGCTGGGAGTGCCCATGGCTGGGTCATGTCCAGCCTCTCACCCGCCAGCACCCCCAAGTCCTTCTGGACAGGGCTGCTCTCCATCTGCTCACCCCTTGCCTGTGCTGATAGCAGGGGTTGCTCTGACCCAGGTGCAGCACCCTGAACTTGGTCTTGTTAAACCTCATGATATTCCCATGGACCCAGTTCTTGAGCTTGTCCAGGTTCCTTTGGATGACACCTCATCTTTCAGATGTGTCAACTGGACCACTCAGCTTGGTGTCATGTGAAAAGATAAATTTTTTGAGAGTGATATTTGAGATATTTGAGATATTTGAGATATTTATTGAGAGTGATTATTGAAAGCACTTGATCCCTTCATCTATGTCATTGATGAAGTTATTAAATAGCACTGGTCCTAATATGGGCACCACTTGTCACTGATGTCTATCAGGACTTCAAGCCATTCACTACTATCCTGTGGATGCAAAATCTTCTGAGTTGGTTTATTTTGCAACTTAGAAATACATTTGCCCACAGAAAGTGAATATGACTAAACAATCTTAACAAATATTAATAAGAGGTATTTTAGCTACAGATTTCATGAAATAAAATCTAAATTAGTCACAGCTGTAGTTTCTGATAATTTTTTCTTTAGACTTCATACCTTAGAAAAGTGAAATATCTCTCAGTCAGGAGTTTGATTTACATTTAAAATATGTTTAGGAATAATGCTTGTAATCTGATGACGAATTAATAGGTTTTAGAAGTTTTTGTCTAATTCGAATATGACCAAGACTGACAGCTACAAAAATCTCAGCTGACTATCATGGCAGGCTTTTTTTTCATTTTTGTTCATTTGTTTGGCATGGGGGTGGGTAGGATTCTTGTGTTGTTACTGATTGGGGATTTATCTTTTTTTTTTTTCCTTTTACCAGCATGAATCATCACAAAAGGCATTCTTAGCCTTACTTTATGCAGAAAAGAAAGTTATACCATAGTAGATAAGTACTTGTATAAGTACTTGGTTGTAAGGAGGTGGCCTGAAATCAAACTGAAAGACACCTTTCTCTCTCTGAGTGAGCCATACTGGCACAGTGGAAGGTAGTAGGTGAATACAATGAAGCAAGAAAATCTCATGGTATTTCCTCTGTAAACTAATAGTTTCTTGGCAGAAATGCTTCACTGTGTTCAAATAATAATTTATATGAGAGCTGAAATGTATGTTTCGTGAGACTGCTGCAATGGTGAGGCTGTCTGGGGATATTTTGGGCAGGTTGGGTGGTTTTACATTTTGGACAGATTGTTCTATAGTTCTATGACTGCTCTTGTAAGAGAAACCTTGATTTTGGCAAATCAGTAATTTTGAGAAAGTCCTTGGGAGATGTTGAGTTGGTGCTGTTGGTCCTGACACAGCCTTTTCTACTTATACTGTATAATTTGTCTGTCTTTTTTCTTCCACCAAGAAACAGTTAGTAGTGGTAAGACAGTTCCATCAATGAAATGAAGTTTCATCTCTTTGAAATGAAGACTACAGGGAAGTGTTTGCATGGGTTAATACCACAAGGTTTTGACCCTTATATTTGCCATTTAGTAATATTTGGGATTCTCTGAACCCGGGAGAAGCAGTGAGAGAAGCAAAGAATGTTCAAAACAATTCTTATCTCATTTACTGCTCCTGTGTTGTTCACAAGTCGAATGCATTGTGGAAGGTTGTTTACCTGAAGGGAATTGGTAATTGGATTCTGGTGTGAGTGTTTTGATTTCCTGACCAATTGAATCCACGTGTGTATCGGGACTGTCGGCTGACAGTCACGAGGGCCTGTGCAGTTGAGTGCTTGGCAGATTCAGTTTAGATGCGATGTAATATAATGTAATATAGTATAGAGTAATATAGTATAATAAAGTAATTAATTAGCCTTCTGATATCAGTGGAGTCCTCCTCATCATCCCTCCCGGACGCTGAGCAAAAATATCACTGATAGTAATATACCTAAATAAGGAGTAGATGGAAGGAAGAAACTGCATGTAAAACATTTATACTTAATTCTCATGCAAATTCTGATGTTTGGCCATATTTCAGTCCATTTTGACCATTTGCTCTTCTAAATCAGTGCTGAGTGGTTGTAAATTATACTGTATATCAATAGCTGCCAGCAGGAGTACCCAAATCACAGGAGCTATCTTTTCTCTTGTCCACCACAGCACCCTGAAACTGCTGAGGGGAAGGCAGGAAATTTACAGACAGGTGAGGTGTGCTTCTCCCTCACCTCTGCTTAAGTGATTGTGACAGCAGCATCTGGCTTAAGTTGGATTTGTCAGACCCCATCTGGAGTGCTGCATCCAGCTTTGGGGCCCCAGCACAGACTGGACATTAACCAGTTGGAGCAAATCCAGAGCATGCTTCTTGAGCAGAGGTGTCTCTCACAGTTACTCCTTGTAGCTGAGACATTCCTTGCTGCAACAGATTCTTGGGAAGTAATTAATAGCATGCTAAACTTTGAGATTTTAGCTAAGTGATATAAAGCATTATATATAATGCTTCAGATAGAAACCATCAACCACATCTAGGACTAAGTCTGGGTATACCCTCACGTAAACTGAAACAGGAATTTAGAATGCAAGGGGGTCTTTTCTGAATCTCATGACTCAATGGGAAGGTCTCACTGAGAGTTTCATCTGGCCCTCCACTCTATACAGCAAATGTTGAAGTGTACCCTGCCATCAAATGTTAAATCACTGTTGAAGTTAACTGTTGCACTTTGTTAAATCACTGTTTTATATCAATAAACATACTCCTACTTCTCTCTTACAAGTGAAACTCATCACTCATTCTGTCACAGTGGCAGAAGACTGGCCAACATGTCTGTCTTTTCCTTTTTCCAGAGTTCTTGTCTAAGCAGTACTTTCTAGGCTGAACTGGGAAAGGTTGTGATATAAATCCCTTTCAGCCCTTTATGTTGATCGAAAAGGCACAATGTTGAACACTGTGTACTGCACTCACTTGTTTCACTCTGATATATACGCATACTTATCTTCTACTTTGGGGAATATATCTGATCTTCTAATACCACAGTCTCTAATGTGAATGTCCGTACATATATACTGTTTATTTCCTTATCTTTTCTTCAAGAGGATTTCTTCTATATAGAGTGTATTGTTTTGTGAGAGTAGAATTTAAAGGGCATGGGTGTCTTTGTTTCCCACTGCAGTAAAGCTGTCATGGACCTGAGATTAACCTGAAGCTTTATAACCAGTTTTCATTGAACTACCTCAGTCAGCCAATTTTGCCTTTGCAGAAGTAGAATACTACACAGGACTTTCTAGATGTTTAGTAAGGAACTTTTCTCACATACGTGTACTGTATATGAATTGAATCTGTCTCTTAATACTATTTAAATTCTCTTTAAATTGAGCAATGGGCTGGAAAGATATAAGGGACTATAAAGACCTATTTTTTTTTTCCCAGTATGTAATATGTATACAGGGTATGTGTCTATGTGAGAAAAGACCATATCTTTCAGTAAAAAAAAAAAAACAGATCATGCAGTGGGATGATGCAGAGGTGCTCTTACACAGAAAATATCTCTTGCTTTGATATATTGGTGGTTTTTGATGCAAACTACATGTTTTGGGATTTGGCTTATTTACATGAACTGGAAGAGACAGTTTCCATTTTGTTTCTAAATGGCTTAATACTAAACAGGGGTTTGCAGCTGTGTCTGCGAGCCGACTTAACTAGAAGCAGTTTACTTTCTCTTAGATCACTTGTTTCTTGATATACTAAGTGTACTATTAAGAGAAAGCTCACATGCTGTGGGAGCACACTCCCCAGTAGATTACAGCTGCTACAGGGCATTCAGTGAATGACATTTATTAGAGTGATTTGTGTAATGTGGTCTCTGATCTCATATTTGGTACCCAGTGAATCTCCATTTCCACGGAATCACAGAACAGGTAATGTTACAAGAGACTACACTGGGCCATCTGGTCTAACTCTTCTTTTCAAGCAGGGTCACCCTAGAGTACTCTGCAAAGGATTGCAACCAGGTGGTACTTGCATATGTCCAGGGAGACTATACAACTTATCTGGACAATCTGTTCTGGTGCTTAGTCAACTGCACAGTAAAGAAATTTTTCCTCATGTTCAGCTGTAACTTCCTGTGCATCAGTTTCTACCCATTGCCTCTTGTCCTGTTCCCGGGCACTACCAAGAAGTGCCTGTCTCCATCCTTTTGGCACTCTCTCTTCCAATACTTGCAGATATTGATGAGATCCATCCATCTCTGCCTACCTCTCCAGTCTGTCAGAGTCCCTCTGAGGGCTGCACAGGCCTCTGGCTTATTGGCCACTGATCCCAGCTTTGCTGAGAAGGCATCTGCCTCTTCATCCAAGTTACTGATGAATAAGCAGAAGAACACTGGGCCCAGTATGGAACCTGTGGGGACACCATTAGTGAGAGGACTCCAACTACATCCTATGCCACTGACAGACTCACTGAATTCTATTTTGCTCTTCTCACTTCCCTTACTCTGAGAAAAACAGTACCTAAAGGCCAAATAAACCGTATATGCATGATCTCCCTGTGGTAAAACAGCTTTCAGGTTCCTCTGAATGAAGAGTTAAACCTCATCCATTTTCTCCTTCCCACTGTATGTAGCTATGTCGTGGTTTAGGGCAAATTTGGAGGAGAATTTCCAAATTAGGGCCCCTCCAGTAAGCAAACCCACATGGCCCCTCCCTCCAACCGGTTTGGGAAGGATTCCTCGGAGAGGACTGGAAAGAACCTGTTTATTTAACAGGCACAGCACCCCCAGCACACAAAATGAACAATACCAGATGACACCACTCTGAAAAAAGATGACAAATTCAGAAAGTCTCTCTTGGGGGGGTGGTCACTCTGTTCTCAGTCCCTCCTGCGCTGGGGCTGCTGCTGCAGGCCACAAGCTGCAGGATCTTGGTGTTCCCAGGTCCCAGTCCGGAGCAGGTTCGAAATGGTCAGAAAAGGAAAGGAGAAACCATCCAGGAAGAAATTGGACAGTTTAGCTGAACTAGCTAATGAGCAAAAGCAAGCAGAAGTGAAGCAAGCAAGAGCGAAAGAGCAAAAACAAAAAGCAAAAGCAGCAAAAGCAAAAGCTGCAGTCTCTGTGTCCCTCCAGGCTGATAAGAAAACCAAAACAAAACTTTCCCTCTTTAGAGCCGGTCTTAAAGATACAGAACATAATATCCAACATTAACAGAACACATGAATGGGGATACAAGCATCATAACGTCACCCTAGGACAAGCTACGTGTGTAGTAATTAGCCTTATAAAACACAATACTTGCAAAATGGGATGAATGAATTCTGTAATAGAAGCCTTTGTGTGAGAAGTGTTCATGAGTTTTGGCTTTATTTAGTACCTTAACATATTTTTTACATGATTAAATACAAAACAGAAAAGCAACAGTACTGTTGGAATGGTTCCTACTGGGAGTATTAATCAAGCTTACTGCATGTACTGTTCTAAAAACCACAAAAAATCTTAAGGAACAGTGATGTTTCATGTGTGGCAAAACACAACTAAGAGAAATAATATTGTGGACATAGTAAAGAAACAACTGTCTTAGTAAATAAGGCTCAACTATGAGAACTCCCTCTTTGGTAATCTCTCTGTTGATATCATTCACAGCCAAAAAGATTGTTTCTGTTTTGTGGACAGGACGTGTTTCTCTCAGGATTAGCTGAGATGCTGGGAAGGGAACTGGAAATTAAGAGGATTGTACTCCTAATCTGCTTCTTTGTGTCATTGCTCCAGAAGAAATAATTTCACTATTCTGGTTGTGGAGACAGAGGTGCAAAAGTTCAAGGTGGGTTCAGTGGGACAGGACAGTGTTCACTGGTTATGTCTTGCTTAAGGGAGTTTGTTGAAATGTTTCATAATTCATTTTATTTTATTTTATTTTATTTTATTTTATTTTATTTTATTTTATTTTATTTTATTTTATTTTATGGTCTGGTTTGGTTTATTTCATAAATATGCCAGCAGCTTGGAAGCTTGAACCATTTGGCCTTAGACAATAAACCACAGGATAGTGGAGTTTGTGGTGTTTGTGGAGTTTATGGCAACTATCTTAGAAAATAAACTGCACTCACTTCTTCTGAAAATGCAGTTCTGAGGACTTTGTTTTGGCTTGGAAGTCAATCATGTCTTGAAACAGCTTTACCTGAGTATCTGTATGCCAGTTATATTGAACATTCATACTTAGGAAACAGTCCAAGTCAAATAACACACAAAAAAGTGTAGTAACAGAAAAGTTCCAGTTGGTTGTCTAGATAAGAAACAGGTGAGTTCTGATTAATTGCACAGTTTATATCCTTGGATTCACAGCAAGGCCTTTCGATGAAGCAAGGACAAGCCAAGGGCTCAAGTGAGATCTACTTTCGTTCAGAAGGAGTTTTGGGTTTGGGATCAGGAGTTATCAGCAAGGGGCACCTGCGAGCCTGTTACTTGGAGAATAGATCTCATGGTACAAAGGTTGAGGATGCAGGCTGGCCTGACCGAACTATATTCTTAACAGAAATAGGAGATGTGCTTGTAGCGAGACACACAGAATTTGGGACTGTTTTGCATTTCTTTTAGCAAGTTGTTCTGATTTTCCATTTGTGTGTTGAGACCTGGCTTACTGACATGGGAAAATTCTCTTGTTTGTGGAGTCAGTTTTTCTCCTTCTGGTCAGCATGTCTGCAAGAGAGTGAGGAACAGCAACATGGGACAGTTGGACACCTTCAGTGGTTTTGATGTGAATGTGTGTCCTGGTGATTCCAAACTGCAGAAATATCAAATACCTTGCTCCATTTCTGCAAGTTTCCGTTGTCTTGGCAATGTTAGGCAAGAAGGAGGAAATGATCCCTCTGGCTGAGGCAGTGCCAGGGATGAAACAGGAAGGGGCAGTCCCCAGTGCCTGCAGCACTGCCATGCAGGTATGCTGACCTGCATGGCAGTGCTGCAGAGATGCCTGGCAACTAAATCTGCAGGCTGGTAGGGTTGGTGCCATGGTCTGACTGGGCTGCTGGCCAGCCCAGGATGGTCAGGGCACAGAGCAGAGGGGCTCTGAGCAACTCTACTTAGAGCAACACTTACTTCTGCTAGCCAGGGGTTGCCGTGGCCTGTCATGTCCAGGACATCAACAGGACTCTGAGGTGTGGAAGACATCCCACTGAGCTCTATGAGCTCTGTGGGCAGAATGAAAATATTTTAATGCCACATATTTTTTGCCACCCCTGCAAAATACTTTGGTTCAGTAATACATTTCAGCTCACTCCTCCATATTGGGTTTTTTAAAAGTAAATTTTCCTAATTGTAATGCATGTGGTATTTGGATGTTAGCATCAGCCAACAGCATCTACCTTTTCCTAAAGTTGTGTATCTTTTCTCTTGTATTAGAAATTAAATTCTGTTTTCAATTTCAAAGTGAGAAATAGCATCAGATTCCTTGTGCAATATAGCTGGGAAGCAGCTGTAATATTTCATTACTTTTTCTTTCCCAGATCATTAAAAACTCCAGAAATCGGTTCTAAAACTTTAGCCTTGGTGTATTTAATTTTTCAAGTAACTTTCTCCCGTACAGATTGTGTACCAATGTGAATGAAGGGCTGATGTCATCTAACTTCTTGAAAAAACTCTTTGCACAGAAGTATGAAAAATTTTTAATTCCACAAGACAGACACTGCATTTACCTCCACATGCTTTAAAGTAACTCCACAATAGCATTCCTGTGAAGGAGGTTAGAAGCCAGTTCTTTTAAGTTCATTCCCATTTTAATACATTTTGCTTCCATACTAGGTACACCTGAAGATGATTCTTAGCTCCAAGATGAACATATGACCGTACAGTTTATAGAAGGTACATAGGCATGGTATAGGTATAGAAGGTGTACAAGGCATGACTCTTGGTAATTAAGACAACCCCCAGGCGTGATTGCCAAGTCTGAGAAAAACTGGATGCAGTCAGGCTTCATCCTTATCCTTATAACTAGGCTAAACACAGTATTCCAGTGAAAGAGATCAAAGAATGTGGAAGTGTTTTAAAAAAACACTTTACAACTTAACTCAGTGCTAGGACATTTTAAAAAAATATTGACATCAAAGTACATATCAAGGAATTGATTTCTATTTTGCTGGTAAGATTTAAAAATTGTCCAAACATAAGCTGGTGGAACTCAGTTGTAGCTCTACAAGGTAACGGAAATAATTTAGGAGGAATATGCACTACTTTAATTATTGCACTTACATGAAGACAACAGTATTGCAAAGAATAGTAAAGATATGTAAAAAAAGCCCAGTGAGTATTGTGAACTGAAATCTCTCCCCCTGTGAATTAATGAGTTCTTTCAGAAATGAAGAAATGAAGATTAACTTTATGGTCAGTTCTGCACTGAAATTTTAAGTCGTTGGAAGCATTATTAAAAAAAAAAAAAAGAAGTGACAGCATTTACTTAAATAGTTAATATATCTAATAGTGGCAGGCAATAAGCTTTGCACTTAAGATGACGATTGTTTTGCAGAAACCAGATAGCACTCTTACATTTCTTTGCATAAATTTTGAAATCATCTACTTTTGGAAGTGCTCATATTATTTTCTTTTAAAGCTGCTGTGGAATGAAAGTTCACAGGCATTTTGGCACATTTATTTAATTATGATCTAGTAAGGATAATGTTAAGATTTAAAGCTCTATCAGAGCAAATCACGTAAGGTAAGAAAAAGGTTTGTTAGACACAGGCCATGTAATAGAAAAATTATTAAGATAACTCCTGAATCTAACCCATTATTTCAGCATCATTGTTAAGTTAAAAAATTAGCACTTCAGGCATTCTCCTTCTTAGCAAGTATCTGATAAAATTCTCCCTCTTTAATGATCACATGGATCGTTTTTCAGATTTTTCTCTGTCACACATCCTCCTCCCTAAGAGCCATCAAACTGAGATGAGGTAGAGACTCTGATGCTTAATTTTAGGTGATGGGTCTTGCCTACGTTGTCTAGTTCTGTTTAATCATTCATCTCCAGAGAACAGGAGGCTCCTAGGAATAAATGAGTGACTATTCCTGAGCTAAAGATGCCTCAGATTAAATTGACACTAGTTCTTTCCTAAAAGGACCTACCTGGACTGCATGACTTTCTAAAATCAAGCTTATGTTTCATGCAAGCATTATCTGTAGTGAAATTTTAGAATTCTCTTCCAGTCTGTTGGAGCATGTCCAAGGAAGACCAAAAAAGTTGATGAAGGGTCTGGAGCACAAGTCCTGTGAGGATTGTCTGTGTGAGCTAGGGTTGTTTAGCCTGGAGAAAAGGAGGCTCAGGGGTGACCTGATCACTCTCTACAACTCCCTGGAAAGGAGGATGCAGCCAGGTCAGGGTTGGCCTCTTCTCCCAGGTAACAAGTGAGAAGACAAGAGGAAGTGGCTTCAGGTTTCACCAGGGAAGGTTTAGATTGGATGAAAAGGGTGGTCAAACATTTGAACGGATTTCCCAGGGAAACGGTGGAATTGCCATCCCTGGTAAGTAGATGGCGTGCTTAGGGACATAGTTTGGTGGCAGACCTTGCAGTGTTAAGTTAATGGACAGGGTCCATGGTCTTAGAAGTCTTTTCCAACTTTAATGACTCCATGATTCCATAATCATGCAGAAATTATCACAAGAGTGTTTATTTCTGTCCTTTTGATGCTTTCTATTCCACTCTGAATTGAAAGAGGAAAAAAAATATATGAATTAAAGGGCTTAAATGCAATGGCTGCATAGCTAGAAAGAGTCAGGATCCCCCTCATCTTCCAAAGTTACTTACTTCTCTTTGAAAGATGTGAGCTGTGGCAGCTATACTGGTGTACCCCTTGGAAGGTGCATTTTTTAACATAAAGTATGATCTGGTTTGTTAAGGGTTAAACCCAGTAGGCAGCTCAGGCCCATACAGCTGCTCACTCCCTTCCTACACCAGAACAAGGGAGAAGTTCAGAAGGGTAGAAATAAGAAAACTTGTGATTGAGAGAAAGACAGTTTAATAGGTGGAGCAGAGAAAGGAAACAAAATATGACAAAATTCAAGTGATGCAAGAGCAATCACACACCATCAGCTGCTTGGTGTTCAATCAATCCCTGAACAAGGGTGATGCTGGAAAACATCTTTTCAGTTTATTTGCTGAGCATGATGTTATATCTAACTATGAGATACCCTCTGATGACTTGGGATCAGCTGTCCTGTGTATGTCCTCTACCACTCTCTTGCCTGCCTTCAGTCTACTTGCCTGGAGGAGAGAGAGAGAGAGAGTGGGAAACAAAGAAGGATTTGGCACTCTAAGACACTCTAGCAATAGCTAGAAAAAGGGTCTGTTTTATCAAAGCTATTCAGAATGCAGGGTCACATATGCACAATCTAGCAAAATAGGAGGTGGTGTGAAGAAAATCAACTCCACCCCAGACAGACCGAGTAATTGATTAAAAACTCCACATCTTCCGTCTGCTAGGGGATTTTTAGCTGTGCAGTTGCTAATGTACATGAATTAAGTATTTTCCTTTGCTCTGCTGTTTGTAGAAGGTGTAACTAAATTCACTGCAGAGCTGTAACTGAAGATGTCCTGACACAGCTCAGCTAGGACAGAAGATTGCATTACAAGAAAGACAAGAACTGTTTATTTCTCTGTGTGGAAACTGGTGCTAAGTTACTTGTTTTCAGAAGAATAGTTTGTTTTTCCTACTATTTCTTTTCACACTACTTTGGGGAACTTTCTTGTTGGCACCTATGTAAGTTTTCAAAGCAGTCTCTATCTGATTTTCAGCAAAGACCACCTGCACTACCACTCTGCTTAAAACCATTTGAATGACTAACAATCTCCCACTGAAACCTATGAGACACAGGCACTTGGGTGTCTCTGAAGATTTGGAAGCTAAATAAGCAAACTTTCAAATACTCCTGACTAAATAGGACTTGTGTTACTTTTCAGTGGGATTTGAACTTCCAAGTTCAGAAATTTCTTCAGCAGTAGAACTGTGGAGCTTTTGAAAATACTATCCTGCCTTCAGTGAAAAGTAATGGATCTGGTCTAGCTGAACTGTAACACTGTTTGAGGTCCTTATCATTGCAGTTGATATTCTAGATAATATTAATTCATGGATTAAAAAAAAAAGGTAAATATTGTTGCCTAACCATGAAGGTCAAGGCCTAAAGAACTTTCTAATATACTAAGGCATATTATCTCAATTTATTCCCCAAAATTACCTATGCAGACGCTATCAAAAGTCAAATAGAGACTTATGTATATCTCTAGGTGGCTAATTATCCTTATGTACTCTCTAATTTGGCTTCATGATGCAATACCTCTAGCTTTACTTTCCCTTTTAAAAACTGGTTTATGATATTACTGCTGCATGACAGATCTTTTTTGAGAAATCTCCACAAAATTAAAAGGTAGGAACTGCTTTTAAATTATATGTACTACAGATGTTTTGTTCCTTGTTTTAATTCTTGTTTCATAATCTGTAACTCTGAGGAAAAAGAGATACCTAAAATAATATGAGTACTGCTCTGTATAAGTATTGTCCTAAATTTCTCTAAAATATAAGTGTTCAAATAAATGAGGAAAAATTAAAGGTTTATAATTATTCCACAAGGGTCACAGATATTTTACATGGTCCACAAAGTAAAAGGCCACTTTCTGAGCTCTGGCAGACATTCCTTACTGCAGTGCACAGATCTTCGCATATAATGACACAGATGTTTCATAGCTGGAAAGAGCTAGTGTTGCACCCTACATCACTCATACAGATATTCCCAAGGATTAAAGTATTAGCCTCTGTAAAAACATGTTTGTTCTTGTTTTAGGAGGATTAAATGGTCTGGTGCACTCAAGTCCAGACAGGAGAAGGATTCTAGAATTGAGTTGGAAGCAAACCCATGGCAGGTGAACTGGATGACTCTGGCTACTCTGGGGAGAAGAAAAAAAAAAGTAAGAAAAAGAAGAAATTTTTCTCTCTTTCCCTGTTTTTCCCTGTCTCTTTCTATTCTTTCCCAGTAGGGCAATATGCTTATCATCCATCCCTTTTTTCAAGGTCCTATTCTACCCACACCTATGCAAAAAGGAAAAGGAATTAATTTAGAAATTATTTTGTTACAATAGAATCGTACCATCCTAATGCCATGTACAGGAATTTGAAAGCTCTTGCAGGTTAGAGATATCCAGAACCAAGGAGCTAAAAAATGATCCTCAAAAATAGCTTCTTTTTTATTTTAAATTTGTTCTTGGCACAGAAGAAGTATGACAAAACCAAATCAACTCATTACTTTCTCTGCTTTTCTGTTTGGTTCCAGTTTATCTGGGAAAGAAAGGTACACAATTTCTGATGTAATTTAAGAGTACCAGTATGACAGGGTATGTATGATTGGTACTGGATTTAATTTTTTATATCTCTAACACTCTCCACAGCAAAACAGTGGATTGCAAAAGCACAGACTTCTAATGGAGGAACCAATGGAAAATGTCCCAAAAGATGGCAGTTTTTAGCGATGATTTGTACAGACATTACAAGCAAAATATGCTCTTGTAAAAATTTCCTTCTGGAAAGAAAAAGATGACACCAAGCACAAAATTAAGATCTTATTTAGTTACACACAAATACTGAGAGAAACTTTTGTGAACCAAAGTGATTCTTGCAGTACAAGCACCTATGCATTGACAATTTACAGCCAATAGTCATGGCGATACAGAACATGTGAACTTTTTAACTTAGAAACTCCTTTATTACTAAGTTCTATTTGCCCTATTGCAAAGAAGAGAAGATTCACCTAAGCATTGATTGCAAACCAAAATAGGAAGTCATATTTGGACTGTTGTGTCCAATTTTGAATTCCATGGTGCAGGGGAACATGGCAATGAAAAAACTGAAGTGAGTCTCACAGTGGCCCCCTGAATGAGGCACCTGTCATATGAGAAGAGCTGACAGTGAGCTGGGTTTGTTCAGCCAGGATAGGAGAAGTGTAATGGAGAAATTTCATTGCAGTCTTCAGTAATGACAAATATAGAAAAGATGGAATGATTCTCTCCTGGTATCCAAGGTCTGTAGTGGTAGAAGGAGACTAAACAGACAAAATTTGCAAGAAGAGAAATCCTGATTGATCCATAAGCTTTTCTCTGGGAAGATGACAAAATGGGCTTGAATAGGGGCCCAGAGATTCTTCATCCTTGGAGATATCCAGAATGTGACTGATCACAGCCCATCTACCCAGTCTGAATGAGGTGTTTGAAGTAGATGACCCCCAGATATCCCTTCCAACAGATTCTGTTCTGTGACTCTGTGGTCACATTAATGGAATTTAAAAAAAACCTGCAATTATTTGGCATCTTTTGATTTATTTAGACAGTGGTTTCCCAACATACATGTTTTTTATATTCTTCCATTCTGGTTTTGCTTTGGTCATTTGTGTTTTGATGCAGATTCATTGGAGGCTGTAAATAATCTATGTATGGTTGTTTACATATTCCCATTTCTTGTGCTCTGAAAAAAAACCCCTGTAAATGTCATGGATAATTCTTTTAAAATTATTTCTGTTATAATTTAGCTTCTTCTTGAGCTCAGCAAGTGTCTAGAAGCAGAACATTATTTCTTCAATTAATTTTCTACTCTTCATTCAAAAATATTTGAGTTTTCTTTCTACTGTCTGTGTTTTGATAGTCAGCAGTGGGGTTTTAAATGTTCTATACTGCATGTTCGAGTTATGAACTTGACAAGCTATTGCACTGACCTTTAACAGGACTGATGTGGGCTGGGAGTTGCAGAGCTGAAAGGGATGGATGCTTCTTAGAAAGACTGGAAATTACTGTTCCACTTGCAAAGGTTAAGATTTCAGTTCGTAATGTAGCAGCAGTGCAGCAGAATGGAAGGAATAGTAAACACAGGCTGCTATGAGTGAGTCTCTGTACAATTCAAGGACTGTGGAGGGTTGGATTGACCTGTCATCTGTTTTGTTATTTCATGTTTACCTATGTATGACTGTAACCTTTCTGCTGCACAAATAACATCCAGATCTTTGGAAAGCAGTTTTTGTTTGTGTTGTGTGTTGTCTGTCTGACAGGCAAAGGCTAATACCATCCTCTCCTGGCAAAGTCTGCAGAGGAGCAGTAGAGATAATAATTAATTGAAAATGTTATGTGACAACAATGCTTCTGAGCTCATCAGTCTGTCTAAAGTAATTTAAAATAGGTTTTTGTGAGAAAATGAACTAGTATCTCAAAATATAAAAATCATAATGAAGGGGTGCAGGTAGGGAGTTGCTTTTGCTTTTGGCCTGTGCAAGCACTTGTGAATGAATCAAAGTAGCATTCATCTAAATCCATCATATTTTAAACAAAACAGAACCACTGCTCTAGTGATGATAGGATACTGGGCTTTTTAACCATCTTCTGGTAGTTTGTGAGACACATTTTGGAAATTCCCATCTCCCATCTGTGTTTAGATCTACACTGTTATATACATTAAATATATACTCCCTTGCGAATTCTTCAGTGGAAAGCCATAATACATTTGTGATTTAGCACTCACCTATAAGGTAAGGACCTGTGGAGAGGCCTCTCCATTTCATCCTTGGCCTGCAGAGCACAATAGCGTATTTATTCAAGAAATAGGAATCATGATGAGAAACCAGAGAATCTCACCTCTGGGAAAATACAAAATAACCAGCATTCCTACTGTATCTGAGAATACTGATACAAAACCACTGTCAAGATGCAGGAATGTTTATAGAGTAAAATCAGGGTGTGAAGCCAATAGTAGCCTTTGCATCTAGGAGTAGTAAGAGTTTATATGTCTAAAGTGGCTCATATGGCTTCAACAGACAATTCCTATCTCTTGCTTAGCTTTAATCTGGACAAGTTATCATAAAAAGGTTAGTTTTAATTATGTAAGTTTCTGTGTTTTTATAGTGACTAGTATGAGGGTATTGATTGAGGGCCTGCAACTGAATGCAGAGAGGACCATGTTAACAGGACCCAGAGAAGGCAGAGTTACTGAACACCTACTTTAGATTGGTCTTCAGTGACAGGACCAGCCCTCAGGAATCCTTGACTCAGGAGACCAGGGTAAAGGATTGTGTTGAAAGGGACACTTTCCCTTTGTCAGAGGGAGTTGGGTTCACCTGGAGAAAAAATCTAGGCAAACCAGACACCTAAAAATCCTTGTGCCCTAATGAATGCATTCAGAACTGCTGAGATGCTGCTCATGATCCTTTTCGAAAGGTTGTGGTGATCCAGAAAGGTGCCTGAAGTCTGAAATTAAATAAATATCACACCAGCCTTCAATAAAGACAAGAAGGACCCAGGCAACTACCAGCTAGCCAGCCTTCCCTAGGTCTTCAGAAAGGATGTAGTGCTTCACTCTGGAGGCTGTCAATATCCACATGGATGGCAAGAAGGTTATCAGAAGCAGTCATCATGGATTAACCAACATAAAACATTCTTGATCAATCTGATTGCCTTCTACAATGAAACAACTACCTGGATGGATGGGGTGAGAGCCATGGATATTGTCTGCCTTGACTTCAGCAAGGTTTTTGGTGCTGTCTCACCGAACATCCTCATAAGCAAACTTGGAAAGTTTGGATTGGGTGAGTGGACAGTGAGGTGTAATAAGAACTGGCTGAATAGCAGCTCCCAGAGTGTCATAATCAGTGGTGAAGGGTCTGATTGGAGGTCTGTCACAGGTAGTGTCCCCATACTGTGCCCTGTGTTGTTTATTGTGTTCATCAATGACTTGGATGAAGGGGCAGATGCCTCCTCAGCAAGTTCACTGATGGCACAGAGCTGGGAGCAGTGGCTGATAATCCAGAGGAATGTGCAGCCCATCAGAAGGACCTTGACAGGCTGGAGGGATGGGAGGAAAAGAAACATCTGAAATTCAACGAAGGTAAATGCAGGGTCCTGCACCTGGGGAGGAACAACCCCAGTCACCAGCAGAGGCTGGGGGTGACCTGCTGGGAAGCAGCTCTGTGGAGAAGGACCTGGGGGTCCTGGTGGGCAACAAGCTGTCCATGAGCCAGCAGTGTGTCCTGGGGGCCAAGAAGGCCAATGGGACCCTGTGGTGCATTAGGGAGAGCATTGCCAGGAGGTCAAGAGAGGTGATTCTGACCCTCTGCTGTGCCCTGGTACTGGGCACTGGAGTACTGTGTCCAGTTCTGGGCTCCTCAGGAAAGAGAGACATGCAGCTCCTAGAGCAAATCCAGGGGAGGACAACAAAGATGATCAGGGGACTGAAACATCGCTTCTATGAGGAAAGGCTGAGGGACCTGGGCCTGTTAATCTTCGAGAAGAAGAAACTGAGAGGGGACCTTATCAATGTCTATAAGGGACATCTGAAGGGAGCATGTAAAGAGGATGGAAGGATGGAACTAGGATCTCCTCAATGGTGCCAAGCAACAGGACAAGCAAATGTTGCACAGGATATTTCACTTGAACATGAGGAAGAACTTTACTGTATGAATGACTGAGCACTGGAACAGGCTGCTCAGAGATGTGAAGTCTCCCTCACTGGAGATTTTCAAGAAACATTCGGACACAATCCTGTGCCATGTGTTCTGGGATGACCATGCTTGAGCAGGGAGGTTGGACCAGATGAGCCACTGTGGTGACTAGGTGAGCCACTGTGGTCCCTTCCAACCTTACCCTTTTTGTGACTTTGTGATTTTGTGGTACGGAGACCAGCCCAGGAAGAAGACCTAGCTGTGAATATAGTTTTTTCATTGTTTTTCCAGTAGGAAACCTCATTTTATATCCAGTATACAGACTAAGTATTAAAAGCTAAAGTCTCTATTGAAAAAAAAAACAAAAAAGGGAACCTCTTTTTTTTTTTTTGTTTTGCTGCAGAAATTGCAGTGATAAATCTAATACTACTTGCAGAAAAAATAAGCCAGTCTTGCCAAAACCAACAATATTGCCCCACCTCAAAATACTGGCAAAAAAAAAAAGAAAAGAAAAAAGAAGGCAATTGAATTTCCTTTAAAATTATTTTAAATAATCCATACCATCAAAAATTTTTTGTGAGTTATCTGCAGAGATTTTGTTCAGAAATATTTCACCTCATTGTCAAAAGCTGATCTTCTGCAATATATAAGTACAGTAACAAATCATCTTGGTAGGAAACTGAAGGCAACAGAATCAAGGGTAGGAGAAGCCAGGAGGTCTGGCACAGAAAGTCGTTGTGCAAGAAAACATTTGAAGAAGAATCTGAGACTCAACAAATCTCAAATACTTAGTTGGTTTACATACATCAGACACGTGTGAGATTACCTTTTTATAAATCAAATGAATAGCAAATTCAATTTGATATGGTTGGAAGGATTTAATCTGCAAATAAAAAACCCTCACCTTCAAGAATGAAAGACGTCAGGTCAGAACAAGTTGTATATGGCAAGAGTGTTGAACATGTGTTTCTCTCAGTCTGTAGAGAGAAGCCTGTTGAGAGAGAGTTATCATCAGGAAATATACTGTGAAACAGAGATACAAAATTGCTTCAAAAATAATGCTTCTGTTTCTGGAAGGAATAAGGATTCTGATCTGCCATTTGAAGGAAATTGTGGTTTAAAGGTAATTTTTATTCCATCACAGTTTGGAATGAAGCAGAGATGTAAATGTTTATTTACTGGCATGTTTATTTGCCTTGCTTACCTTTTAAGAAAGGTAACCAAAAAGCTAGATTTCCCCTTGATATTTTTTGCTGTTTCTGTCCTTCTTCACACAAAAATAGTTCTTTCACCACTCAGAGGGAAATTTTCTACACCAGAGAGAATAATTCATTTCACCTTGAGAGAATCAAGCTGATGACAACCTTTTAATCTGTTAGACCAAGCAAAATTACATGCAAATCATGTAGACTTCTCACTTAATCATAACTTCTGTGTACTTTTCAAACTTAGTCTGAAATAGTTTAAGCATAGGGCCATCACCTATGAAACATGTTTTGCTTAAACAGAAATTTTATCTGTATTTCTCCTACTGCTATATTAAGCCGTGTATATATAAACTAAATAAATAATGCCAAGAACTTAAATAAAGGTTACAGCAACTCCTCTCTTTTTGCCATGTAAATGGACTAGCTTTATGCGTTGTGATACTCACATCCCAGGGGAAGAAACGTAGCATTCAAAGGCATAACTGTCTTTCTTAAAGCATCTGTGAAGTACTGTGCACAAAAATATTCTGGGGCAGAGAGGCTGGAGATATGCAAGAACTTTTTTCAAAGAAGAGATTTGTATTGTATCCTAGATTTCAGTACTATAACTAATGCAATTAGGTTGTGCCCAATTTGAAACTAAATGGCAGGAGCTTGCTGAATTTGAATATATATATATGTATCTATATCTATATCTATATCTATATCTATATCTCTGTCTATATCTATATCTATATCTATAATCTATATATCTATCTTGGTTTAGAATAAGACATTAAAAGAAAAACTTATGTTTGGAAATGACTTTTTAAATTGTATGTAATCTGAATTTTTTATTCTAGTGGTGTGTGATGAACAAATCTTTATAAACTGCCTTTGTTACACAGAAAAAAACCTTGTTGTTTTCTTACATCAATTCTAAAGCACAATTTTTATCCTACACCATTGCATATGTCTAGCTTTAGAAAGCCCAGTGAAGTGGATGAAGTATTCCTCACTCACAACAAAATTTTGCATGTGAAGAAAACAGGGAGCAGTGAAGAAACCAGTTTCAGCACGGGGTGCTCCTTGTAGTATCTGGGTTGACAATATATTAAAGCTTTTGGCTGAAATCAATATATGCAAGAAAGAGAAGTTAATAGAGTAGAAAGAAAAGAGAAAAAAATTATAATTGTCCTCCTTTGTTTTTGCTCAACATTTAACAACTGTCTCTAATGCTTCTTTGAAACATTTTTGTACTATCAGAGACAGAGGAATATGCTGCTTGTGTGTCTAAGTGTGGGAAGAAACCTAATTTAAATTATCTCAAACAAATTTTCATTTTACTTACAGCAGGAAACACAACTAACATATCCTGCATCTCCTCAGCAATATATCCTGCATATCTTCATTTTGGCTGAAGAGTGAGAAAGTTCTGAGTGTGTCAGTTCTGTGATTCTTACCAGGAATACTCTAAAAATTAGATGTGCAGGGAAAACAATAAAACTCAGTATTAGAAACAGGAGCAACAGGAAATGCAGCAGATGACAGAAGTAAGAGCAAAGGGCTGATCTGAACAGTTTTCACTTGCTATACAGGAATCCTACCCATTGCAAATGCCTGAGGTGTTCTCTTGAAGTAGTGCTGAAGACTGTCTCAGTTAATATGTATCCCAGGATAATTCTCTTTTTGAACTACTCGCAGCCATCCTGCTTAAGGGATCATTCTGATACTCAGACTAACAGGCTAGCATAGCCATAGCTGTGTCTTAATCTGCTGAGTCTTTAAGCCAGGGAACTGATGTTCTTGATGGAAAATAGCCATCACGACAGATTGCCTTCACTAGCAGCCCAGGCTTTCCAACATCCATTAATTATTACCTGGGTTGTGGTTTTGTTCTATTTAAAGAGGGAAACAGAAAGCCCATTAGTCTGTGTAGTCTTTCAGCTGTGAAGAAGATTTTGCTTATATGATACTACAATTTTAAGCACTTCTTCATTTTTCAAATCCATATATGATGGCCAGGTGTCTTGCACCAGGATTTATATCTGGGTGGGTTTTTTTGTTTTTCTGGCTCTGAAATGAAAATACCATTTTACAAAAGAATTTGATGTTTTGACACTTGATCAAGACCTCAAGATCAAACCCATCTGTGAAAAGACCTAAATCCTTAAAATAAGTTGGATTATCTATCTCTTCAACAAAGAGATGTGAAGATCCCTGTTTACATTCTGCAAGTGTGGTAGTTCTGAAAGAGATGTACATTTTGTTACCACCACCTTACCATTGATCAAATCAAAGTTCCAAAGCTGAATGTGGTGTCCTCAAAGTAGTCACTGTACAACTCAGCCAAGTGCAAAGACTCATATTTTACATTGATAGAGAAAATGCCACAGCATGTCAATGAATTATGAATTCTATGAATACATAGAATTATGTACTCATTTCCATTTATAATGCTGCACAAAATGCTTGCTGCAATTGAAAGCCAAAATGAGCAAAGAGGGTTCTAAGCTCAGGGCATGTCTACTGGGATGTGTGGTAACTTTCTGATATGCTGTTTTCCATTCCTTTAATACAGCCATCTAGCTGCCCTGAAAACCAGGTTTCTCCTCACATGTAACTAAGGATAAAAAAATAGATCTTAGCAGCAAGCAAAATCCTGAGAAAAATATTTCAAAGGAAGTGATAAAAAAATCCATCTGTAAATGACATTTCATGCTTAAGATGTAGAAGACTAACTTGTCTGTTTTGTCAAGTGGATCTGCACTCTCCAGTCCTTATTCACTGAATCTTCATAGTTAATCTAAAAAAAAATAGTAACTTTAAAAAAACTTTAATAGTAACTTTTAAAAAAATAGTAACTTTAAACATTAAAAATGTATATGTAATTTTAAATGTAAAAAAGCAATTTTAAAAGGCTCTTATCTGGCCTTTCAGCTGAACAGTTTTAGTCAGATTTCCACTTTTTGCTTTCAGCTATAGCAGTTGTCATCAAGGTCACTAAGGAGACCTTGCCAAAATGAGGTCCTGCTTTCTGAATGCTTCCCTTCAGATCTCCATTCTCTTTTTTCCTTCTCTACCCTATGAGAAAGGTGTCCTTCACTTTTTACTTCCAGGGGTGTTACCCTGCTAATTCTACCAACAGAATAGATAGCAAAGTCTTTGCTTGCTTTGTCATCTCCATTGATATTGTCCAGATCTCTCAATTATTTTTCTCCCTTTTCTATGATTGGCCCCTGGGATTTCATCATCTGCTCCAGAGTTTCAGCTGCTACATACTATGAAATGTACTGCTTTGCAAGTAACAGAGCAATCTTCCATGTGGAAAATGGATTAATTCCATTGTTTATCTTCGGTTATAAGTGTTGTCTGCATTTTGGTTAATTAAGAAAAAATTACCCATAACTTGTAACTGATAAGATGTTTAGAAAAATTTTATTACTATGCCTCCAACTATACCTCACTTGTTTCCCACCTCCTTCTCTCTTCTCTCCTTCCCTCAACTCCCTCCTCCCCAGATTCCTTTCTCTGGATGAGGTCTGAGTTAATGACTTCTCACAACCCAACTCTCTGTTACATTTGCAATATAAGGTAGGTTTGGTTTTTTAATTGACCATTATAACAACCATTATTACAGAAAAAATTCTATTTAAATGCACTTATAAAAGTACAGTAAATTGTAATTGTAAATACAATGCAAACCATTATCTTTATTAAATGCTTGTTTTATGGGAAATGAACACTATGTTTTAATATTTGATTTTTGAATATTTCCTTTAGTAATGTTTACATTATTTAAAAATTGTCTGATAATTTCTGTTTGTTATTGTCCATAAGAAACACTTTCCAGTATATAATGAGAGGTCCTTTTAGAGAAATGTAGTACCTTCTGTTGTTGGCAGATGTGAAGGGTATTTTCAGGACGCGGTCTAAATGAAATTAAAAGGATTGTAACTCATCCAATACCCATCTAAACTAATATGGCAGTCAAAGTTTACACCATATTCACTTCTAAACATTTTGGAAAGATATGGTGACTCAGAGACAATCCTGTGCTTCAAAGCATTGGTGAAAGAATTCATTAATAAAGAGGTGACCTTATGATTGTTCTGCTGCCTAAAACGCTCCAAAGCAATACTAGCCCTACTTAATGAGTCCAGCTATTATTTTTCAGGTAGCTTGACATCTTCACTCCCTTAGAGCTGAACATAAAAATAGACTGATGTAAAGCAGCATCCAAAGAGATGAATTAAACATCTCAATACTTCAGGAACCTTTTCAGAAAGGTTAGCTTTGATCCATATAGATGGAAGCCCTTTTAAAGTCTCATTTCTAGTCTTCTCCTGAGAAACAGTAATCCCAAATGTGTAACTTCCAAGTTTTGATTTTACCCTGTTTCTGTTATCAATATATAAACACTGTCTCTCTTCCTCATCACAGGAACACTCAACTACTTTGGCATTACAATTGCTCCACAAAAATGAAGCCAGACTACATGCAGAACTCGTTTGACTGCTTATATACATTTAGAAAGTATATCTATTAATCAGAATGGCAATACTTGTCAAATGAGAACTGACTGAGTCTCAGACAGAAATTACTTCCTGGAGTTTTCTTCAATTAAGTGTAAGTAGGCCAAAAGTTTTTACATAAAAGTTTGCAATATGTGAGAAGTGGATATCCACTGCAAATGATAAAAGAAATCTGATCTGACAAACTTTATCTGTGTGGTGCCTCGTTGTAAAATCAAATTGTGAGTTTTGAGGCTCACAGTAATTCCTGCTCCTTATTATTAAAAAAAAAAAAAAAATCCTGCTGGATAACATACAGTTGATGAGTTTTTATTATTTTGGGTTTTTTTTTCTTTGTGTTTTGTTTTGGGTTTTTTTAGCTTGTGTGTATGTGTGTGTGATTTTTTTGTTCATTTTGTTTGTGTATTTTAGGTTTTTGTTTGCTTGTTTGTTTTTTAATCAGAGAATCATAAAATGTTTTGGTTGGAAGGAAGCTTAACAACCACCTAGTTTCACTTCCCTGCCATAGGCAGGGGCACCTTTCACTAGACCAGGTTTCTCAGAGCCCCATCGAACTTGGCCCTAAAGAAGTCCATGGCTAGGGCATCCACAGTTTCTCTGGAAACCTGTTGCAGTGCCTTGCCACCCTCACAGTGAGGAAATTCTTCCCAATATCTAATCTAAACCTACCCTCCCTCATTTTTAGGCCCTTTCCCCTTCTCCTACTGCTCCATGCCTTTGTGAAAAGTCTCTTTTCAGCTCTCTTGTAGACCCCCTTCTGGTACCTGAAATTGCTATAAGGCCTCCCTTCTGTAGCAGAAATCACTTTAAATGAAAGCTTTTTCAAAAATTTTAAGTTGGAAGTTTAAAAAGATGAATAATTATGACTTTCCTGTACTAAAATAAAATCCTTTCTTTTAAGTGGTACAGTTAAATTTTAATTTACAGTTAATTTTAAGACTTTTTCTCCATGTTTTTTACCTAAATAATGAAAACATCGAGGCTAAACTGTCAGTACTTTTACTGGGCTTTAAAAGAAATGGGTAATCTTTATTCAGTTATGTCAACTGTTGGAAGAATTGGGAATTAAATGGCTTAATTTAAAGAATAGTTCTGCATTTTAACAAAATATTTCAGCTAAATAGAGGAAAGAGAAAAGTTGTAAAAGAGAAACTGAAATTATAGATTTGTTGACCCTCACCTTTGAATTTTGATGGGGTCACTGCATATATAGTTATGATTTTTTGCATTACTGAAGAATTTTTGATCATAACTCCCTCCTCACCCCAGCCCCCCCATTTCCTTTTCTGATGCCAGCATGAATAACAGGAACTATTGCTTTTTTGCAATGGAAAAAATTTCCTGACAGCTGCTAATCTCATAAAACTGATTTAGGATAGGAGTGTTTTGATAGTTCCTGTTCTCCTGAAATGTTCTTAATCCTCTTTTAGAACTTGTTATCGAAATATTCAGCTGTATTTTAACATCATTAACTCCACACCTGAAACTCAGTGGTTATCTGGCTTGAACTTCTAGCAAAACTGGTATAAACAGTCTGAAAAAATGGTGAATCTCCATAGAGTGCAAATTATTCCACTTAATACCACAAGTGGAAATTCCTAAAATGTGAAAATTGCTGCCGGCCACTTAACAAGTGCCACCCCAGGTTTAAGGAAGAGCAGATGATATAATTATGTTACAGATTCTAGGGAAGCAAGACAGAGAAAAATCAACAGTGAGAATACTGGGAGTTTTGGGGCCATCTAAATGGTCTGTGTGGCCAAGCCAGGTCAAGCAATGCCACCCATCTGATGCCTTCTGCTTCAGCCAGAGATGAGTGTTGTGGGGTCAGGACAGAGGACTATAATTTTCCCATTTGTAAATTGCAGAAATCAACATTCCTCTTAAACTTTTGCAAATGTTGCTTTTATTTTCACATGAGACCTTTCAAGGACTGCTTGGGATTTAGTGGGATTATTATTGCTTGGATCAGAAATTTAGAAGGCTGTAGGATGTTAGGACTATTTAATGTACTGCTTTATTACATGATAGTAACAGCTGCTTTAGAGCAAGAATCACTTCTTGTAAAATTTAAATACCTAAATTTATTATTTTCTTAATGTAGCTGTATAGGAGATTTACTATGCACTCTATCAGGCTACTTAGGAGTAAAAATGAATAAAGATAAGGTCTACTATTTCCAAAGGCATAATTGGGCCCATTGGGCTTTCCTGTTAATAATATATATATATATATTTCTTCCTCATTATCAGTATGCCTGATGCCTCATAATTTCAGTCAGTGTTCACAGAACTTCTGTTCCCAGCCTGTTTAAAATGTTATCTGTTCTTCTTTGCAGACATCTCTTTGGTGTGGCAGAATAACGAAGTAAAGAGCAGGAATGACTCCAGGGTCATAATATAGCGTTTGAATGCCCAGGACCTGGAGGTGAGAGTGAACAGCATTCCCCAGGGGTGGGAAAATTGCAGATTCAAACGGTAGGTCAGCAGTGAGACAATTCCTACAGCACAAGAGAACAGTGATTTCCATGACAACAGGCTGTGGGCAGGGAGGGTGACTCAGAGAAAGAGATAATCCCACAGGACTGACAATTACTGGTGATTACTCTAGGAGGTTCCCGACCCAGTGTATCTCTCATACAGATGCATCTAGGCAATTTGACTCATGACAAACATTAGCACTTTTTCCTCAAAATTTGTCATGGACACTTCCCCAGGCATTGTATAGGAACTTATGTGAATTCTCAAATACTGTATTTAGTTTTTCAAAATAACTTTGTTCAGAATTGTTTTGGTTAGTTCATGCATGTGTGTCAGAGAGAGAAAGAGAAACATCAGAAGTTTTCCTGTCTATATTTGGATAAAGAATTACATTATTGAGGACTTACTCATATAACATGTTACAGTCAGAAGATGCTGTTCACATCAGAGATCTTCTGTTTAAAATGTTATTTAAACCTGGCCTTGGCACCTCCTGCCCCATCCAGATAATTTCTGTAGAGCTGCCCTGCATATATATGTGATGCTAATGGAATGGCTCAAAGTCTGACTAGTCTATTTAAAGCAGTCTATTTTTAACTGCATTCCTAGGTAAACTTTTTTAGCTTTTCTGACTCTGCTGCTGCCACTCAAATTTAACCTTGGACAACAGGATTTTTCAACCATACCAGTACTCAACTCCTACTGCTGAAGTTGTCAAATAACTATTCATGCAGTTGAAAACCTGAAAGTGTTACCAGAGCTTTTTGCTTTCAGACCATTGGCAGGTAGATGAAAAATACCCAGAACTATGTGAAAGGTGAGGCTTTATTCTGTATTGATAAAGACAAACAAATCACAGTAAAGAAGGTACTTTAAGCTGTAAATTTAAAAAAATATATAAAAGAGCTAGTATAATTCCTCTTTTGCCTCCTTCTTTTCTGTTCTAGTGGCTTATATAGAGCTTAATGGCTGCCAGGCCTGCCTTCCTACACTGGTGCTGGCATAGCTCAAAACCTTTTAAACTCTTTAGTCAGTAGGCTGATTCTACTGCTGATCTTCAAATTCATAATTTGGGGATTTGCAAGTTACTGTACAAACATTCATACTGAGTTTGCTAGATACTTTTCTTCCTGTATGCAAAGAACCAAAGATTGTAAGACTATTTCCAGTTAATGGAATTCTGTTTCTAGGATCCTGTTCTAGTTCTCATATGCGACATAAAAGGGGTTGGTTTATACATCTCTATCTTTAATTCATTTAATTTGGTTCATTGCACTTATTTATCTTAGGATTTATACCATTTTTAAAAGCATTCTTCTTAATTGATGTTCAAATAAAAGGTATTTTTTAGAAAAGAGACCAGACCCTCTTAATACAAAAATAGTCATAGTGACATGTTACTTTGTCTTTTGAGCAGTTCATTGCACAAGTCTCCTCTGGCACACAAATATCTGCAATGGAAACAGCAAAAGCCCCTTGTAGTGTAGCTAATACTGTGTAATGCAAGAAGGCAGACAGCAGGTGCTAATGTCTCAGAACTGTTCTAATATTACACCTATTTCCTACTTTTCTCAGTCTCATGTTTAATGTTTACAGTAGGCTGGCAGTGACTGTGCTGTAATTATATTTTTAGTTTCCGCCCGTAAGTTCTATAGAACTCTAAGACACTGTCTTTCAAGCTCTGTGTGTGCACACCGCATTATTATGACCCATTTTCATTACATGTGACAGATAGGATCCTAAATGTTAAAAGCACTGTGCACACATGGAATAAACTTTCACGTTCTAGGATCCAGAGAGGCACCCAAAAGCTGTAGTTATGTGACTTGAGAAGACGTCAGGACATGCTGCCAAGAAAGGGTATTCTTCCTCTGTTTTCTATATTTCCCACACCTTCCTCAAGATCAAGCATTTTGCTGTATGCCATGGCTAACATTGTGTGACTTTGTGACTGGATGGGGCAGTGACCTGAACTGGCAGGAACTATCTCTACAAAGGAGCCAAGACAAAGTAACTGATGTACCTGACACTGAGCCTAATGAATCCTGGTGCTCATACTAGAAAGAAGACAAGGATGTGTGGGCCAAAACAGTGGCCAAGGTAAAAAAACAGTAAACAGAAGAAGCTCACTGAAAATTATACTCTGAAATGCTCTCTTCTCACTTTTGCAGACTGGATACCCTCAGCTCCTGTACAGGACAATATCTGGGTTAGTAATTCCACTCAGTCGTTACAGTTGTCTTGCCATAAAACTGATACCAAGTCAAACTAAGAGGCAAGAAGCATCACCAAAGATGCAATTAAGCCAAGGAGTAAAGACTGTCTCCCAGACTCTCAGGGAGATTTCTCATGCAGTGTTTTTGCCAAGCATTACTATAGCAACTGATAAGAATATTGATTACAGCAGAATTCCCTTTCTTCTTCCAAATGCTGGAGGCAGATGATTTGTGTTTGGGTTTGGGGTTGTTTGGTGATACAGCACTCTCATCTGAGGGCAGTGCTATATCACAAATAATGCTGCAGATTTATGTTAAGAGAAGCTGTTAACACTGCGCTCATCTTCTGATTGTGAGTGATAGTACATTTAGGACTTGCAGGAAATATGAAAAGGAGATTGGCTTTCAGTTGCTTTGAGAATCAGCCTAAGTAAAGGACAGTTTATTTTAGTTAAGTAAAACATTTAGAAAACAGAATACATAGAAATTTTATGATAGTGATGGTAGACCACTGCATGTTCTTAAATATGCGTATTATATAGATGCAATGCTGCTATTTTGCCAAGGAAAAACACCTTATTTTTGTGGAGAAATAAAGAGAGGTTTATGGCAAGTTTATGTGGATGATGTAGTGAAAGATCATGATGTATAAGCTTTTGTCTTTCTGTTTTTTTCAGGTGTGCATTTAATACAGGTATGATCATGTCTTTGTGGATTATTTTCGTGTTCAGCATTTGTTGGTATTTGAACATGATTTCAAAAGTGGTGGATAATTTTGGAAGTTGTACTTGATAAATGCCAGACAGATAGTTTGTTTATCTGTGTAGCTTTTTTTCCTTTTGATATATGTGTCTTTTCCTAAGTATCTGATTTTACTTCACATTTGAAGGATATTTGTAAACTTCAAGTTGTATGCCTTTTTAATGCTCTCTGCTGTCAGATCTTTCCTGAATCCTTGGCTTTAATGGCTTTAACGGCTTTAATGGCAACAGGAAGAGCAACGTTACCAATCTTCTTACCTGTGACCAGGAAAGCTGACTTTCAAAGATCTGATTTGAAATAGGAATATTGCCCACAGATTTCCCCTACCTTTTCCTTACTGAACATGATTATTACTGTTTTCTGTTTCTGGCATTGACACACTCCTGTGGGTATCACTTTGTTACTTCTCATCCTTTCCTGAATGTTCTGGATGCTGGCTGTGATGTTTGAGTAAAAAATTTAAAATTCTGGCCATAATTAGGAGCACTTTTGGATGTGGCTACCTGGGAAATATGCACACTGTGTCTTGTTTATGTTTTGAGCTGTCATAAATCTTGAATGAGATTAGGTGCTTGCATCAGGGGAGGATATTTCTCTTTGAGCAATATTGTAGCAAAAAGGACAATGGACAGGTGAGAAATATCACTTTAAAAATACGTAAAACAATTTTTATAAGGTTTTTGATAAGGACTCCAATATTTGATTACTAGGAAAAAACCCCTGAGTTTCTTCTACCCTCATCATTGAAATTACTTCATCTATTGCCTAGAGTAAAAAAAAAAAAAACATAATAACAACTACTATTTTTGATAGGAAAAAAACTTGTATAAGGTGTAGATTCAGGATTGTGCAGAGAAATTACTTTTTCTGATTTGTGTGTTGGTAGAACTTCATACCAAGCCCAAGGGGCATAAAAAATTGTTTGTTCTTACTTTTTTGTTCTTACTGGATCTTGAGTGGAAGTTAAAATTTTCCTTCTGTTTTCCTGCTTTGCAATGGGAATTCTTTTTCCTCTCTCTATTATTTTAGAAAATTTTTCACCAAGATGTTTAACAACTTGATCCTTACATTTAGTAAAGCCCAAAACTAAGCCCATCTATGTTTTAGATGTTTCTCATTTTTTTCTCAACAACTCCACTGCTACTGTGCTGAAGTAGCTTGATCTCATACAATAAAAGATTAGTATAGTGTGAAAAATGTGAAATACAAACAGATAGAATTAAAACTGAAAGAAAAGGTTGGCGGTTTGTGGCTTGTTTGTATCATAGGATTGCTGTTAGCAAGTAGGAAATGCTCTGCAATAGTTTTCATACAGAAGCAACCACAGTAACAGTAGGTGAGTAGCCAGGCAATAGAAGGCACTTTCTGATATTTGTTGATGAGTATACCATCAACCAGAAGGAGCTCAGTAGAACAAATTTTTAGGCAGTGCTTTTATTTTGGTCCCTCCCCCTGCTCCCAGAGGGCCAATGTGTTATCTCAATCTATCAGTGTGTCTCTGTCTCTCTCGAATTATCTTTACAAGCTTAACAAATATGAGATGAAACTTGCAAAGAAGATTAAAACAGAGTATCAAGTTACTAAATCTGCAGGTAATTTTATTTGGTTTATGTTACTCTGGCTTGAAGATAGTACAAGTATTGCAATAAGTATATGGCCTAGTAACAATCAGACCTTTTATAATTTCAGTCTCTTCTGAAACTTCATTCGTCTGAAGCAGAAGTAGTTCTTAAAATTTCACAAATATATTTCAGGTGTATCTATCACATATTTTACATCAGTGATTGTTTTTTTCCCCAAGAGATCTGATTTAATAAATAATTTGTTTAAATAGTGAAAATTATAATCATGTTTGGCATATAAGAAATGTATGGATTGTTTAATGTTAATTGTTAATTGTGTAAATGGCTCTTTCAAATTTTAAATAAATTATTTTCTCTGTTGTTGAAAGAGGTGACTTTTAATGACATTCAACTAAACAGTAAAATGCTATTAGAGTATGAACAGCAGAATGAACACACTGCATATGACCACAGATACCTGTTCATTTCTACAACTGCTAAGTTGCTTCTGGTGACCTGATTTTAAATCTGATGTGCCTCCAGCAGATGTAAGTAAAGGAAACTCAGATGAAAATCTAAGCCCAAACGAGTAAATAGAAGTTTTGCTATTGATTTTTATTGAGTCAGGGACTATTAATAATTTACTGCAGATAATTAAAACTGAATTTGACTTAGAAGGATTATGTAAGCATGTCAAGTGGTGTGAAAATCCCTAGAAAAATGAATCATGACAGTAACATTAAAAGAAGGTTGAACTTCGAAAAATTAGAATTCTTTCTACCATCCTTCTCTCATGATTGTAAGAGATTTGCTTAAAGAATAAAGAAAATATCTAATTTTTAAAAAATGGAGATTTATTTATGTTCTTTAATAGCCTGCTAGGCTTGTGATCTCATCTCCTAATCAGATATATCTTTGAAAATTTGTAAGGTGTAGTTAAGTTTGTAAAGCCTATATGAACTAGAGGCTATTAGGAGGAGGTATCTAAATCTGCAGCTGTGCTGAGTGATAATTAACTCCACTGCATTAATTGTATTACCACTGCATTGTACATAAAAGCCTCCTGTCAAAGCCTGGCTTTATTTCAGATACAAACATCGTATGTCCTTTGTGCCTTGGGTATTAGCATGCCTACATGATTATTCATGTGTGAGTTTTGCTACTTAATTCACTAAAATGAAACATAAACATTGTAAAGCAGTAAAGTTGTGTAAAAATTCTCCTACTATTTCCTGGATTTAATTAATCTTATTGACATATTCTTGGATATTATTGACATGTGAGTGGGTAGTGGAAGCTCTGGGGAAGCTCCTCCTTCATTCTCAAAGTCTGCCTGTGGTGAATAATGGTAGATAAAAAGCAATGTCAAAATAGTTGCTCTGCATATTTGTGGCTTCTGCAGGTTCACAATAGTTAAATCTGTAATCCATGGAACAAAACTACAGATAGTCTCTAGAAATTACTCCTCTAGCTTACAGTATGGATGTCAGGCTACCAGCAATTTTTCTCTGAAATCCATTCCTATTTGGTCTTATCCCTCCTTATTAAGGCTTAAGCACAGGTGTTTTATCTTTTCTGGGAAACATAAAGAACTTGAATGCAACTTTGTTTTCTTGTTTTTCTAGAGGATGGGTTGGGTTTAGAAGCATGTGCTTTGCATCTGCTTCTGACTTTGGCAGGAAATTAGACTCCTAGAATCATTGTGTAGGAAGGGACTTCAACAACAATGTGGTTCCACCCTGCCTGTCATGATCAGGACACCTTCCACTAGACCAGGCTCACATCCAGAATCTCATCCAACCTGGCCTTGAACACTCTCAGGGATGGGGCATCCACAGCTTCTGTGGGCAGAGTGCCTCACCACCCTCAGAGTAAAAAAAAAAATCCTTCCCAATGGCTAATTTAAACCTACTCTTTGTCCATTTAAATATATTACTCTTCGTCCTGTCAATTCACGCCCTGATAAATAGCCCCTCCTTATCTTTCCTGTAGTGCCCCTATGAGTGCCAGAAAGCTGCTCTGAGGTGTCCCTGGAGCCTTCTCTCTTCTAGGCTGAACAGCCCCAACTCTCCCAGCCCGTTCTCAAATGGTAGATGTTCTGATCTTATTCTTGGTCCACTAGAGCAGGTGGGTATATCTTTTTTGTGCTGCAGACCCCAGAACCGGACACATTGGTTCAGATGGGTTCTCACCAGAGCCCTGATGGCCATGCTGCTTTGGATACATCCCAGGACATAGTTTGCCTCCTGAACTGTGAGTGCACGCTACCAGCTCATATTAATTTTTGAATCCACCAGCTATCTCAAATCCTTCTCCTCACAGCTGCTCTCAATTCATTCTCTGCCCAGCCTGTATTTGTGATTGGGATTGCCCTGAGCCAGGTGTGGGACCTTGCACTTACCTGGTTTAACTTCATGAGTTCCACAGGCCCACATCTCCAGCCCATCCAGGTCCCTCTGGATAGCATCCTTTCTCCACAGCATGTCAACTGCACCACACAGCTTGTTGTCAGGAGCAAACTTGCTTGCTGAGGGTGCCCTCGATCCCTCTGTCCATGTCAATGAGAATGATATTAAAAGATATTGGTCCCAATGCAGGCTTCTAAGGGGCACCAGTTATCAGTTGTCTCCACCTGGACACAGAGCTGTTGACCACACCTCTGTGAGTCAGATCAACCAGCCAATTCCTTATCCACTGAGTGCTCTCCCTGTCAAATCCATGTTGAGACAAGGATGTTGTGAAGGACTGTGTGAAATGCTTTGCACAGTTCAAGGCTGACTGACGAGTGTGACATTAGTCACACTTCCCTCATCCACAAATGTTCTAACCTCACTGTAGAAGGCCACCAAATTCGTCCAGCACATTTCCCCCTTAGTGAAGCCATATTGGCTGTTAGCAATGACAAAATTTCACTAGGGCATGATCACTGCAGCCCAGACTGCCTACAGTCTTGACCTTTCACATAAGTCTTTCTGCGATAGTGAGCAACAGATCCCAAAATTACTGTTCTTTGGTTGGAGTCTCCATCACCCATTCTAGAAAGCTATCCTCAATGGATCTGTTTCCTGGACTACTTGCAGTTTGTTGGGCCAATTTGCCAGATGTTACAGTTGGTTTAAGTTCCCTACCAGGCTCACGGCCTGCAAGCAGGAGGATTCCCAAGGTTGACAAACAGACTCCTCATCTCCCTTCAGATGGCCTGTAGTAGATACTAACAACAAAATTTCCTTTGTTGACTTGTTCTCTAATTATCACCCATGAGCTCTCAGTCCTGAAGTTCAAAGAGCTCCATGTGATCAATCTCATTATTAACACAGCAGGCAACTTTCCCACTTCTCCTTCCTTAAATTCTTTCTCACGAGGAAGATTTACAGTGTTTTCTTTTGAAGTGTAGGAGACCTAACAGTGAAGGAGACCTAGGCTAGGTTGCTGCTATTTTTAACCCACTTCCCAGTCTTACATATCCTCTCATTCCACAAGTTGCTAATTCTCCTAAAGCTATAGTACTAGTCTTCCTGCTCTTTTTTAACTTAGTCTGATGGGACAAGAATGGACTTTAGACTCCACCAATGAGATGTCATTGCTTCTATAGCATCAAATTTTGCACTGACTGCCATGGTTTTATTTAGCTTCAAAAAAAGGGTAAAATACATTCCTGATGTTTTAAAAATATGTAATTTTTTTTGCTCAGTCAATGAGTAGTGTAATATGATTGCTTTCTATAGACTCACTGATAAGAAAATCAATACTTCCCTCCTTGTGCCCTTCAACCAGTCCACTGTGTAAGGGGAGGGGAAATATGAAAAACAGGGATTTAAATGTATGAATAAGAAAATAAAAATTTGCTAGCTTGCCCTTCATGAGACTTCATAGGACACTCTTCCATGAGGAATATTTTGATGGTCTTTACTATTTTACACCTCTTTTTATACTATGCTTTTCCCTATCCCAAATTTACCATGCTTAATGTCACTAGGGAGTTTAAAAGCAAATTCACATCATACTTTCAGGTCATGCTATTGCAGCAGTGTTTATTTTTGCAAAGAATAATGTAATCAAGAAGCTGTTGGACAGCCTTTATTGCTAACAGCAGCAACTGCAACAAAGAAAGGCTGGCTCTATGGATAAATAACCCATTGCCAATTCTGTGAAAAAGCAGATGCTTGTACTTTTTGCAGGGAGTTGCATTCAAAGGATATAACAACATATTTACATAAGAATTGCAAGGATGTAAATACAGATTATTGAAAACTGAAAATTTTCCTTTTTTAGTTTTTCCTCCTCTAAGCTGTATAATATGTGTGAACATATATAAAAATATATATGAATTGTCACTGGGAAAATTAATGTTAAAACTTTGAAAGCAGTATTTCTAATAGAATCACAAGTATCCATTACAAGAGGATCTTAAACTTTATCAGAATACAGATGAAGGCATTTGAAATTTTCTGTCACCAGTGGTGAGGTTATTTTATCATTAGCCAAGTTACTCTTCATTGCAGTTCGCTCTAGAAAAAAAGTTGCTCTATTTTATTGAAAAAATGCTTGCAATGGGAAATGAAGTTTAAAAAAGTTACTACAACAACTGGTGTGAAATTACATTAGTTAACAAGACTCAAACTGCCCATGTGAAGTCATCAGGAAGATTTTCCTCTGAGAAAATTGCTGGCCCTGAATAATGTTACTTGTACAAATATCTTTCAGCACAGAGGTAATAATCAGGTTAGTTTATTCTGATTGTCTTTTAACATGTGAACTATTAAGACATCAAAATTACTTCTGTTGTTTCATGACAACTCCCAAATACTTCTGGAATACCAGCAACCAAGCTGGTGAACGTGTGTACCAAGTAAGTGTTTACAAAGTGATCACAAAGATTCTTTTGGGCTTTGAATGTAAGCCTTAAGGTTGAATAAAAACCATGGCAGTGGTAAGTCTGCCTTCAGCATCCCTTAGGATGTTAGAGGGATGTGTTGAGTGAAGGAATGGAAAGAGCTGTGCCATAGATCTTCAGATCACTCTAACTGAGAGACTTCTTGAGGCTGTTTACTCCACACCAATTTAAAACCCAAACAGTTTATGATGGGACAAATAATCATTGCTGTTACCCTTTGGGAACTTTCTAAGTAAATTTATCATTCCCTCATCCTTAACTTTATAATCATCCTTAACTCTATAATCATGTCTGTTTACTATCTAAAGACTTGAAACCATGAAAATCATGAAAACCAGAGGTGACAGATGCTCTTAGAAGTTTCCAAACAAAAAGAACCAGAGTCAGAATAGGAGTAGTAAGTTAAAGCATTTATTGCTAGAAGTTGAATTTATTTAAGACAATAAAAATTTATTCAAGACAATAAAAAAATACCACATGCATTTGATTATAATTCTAGTGAGAGATCTTATACAAATCCAACATAAAAACCCACAGCAGATGCTGCTATTTATTAATTTTGCCAGTTCATTAAGTTCTTTGTCTCATGCTGCTAAATGCTTTACAAAAATATATAACAATAATGCTATTGTGATACACCCTGAAATGTGGAAATTGTCAGAACAAATTCATCTAGTTGGAGAACCTATCAGTGTAAAAGAATAAATAAATTTATTTTCTGTCTTGAAACTGTCAGAAACTTTTTCTTTCTGCTGGTCAAGTCAGTTGACACAACTGTGGTTCTGACAGGTTGACTTTGATTGCTTGTACCTAACCTCCTCATCAAATCTAATTTGCATGAAAGAACAAAGCTATAAGGAATTAAAAATAGACAGCGCAAAAGAATGCACTTTATGCCTAAAGTGCAACATTTGAAGTTTAGGGTAGCACAGATCAATTCTTTTTGTCCCATGCAACTGCAAGTTAAAGAATTTGAAACTCAACTAAGATATCAAATGGGAAATGAGACTGCCAACAACATGAAGAGTAAAAGAAAAAAAAAACTAGAGGTGATATTTCTATTCAGGTGAACAGTAGTAAATGGTTATTTAAATAAAAACTGGTAATAAAAGTCTTTCTGAAAGAAGCATCATATCTGCAACAAATATGTTATGTGACCTTCCCTAGAATGGCACCTTAGAGTCCATATCTCCTGTATGTTTATCTGTCATGCTCTTGTTTTAGCAGCTATGTAAACCCAATACTAACAAGAATTATAACAAGGTAAGAAGAGTTGCAGGAAATAGCTGGTGCATTCAAGATTTATTCTTCATATAATCTTGCTTATCATGCAATTTAAATTGTAGTCTGGTTTGAACAGGGGCAATGAATTTAATATTTTTATAAAAGGTGCACAAGACAATGTCAGAAAAGAGAGATTTTCCATTAGAATTGATATCCTTTATCAATTTCAGTTGCCAAAAGAAATTAATTTCTGTCAAGTGAAGACATATAGCAGCCAAATATTCCTAGTGGTTCTTGACCAACTTTTGAGTTAAACAAACTGTACACAGAAAATCTATCATGTGCAAGGTTTTGTTGTTGTTGTTTGGTTTGGGGTTTGTGTTTGGGGCTTTTTGCTTGTTTGTTTGAGGTCTTTTATCTGACATAGTTCAGCCATATTCAAAATGTTTTAAGTAAAGAACTAGAGCAGTAATATGTAGTAGAGCAGTATATCTGTTATATCTATAGTTATTTTACAGATCACAACAATTTAATATGACTCTTTCATTCGCAAAAGATAACCCAGTAATTGACCCAAATCCTCATAAGTTGTTTATGGAATGCTGCTTTATTTTCCAGAAAATTCTGAACTAGATCAAATTATTAGAATCTGCAATTATCTTTCAAATACTATTGGTAGCTATGAATGTGTTTCATGATGATTTACACTATATTGAATCCTGAGGAGAGACAAATGTCTCAGTTAAGTACATATGAAGATTCTGCATCTGCAAATTTGTTTAAAATAGATTTTAATTACGCTGGAGAAATTTAAATGCACTGATAGCAGGTTTTTGTGATGTGCCATTTTTTATAGTAGAAAAGGGAGACACAAATACAGAAGGCTTTTTAACTTGTTATGTTGTCCCTTTTTATTTTTTCTAGATGTCTGACTCTTACTTTTAAATTGTTAATGGTATAAATGAAAGAAAAACACAGCAACTGTAATCCTAGCCAAATTATTTCACTGTCCTAAATTTCTGATGTCATTTAGCTGTTTGAAGTCTCTTTTGGTGTTGAGTTTTTCTCATGTGTAAATCATTTACAGAAAAAATATTTTCTATTAAGATAAGATTCCTGTTCTGGCACATCCTAAATATACTCAAATAACTTTTTCATCTCCCTAATTTCTTTTCACTTATCTGATTATGTAGTTTTTGCTCAAGTGTCATCCAATACATGGATTTTGTCAGTGTCATTTCTGATCTCTGCTGACAGTACTTAAATTTCTCTTCTTCTGAATTTCTTATTTCAAGGTATTTGCTTGTGCCCAACAGATGAAGATCTCTGGAGCAGGAGTCTCATACTAAATTTGCTTCGCCACAGCATGGTGAGACCAGCCAAAAGAGGGGGAGGAGAAAACACTTAGTGCTAATGAAGTGAAAACAGTAAGATAAAGATGACTCAAGAAGTCAGGAAATATACTTGCTCACATGTCATTAGATTCTTTCTCTCTCTTTGGCAGAATTGTTTGCAAAAATACAAACAAGAAAAAAGTCAAACAGAAAGAAACGGGGGAAAAAAAGAGGAAAATAGGGACAAAACCCTCCCATAGTAGATTACTGGGCAAATTACCTCTAGCAAAGAGTTACCACTAAAAAGTTTTTCCAGGTCAGGGGATGGCCTTAGCAAGCTGAGCGATGTGAACATATCAGGCATTATAGGTAGTGTTACTTTTTTCCTCCTCTGAAGGGAGGTACTATTCTTCCCTCAGCGGCATGTGACTATCCATTTACTTAGATCCACTTTGGAGAAATAGTTCTGAAAGGCATGCTGATTTTTAACTCATGCTGTTATGTGGTTGACCTTTTGAGTATTGTTTGTAGTGGAATTTGCTCCTATGCAGGCCTTTTGGAATTTGAAAGCTGTGGGGATTTGGAGGGGTGCCTAACAACTGCGGAAGGGATTATTTCTCAAGTATCTTCTCAAGTTATTTCTCAAGTATCCAGCCATCTCTGCAGCTAACATTAGCCTAATTGGGACTTTCTCCTGTTATATTTCTGTATAGTTGACAGGAATGAGCAATGGTGTGTGTTTGAGACAGGAGTTGGAAATTGTTTTCCTAATTCTGTTCAATGTGTAACTTTTTTAAAAAAAACCTTTTCATGCCCATTTGTACAATACACTATTGCTTTAAACTAGTCTCATCAAAGCAAACGTGCCTTCACAGTTGGAACTTGATACTGGGTCTTCCCTAAACTGCTGCTTTCTGTAGTTTTTGTGAAGTTACAAAAACAACAATTTGTAGGTCAAAGATGGCAGGAAACACAAGAAAATTCAGAGCTCTCCGACTTGGCAGGAGGAAAGAAAGGTTAAATGATACAGGCTGGTCTCCTGTAATAGCTATAGAGTAAATTGACAAGTGTTCATGAAATAGGAAGCTGCTGGTCCCTTGGTTCAGCTCTGAGACAGGGTGGTGTCACCTGACATGGAAATTGCTTTGGCTGCTCCTGTGCCAGGACCCCACTGCTAGGGGCTGACTCTGCTCCTTGACTGCATTTCTCTCTTCTTTCAAATGGTTTCTAAATGTAGAGAAACAACATTTTGAGAAACAACATTTTCTGGGAAGGGAGGAAGGGGGGAAGCAAGGGAGGAAGGGTGGGAGCGAGGGAGGGAGGGGGGAAGGAAGGAAGGAAGAGAGGATGGAAGGAAGGAAGGAAGGAAGGAAGGAAGGAAGGAAGGAAGGAAGGAAGGAAGGAAGGAAGGAAGGAAGGAAGGAAGGAAGGAAGGAAGGAAGGAAGGAAGGAAGGAAGGAAGGAAGGAAGGAAGGAAGGAAGGAAGGAAGGAAGGAAGGAAGGAAGGAAGGAAGGAAGGAAGGAAGGAAGGAAGGAAGGAAGGAAGGAAGGAAGGAAGGAAGGAAGGAAGGAAGGAAGGAAGGAAGGAAGGAAGGAAGGAAGGAAGGAAGGAAGGAAGGAAGGAAGGAAGGAAGGAAGGAAGGAAGGAAGGAAGGAAGGAAGGAAGGAAGGAAGGAAGGAAGGAAGGAAGGAAGGAAGGAAGGAAGGAAGGAAGGAAGGAAGGAAGGAAGGAAGGAAGGAAGGAAGGAAGGAAGGAAGGAAGGAAGGAAGGAAGGAAGGAAGGGCAAGGAGTAGTAAATTTTCCAGTTCTCTGGTAGATGTACCCGTGGTTATATACTGGTGCATCAGACAGAAAAATTGCAATGCTCTGCCTTCTGTCTGTTTAAATTAAAAAAAGAAAAAATCAAAAGAGAAGTAGAAATAAACCATTGTGACCTAATACTCCAGCCTGCAAATCAATGATGGCAAGGCTTCACAAGCTAAGCAGTTTGTGTCTGACCAGATATGAGTGGGTATTGCAAATCATTTTTTTTTTCTGAATCTCTGAGCTTAAGCTACCAATCTTTAGGGATGAGTGGTCTTTTTCTGCAAGACACATATTTGTTCAAGTGATGCAGTGAGACAGATAGCAGCAAGAGAAGATATAAATCAGCTTCTCTGCTACACTCAGACTTTTCAGTTTGTGGCACTGTGGTTCACAGAGCTAGTAGGGGGAAACATGGACAAATCAATTTGAAACAATTTAAAGAGGAAATCATGTGCATTGGAACTGTAAGCTTAATTTCCCATGTGCTAGCAGAGCTGCATAGGAAAATTAATGCCTATATCTATCTCTATTCTTATTTCACATGTGCTATACAAAACTTAGCTGTCTGAAGTATTTTCTTGGCTTATCACTGCTGTTACTAAAGGGTTTTTTGTTTGTTTGGAGGTCTTTTCAAATGGGTTCATCATAAGACTGTTCAAATCAGGCCCGGAGTCCTGTTGCAAGAATGCATTTTTGCTATTACCAAAATACTCCTAACAACAGAAATAATTCTGTTCCACTTCATATTCAAAATAACTCTACTTCTATTGGTTAAAGCCATGTATAGATTCTGCACTGCCCCAGGACTAAAAAAATTGCCATAAGGTACAAAATTAAAGCAATTCAAAACAGTCAAAGTGTTGAAATGTTTACAGAGGTGGACAACGAGGATGGTAAGAAGTCTCAAGGGCAAGACTTATGGGGAATGTCTGAGGCCATTTGTTTTGTTTAGCTTGACAAACAGAAACTGAGAGATGACCGCGGCAGTTTACCACTTCCTAAGGAGAAGGGGTGGAGGGGGGAGCAGGGGAGGGGTCTAAGTTCACCACTTATCTCCTTTCATGAGGAAATGGAATAAAAATGCATCAGAGGAAGTTCACAATTAATTTTAGGGAAAGGTTCACTGAGAAGGATGTTGGTCCGTTTCCCCAGGGAAGCAGTTGGTGGCACCAACCTTGTCAAAATGTCTTCAATCAGCATCTGGATGATGTTCCTCACCACATGATCTAGTTTGAGGTAGTTCACAAGGAGCAGGGTGTCAGACTTGATGATCCTTGTCAGTTCCTTCCAATTTGAGATATCCTGTGATTCTACGCTTCTATTTGTGGCACCTTCCACAGCTCCTTTTGGAAGGGGGAAACATCAGACCGCACCAAATGCTTTGTTATATGCCTGGTTCCCATTCACTCTCTCTTCTGTTCTGATTCATTAAAATATGCACTCCTTCTAATGCTGACTGTTTCTACTAATAACAAGGTTATTCACCTACACTTACTTGACAGATGTTACATTTTTCTGTTACTCTCTTTTCAGGCTGTATATAGATAGACAACCAAGGTATGTATGATGCACATATGACATTAACCTACCCTAGAAGAATAACTTGTACTGTGATTTTCATGCAGCCCATGTCAACTATGCTGTTTCTATAGGGCACCTGGGCTTGGGCAGATACAAACCACACCATTTTATCTAGGTGTAACATGATAATTCATGTTTAATATCATGACTGAAATGTAAGACTGTGGTTTAAGAATGGTAAGTCCAAATATAGAGCTCTCATTGGCACTCACCTCCACTCCTCGTAGTAGGAAATTCTAAAGTCAAAGATCACAGGAACATTTTACTGGGAACAGCAATGAGAGAAGACAATAACAGCAGCAATATTAAAAACAAGTTGTACAAAGAGAGGGTGATTTACATGTCAAGTGCTCACCAAGCCTGAGGCAATGAAAAACAATGGTGACCAGATTTCATTACCCCACTACACTTTTTTTCCAACTGTTAGCCATGCACTTTAAGGTCTTTAAATCTATATAAGGCTTTTTCTTCATTCTTTGACTAATATTTAATGACCCCTCTGATTTTCTCCAGTTTTTCAGTATATCTTTTTTAAAAATAAAGGCTCAAAAATTCCTGAGGGACTTCAAGCCTGACATCTTAATTTCATATTAAGAAGTAAAAAGCCTTCTGATACTTCCTTTTCCTTTATCTCTCAAAGGGCTTTTGATACATTGGCTTTTTTAGTCAAAAATTGCTACATTACCTTTTTCAGTCAAAATATTGCAAAAGAATTTTTTTATTTAGTGAGTTTCCCCTCCTTATTCTGAATTCTTTTTATTATACCTGTAACCTCACACTTTGTCATACAAAAAAACTTTTCAAATTTCAAAGCAATTTCAAATAGGCCACCTTGAAAAAAGAAATCACATTGGTCTGTCATATAACCATGGTCTCTTACATAACCATGTGTATAAAACTGCAAACCTTTGTTGAGCCAGACCATCCCCTTTCTTGCATCCTCATTACTGGCATGCCCCCAAACACTTTCCTATTACTAGAGATTAATTTGGTACTATTGATCAGAATATTTTAGACAAAATTTGCAAAATGCACTTTTTCTCCACTTGCTTGTTATGAGAAAGTGCTTTATTGCATAATATCCCTTCTCTGAATGTTGCAAATGTTTAACTTTTTGTTGGAAACCAAGACTACCCAGTACATAACATGAAACATAGGTTTCGTAACATGAAATATACCATTTTAAATTTCAGATAACAGTATGGTTACCTGCAATAAAAATAAATTCTGACAAAAGGTACAGAATGCACTTATCAAGTGCAATTTATCAAGTTATTAAAAAGAAAATACTAAATACTCATCTCTTAATGAAAAATTAATCTCACAGTCACTTAGATCAAGTACTATTTTCAGCATCCCCACAAAGTCAGCATTTTTGAAGAGATAAAAAATAAAGTTAAAAGACATCAAGAATACATGGATTATTTACTAACTGTATGTAAAGCTAGGTCACAGAACATGCAAGAATATGTTAAATGAAAGCATCAGTCTGAAGGATTTTATTTCTGCTCCATTTTTATCTCATACTTTTAATTGGTGTGCTTTGCTTGTCTTTAGTTAGATGGTTGTTGTGGGGGGATTCTCTCTACTTGTCATTCCTTTGTTATATAAAATATCTAGCATATTGCACTAGAAGAGACACTATTGAAAAGGCAAAATATCTGAGCAATGGCAGCTTCTTCTATTGTGCACCAGCCAAAGCCTGGAAGCTTTCTTTTGTGTCTTTATAGTGGGAATGTTGTTGAACATCCCCTTGAAAGAAATGATAAAGAAATGATGGCTTGTTCTGTTTCTGTCCCAATATCAATGTCTTTTTGATAACAGACTATATATTCATTATTTTTGTCATGTCTTCATCATCATTAATAATGTAACATCTCAGGAAATCAAACAATATTTTAGTCAGGAGAAAAATAAGTATGATTTGCATAGCTGCACAAGAAGACAATGCTTCCAATTTTTTGAATGGGGGGCAGTGAAAGTCTCATCTCATAGAGACAAAAAGACTGCAGAAACATATCTATAGTAGGATTAGGTTGGAACATGGATAAAATTGGTTTTTTGCATCGCATCATGCCTCCATGAATAGCAGTGACACTAATGGCATTTAATAGTGACACTAGAGTAATAGGTCATATAACTTTTGTATGAGCTATTTGAATTAATTTAAAGAGAGTTTTCATGAAAATTTTAGTTTCTTACAATGTAATAGCAAGAATGAGCAGGGCACTTGTGCTTGTACAGAGAAGGGAAGGGGAGTAGAAATCTTCAAGCTGTTTGTTTTACGAGAATGTCCTTCTGGTATCAAACATTAATATTAACAAAGAAAAGTAATACTTGGCACTGAATTCTGTGCACTTAAACGGTGTCCAAAAAAACCCCGACTTTTAAAAGTGAGTGAAGTTATGTCCATTTCACAAATCCTAGAAAAGAGACAAAACCAAAGCAACTGATTTGACCAAAATGCCTGAAGAAGTCCACAGGACTTCAGAAAGGCACTGGCACTTTCAAGGACTATTACCTTAAATATGGCTTTTGGGAGAGAGACAAGTAAAAATTATGCCTTCAGGTATTGGATCCCCAGGACTCTAAAACAGTTTTTATTTTGAAAAATATAATAATCCACTATTTTGTAACTTTTTTTCACGAGTCATATTTAACTTTTACCTGAGAGTAAGCACTGAAACCATCTAGCTCAGTTGGTAAGAACTATCCAGATGGAAGGAGAAAGGGGACACTAAAACTCAGTCTGAGAACGGATATGTTCCCTGAGGGAAAGAACCTCTTCTTGGGCTTCTGCAAGGACCATGCCAAAATTGGTTGTCTGCCTGCTAAAACCAGATCAGCAGCCAGCTAAACATCTCACTGTTTTATGGGTTCTCTTTTATAGAGCTGTCATTTCAGAATGGATAACATTCCTTCTGCAAGTTTTCTGGTCATTGATTAACCCTTTCTTTGCTTCAAATGAACCCACAGAAAGATATTACACAAGCTTTCAAAGAATATATCTTCAGGTGCTGGCTAGCAACCACTTAGGGAAGTAATTATAGGACATGCAAAGAGCAGTTAATTTGTGGGATAGAGAGATGCATGGTTTTGTTAATTTCTAAACATGCAGTTATATCTTTTTTTTGTAACCTGAAGTTACTGAACAGGAAGGCAGTGCCTGAAATAAAGGGCAGGTCGGTGCCAATGCTTCTTTGCCCTTTTAAGTTTCAGCTCTGCCACTGAGTTCACTGAAGTCCCACCTCATCTCTTCCCCTTGAAATCACCTTTCAGAAAATTTGTGCATGCACACATTCCCTGCCAGACAAAATAAAAATCATAGCTTCATCGATCCACACAGAAAACACCTGACCAATGTGGTTTCAATTCTAAACATACAGCTGGTAGCATTCCCAGTAGCATTGGATTATTTTCAGCATTTGGAAGTGAAATCCACCTCGGAGGTCTAAGGGGAGTCTGTGAGATCTGATATCCAGACTTCATTCAAGCTTTAGAAATTTTGATTGCCATTACCTCAGTAGTCAAGGACCCGTTTCTTGTAAGTGACTACTGGATTTGTAGCTTTCAGTCCTCACTGAGTAAATTAGGAATTTCTACACTTGGCAGGATGTTTTGGAATATTTCCATTTACTTTTATGTATTCTAAAATACCAAATTAACATAATGTCTAAAAAGATGAGTGCATTGCCTTCTTAAATATACCCAGGTGTTAGCCTCACAAAGCATTTAACTTCAATTGGTGCTGAAAACCAAATTGACCTAGAAGGATAAATTGGGATTTCTAAAGAAATATATGCTAAATTACCTCAGGGAACTGAATTTGTAGCTCAGCTCAAACAGTAATTTTCTCTATTGGCAGTGGCATAAAGAGACATCCACTTCCTTTATAATATATGCTCTTCTGGATGACCTTTGGCAAATTTCACTGGATCATGTGAGTGCTGCAAAAGACAGTGACAGCCATAAATAAGCAAAAAAAAAAATCCATGGAGGGATTTTATTTTAAAGTTTTCTTTCTGCAGAATAACAGAGTTGGGGATACTGATACACACATTGAGTATTCCTTGAATTGTACATTATTGCCATGATTATTTACATTCAGGGATCTATCAAAATTTCAATTACTTTTTTGTGAATGAAGAAAGGAAATACACCAATTATTTCTTGGCCAACCTATGAGATATTTTTGATGATCACTACATTTGGCAGAGAAGCAATTTCACAAGCTGGTCTGCATTAGTATTTGTATGGCTTCTAGGTTATAGCAAAACATCAGCCTGCAGTTTTGCTGAACATTTCTTGAAATATTAAATTTCTTGATCATCTGTAATGGTTCCAAATGCAGAAGCAGCTAACAATCTGAATAACAGGTACTGGTGGAAACCTCAAGATCTGTTTTGACCTTGCAATGATTTTTACTTTAATAATTGATACATATCATTTTAGCTAATGCTATCTTTTCTAAATGGTGTTCTATTTTTATTTTAATATTTTTTTATTTTAAATTTATTTAATAATTTAATTTAAATTTATTTTAATAATTTTTAACTCATGCTTGCATGAGTTAAAAATAAAGTGAAGTAAAACCATATTCAAGGTTTAATTTTGATTGAATTTAGCAGCATTTGTTCTGGAGCAGATGAGATTATTTGAAATGACACTTCACAAAATGCCATGTCAAACTCTTACAATTTATAACTTTTTGTATTAATAGGCACAAATTTGACTTATAATTCTGTTACAGAAAGACACCTTCAGTGGGTTAACAGATGTTTGCAAATTGTATTATGACAGATGGTACTGATGTTCATTTGGATTAGAGATTCACATGGAGAATACAGAAATTTGTAGCTCCTTTGGAAGACTAGAACAGGCTCAATATTTCACAGATATGCTATGGGGCTGAGAAACCCAGAGCAAACCTCATCCCTGTCCATTTACTCTTTGTAAGCAACAGAACAGGATTTCTTTGTACCTTTTGAAAGCATGTGGCGACAAGCCAAGTGGGAATGGCTTTAAAGCGAAAAGGATAGATTATATGTTAGGAAGGAATTCATTACTGAAAGGATGCTGAGGCACTGGAACAGGTTGTCTGGAAATGTTGTGGATGCCCCATCACTGGAAGTGTTCAAGGACAGGCTGGACAGGGTTTTGAGTAACCTGGTCTAGTGGAAGGTGTCCCTGCCCATGGCAGGGGAGTTGGGATGCAGGGCTCTTTAAGATTCCTTGCAACCCGGGCCATTCTAGGATTCTAGGATTTATGCTTCTAACAACCTGCAGTTGTAGATTTGCAGCTGAGGAGATACAGTACCAGGCCTCAGCTACAGAGCAGGTGTGCTAAATTCATAGCCAACACACACTGGTGCTTGTTCCCGTCCCTCCCTAAATCTCTTCTGTATGAGAAAATTTGTATCTGCACAGTAATATATTGATAACTTTCACTTGATCACAGTAAATTCCAAAGTAAATAACAAAGCCATTTAACATCTCCCTTGCCTTCTCTGATGTCTCTCTCTCATAAGTAGCTTTCATCTGAAATTATATCAACAAAAAGTCAAGTCTTCTTCTGTGTCCCCATTGTGGTGGTTTTAACTCAATTGGATGAGTTTTTTTAGATACAACTTAGAGAAACATTACAAAGCTTCCTAACATGATTTAATTGCCTAGGAGAGGAAGAAATATTAGAAGGTGTAAGGGTCATTCATATGTTAAAATTATTCTGTGATCCCAAGGAGTACTTGTAAAACCTTTCTAAGTGCAATAAACCATTCCAGGTCCCAAACTTCTAAAAGGAGTTAACTGTCAGATTACTATGATTTGTGCTTCACATTCCCATCAATACCAGGAAACAGAAGAGAATCTCAAAAAAAATAAAGGAGAAAGCTTTAGTGGAATATCAGGCAAAAATGTCTGTGAAACACGATTTCAAGCAAATCTTTTAAGTGATTTATTTCATCATTTGATTGAAGCACAAAGGGCAAACATGCATTTTATTTGGGATGCAAGTGAAATAATGGATCCCTTTCACTCTAATATCTGTAGCCAACATTATATTCTGGTCTTCAGTGTGTATATGTATACGTAGAATTGTGGGTCACCCACTACACCACTTGCACTGGGCAAAGATCTTCTTGTGAAGATCTCAGAGGAAGTTTCTGATCAGATGCTATTGAGGAGAAGAAGAAAAGCAGTTTCTTTTTTAATAACTCAAGAAAATTAACACATTAGTGATGCATGACCCTAGTGACATCTCTTTGCTAATTAATCCCAAATCTTCCCTAACCCCACAGTTTGGTGCAGGGATATCAAAGGTCAGAGCAGTGGAGATTGGTGCCAGTTTTGTAAGGGACAAAGACAAGCCTCTGGTTCCCACAAGAAAATTCATAGCTACACTATCCCAAATTCCTGATTTCTCCTTATAAAAATCTGTCATTTGGAACTCTAATTCTGCTGTGATTTGCCAAAGTATAAGAACTTTGAGCCAGTGTTCCACATATTCCACTTTTTCAGTAGTGTGAAGCACAGAATGAGCTCTCACTGAAAAAGAGTAGTAATCGCACCAAATCAGTTGAGGCTTTCTCTACATATATAGTAAAAGGACCTTATTGTATGTTTTACTGCTTTAAAAAAAAATTTAGCTGCTGAGCAATCTTTGTTGATGTAGTGCACATGGAAAAATGTCCAGTAATTTATTGAATTACCTAATTCTGTTTTATTGCAGCATTGTGTGAGAGAGTACAGTAGGAACAACAATTCTGTGTTTTAAAGACAGGATAAAATTTTTAAGATACATTAAGAGAATATCATCATTATGCCTGAAAAAACTATATAAACCACATGTTAAATTTTCACAGTACTTTGTTTTCTGAACATGCTATGGACGTTTTAGGATACTTTAAATTGAGAGACCCAGGACTAATTTTAAATTTAAAGTGAGTTGTGTTTTTCAGATACCTCTGAAATATCCTTTATACCTAGAATCCTTGTGAAAGACTCTTATTTACACAACCAGTACCGTATGAATATGTGCATGTACTGCCACAGAAGAGAGAAAGTGAATTTAATACTAGCAGAAATTGGTGAAAGGGATTTTTTGACTTCTGACTTGCTCTTTATAAATCAATGTTAAGAAGCATATGAGGAAAAAGTCAAAAGCAACCACGGGTTGTGGCAGGAGGCTCCTGCCTCACTCCCTGCTGCAGAAAGCTTATCTGCTGTGTCCTTCAGCTGGTGCACATAGGTGAGACAACCCAGGCCAGACAGATGTCCCACAGGGAGTTATCTCTGACAGCAAGAGGGCGAGATCCCCAGCTGACAAAGAAACATCTTTGCCTTGGGAGCAAGATGTATAGAGACACAGGTTAGGAATTATTGACAGAAAAACACTGCTTTTGCACTACAAAAACTACACAAAATTTCATGGAGGCAGAAGTATCCTACACACCTATGGAAATATGTAGGTCTCCTCCCCGAACCATTGGATTTATCTTTATGGTTACTTTTCCAGAAAGTGGAGTCACTATCTCTGATGTGTTTAAAAAAAGATTGGATGTGGCACTTGGTGCCATGATTTAGTTCAGATGTTAGGGCATGGGTTGGACTTGATGGTCTTGAAGGTCTCTTCCAACCTAATGATTTTGTGTTCCTGTGAAATTGAGAGCACAGGATTTTTGATGTATGCCTCATCAGAAACTGGATGGTAAGATACATGGAATCCTAATCTCTACTATTTCTTCACTAGCTGAAATATGAACCTTATTATAGTTCACTGAATTGTTTATCTGCTAGTAGTGTACTTTTATTTATCCTTTGTAGTTAGTAACCTTTAAAAGTCTTATGTCAGTTGAATTTGTGTCTATTAAATAAATAACTCATTTTTTATTAAACCTAATTGGCCATTATTAAGAACTTGCAAACGAGAGTGGGTTTTGGGGTGCTAGCTGCCTCAATAAACTACTGTCTACTGTCAGAGGCCTGGGCAGAGGCAAAACTTGCTTAAACTCCCCTCTCCATTCAGAACAAGGTTCAGAGAGATTTTTCTGATAGGGTTTGTAAATGGACTTTAGGTCTTGATAAATTTGCATAATGATACATTTAAAATTTCAAATTTATTTTGTTATACATAGCCGTGGAGTTAAGGCATATTCTTTTTGAGATATGAAAGAGTAAGAGTAATGGCTTGTGAAAATGCAGATTTGATAAAAACAATAGGTTTCTTTTTGAAATAATTTAATTGGTTTTAACTTGGGTTTTTCTTTGTTGTATCTATACATCAATATTCCTGCTAAATAAAGGAACCTATGTCTGTAATACTTTGTGGTTTCCTCAGTTCCAGCTGTCTTTGAAAACATTGGGGCACTTTTCACTTGCTAAAAAACATGCATATAGAAATAACTTAAGGAAGGAAATCAGAGTTAACAAAGAATTTTTGTATGGCAGCCAAAAAATATAGGAAGATCAAACATGTACAGGAAAATTATGAGTGGGAGGAAGGGAGAGAGACAGGGAATGAAATACTTCAATTTTCATATGCTGCTACAAAAGGTAAACAAGCAAGCCAATGTGCTCTTGTATCTGTAGAGAGATGTGTTACAGCTGTAGCACTCATCATCAGAATGCTTGTATGCTGAATGGCTTTGCCTCTGTGGATGTGAAGCATCATTATGCAGTGGAGGTATTGAGGATCTGGGATATTAATTCAGGCATCCAGAAAGAAAAAAAAAAGACATTAAAAATTCTATTAACTGACTAATGACTTTAATTTTGATTTTGAAGAGAAAATATGGCAACTGACAAACAATGTGAAGAAAAGCTGTACTGAACCCTGATCCTGAGCAGGAAAAAGCAACATATTTCTGAAACAAAGATAATTTGGAACTCCTGACCCACCTTTGTCCCTAAGGAAGGTCACAGAGAGCAGAACCAAATTGTGTCTTGCTTTCTTGCTGCCCCACTCCAATTACAATTTCTGATTTTGTATTTCCCAGTGGTTCTGCTGGATTAAGACATATTGCTAGAAAATAAGAGCTGTCTCCAAGTCTGACCAGGTAAGATAAATCTGTATCCATTTAGCCTGTATTTTTTTCAATAAGATGCCTAAGGAAGAGGGCAAGGACAGGTTGAACATACCAGAGTATTTCACACTGTCATCCACTGTTGTAAAGATTGAAGTAGTCAGGGCAAGTCACTGGCTCTGCTTTGAGCTGAATTCAGCACATATGTTATACAAGACTTGAGCTGCCTGAGGGTCTGAGGAGCTCAGGCTGCCTCCACACAAAACCAAACCTTGGGCACCACCCTGGTCACAGAGAAACAAGTAGCACAGACCACATGCTGATCTGCCACAGAAATTTCCTCTCCAAAACTGACATACTAATTTCCTTTAAAATTCTCACAAGGACAGGCAATCTTTCACAGAAGTTGTTTGAAATGTCCTTTTGAACCCGAGAAATAAAAAGATATTATGCTGACTTAGATAATCTATTCACCTGTCTTAAAGAAAGACTGCAAATGTGACTTAGAAATGTGTTACCTATGCTGATCTAATACATTCAGAATTTAGACAAGTGGGATTTCAGCTCTGTTTGTGTCCCCAGAACTTCCTGGTGAATAACTGCAATAGTTCCATGCTGTATGCAGTTCACCTTGAGCAGCTCCAGGCCCTTTTTGCCAGCTCTGTTATACCCAGGGCTGAGATTCATCTCAGTACTGAGGAGTGGTGACCCTGGATAGCCATCCCTAACCAGTTTTTAAATAATCAGACTGGCAAGCAACATTTCTGAGATCTCTACTTACCAGCCAGCCTACCACCACTTTCCAGTAGTGACTGCTTCCTCCAGCTACACCACATATTTTGGGACACTCCAAAAACCTGAAGATGGGAATCAATTGGACAGTTTGGCAGCATACATATCTCATACTGGTTCATTTTAAAGGGATAAGGGGTCAATATGCTTTATCATTTTTTAAGTTTAATCTTGAGATAAAGAAACCCTGGCAAAACCTATCCTGTTCCACATACACCTCATAATCTAGCCCTATCCCCCAAGTGAGCAGGGCACCAGGCAGAGACAGGAGTCAGCTGTGGAGTTTAAACATCCTACTTTGGTCTTCCCCCAGACTTGTGCATGATTTACTGCTCCAGATGGATCCTTATAACTTTGCAAGACCTAGTGATATTAATCCAAGTGTAAAGACCTGGCTGATGTCATCATGAGAGCTCTTCCAGTGCATTTTCAAAGTTTTGGGGAATCTAGAGGGGTCCCACTCAACTGCAAGTTGGCAAATGCAATAATTTACAAGACAGGCAAAAAGGATGACCTTGGTAATGGCCATGTCTTTAAATCACAGGAACTCAGGAAAGTGGCTAACTCAGGTCATATATTCCACAAATCAGACATCTGTCTAACTTTACTGGCATGTAACTTTAGATAATGATCATTACAAAATAATTTTTTAAATTGCAATATTTTTACATCTTTTGAATGTGTACTAAGTCCATAGAATACACAAATCTTTGAATATACTTGAAGAATTAAGATTTTGATCAAGTGGATACCATGGGAAATGAGGCACTTACCATTCTTTTGGAAATACTTTTTTTTTTTTTTTGTTTGGACTGCATGGAGTTCATCCACAAATCTCTGGGATGCACAACCACTGGGATTTCAAACCTCAGATACAGCTCTTAGCAACTCACTAGCTGTGGGATGGCGTTAGAAATTAGGCAGGGGACCACTAGCACAAAACAGGATTTGACAGTTTACTTACACCTTCATGAGGGCTTTAAGGATACCAGTGGCATTTGAAAAATGGCAGTGGTAAACAGGAACATTTTGCACTTACTAACTGTAACTCAGTCACTTTGCTGAGTTGAGGCGCAGTTTAATGCAGCAGAGAACATAACAGGAAAGTCCATCAAAAAAATTAAAGCTGATTTCTTTCAGGATGTAGCTGGCATTTACTGATCATCAGAACAGATTAGAGTGAATTCTGGTTTGTTGTCATGGTGCTAGCCAGAGAGGAAGAGCTATGGTGCATAGACCTTACCCACATTCCCACAAATGTGAACCATGCCCCATATGTGCAAGGTAAATTCTGTTTTCACCAAGAATATTAGGTGTTTAGGTGAGAGACTGATATTTTCAGACATTGTATTATAACTTTCTTGCTGAGGATTATAGACCTGCAAAGATGAGAGCAATCAAGAAACTGTCTGCATGTGTTCAAATATGAATTAGGAATAGCTGTGTTTACCAGGGTCAAGGAAAGGACTGTGTTGGGGGACACACAGTGCCTGATGTACCAAGGCTGCAGATACTCTTGCTACAGGAATACCACAGTACAGTATATGACATGGGTAGAAGCAAGTGGCTTAATAGATTTTGCTGAGTGTACCAAGAGGAAATTAACCAGTGGCCTGGATGACATGTCCCTGGAGCTCTAGCGCTTAGCTATCTGATTGAACAGCAGAAATATGAAAATGGTGGTCTCCCTGGCAACAAACATAATTGTATGTTTGCCTGAAAACCTACCCCTAGGTTCAGGGCCAAGACATACCACTACTAATGCTGAATGTTTCATTTTAATGTATCTGACATTCTTCACGTTCTTTTAATAAGTAACAGCCTCTGAAGTGATGCCAGATAATCAAGGCTCTGAATTCTGCAATAAACTGAAATAATAAGAGATCTACTGTAAAGTTCTAGGACAGAATTGGAGTTTTAGTAAGTATTTAAGACCAGGTGATATGGGGGTCTGGCCTAGTGGAAGGGGGGATGCAATGAAATGAGCTTTAAGGTTCAGACCATTCTATGATTCTGTGATTCTTCGAACATCTTCCTTCATTGGTAAGAAATAAATACAGACACAATGATACATCATAAACATCACTGGAAAGTTCAGACCTTTACTCAAACACATAGTTAGCTTTACATTTAGTTTTATTTATTGAAGATTCTAGTTCACACTTCTAGGAGTTCTGTTTCTTTTCTTATCCAAAGGACATGATTGTCCTTCAGCTTCCTGTCCGAAGCTGAGTTTTCTCAGCTTTTGTGAGTGTTACTGTGGTTTAATGATAACTAAGAGCAGTTGAAGCAGCTGGTGTATTGTTAACTTATGATTTGTACTTTGCCTCCTATACTAGCTTCATGTATCCTATGACATTTTTTAACTAGCAAGCTTCAAGCAGCTACAGTTTAAAGAATAGCAGTGAAATGATTTATGCTACATCTCAGGAGTCTGGCTCTCTGAAGTCATCACAGAAGATTCCTATTTTAATACATTCCAAGTGCTGCAGCTATGTCATTCTTCCAGACACCAACATGTGTCCAAACTATCTGACAAGGTGTTAAGAGACATCCAATGGCCACATTCAGGTGAATTAAGATGTTAATTTCTACCACCTCTTGTTGCTCTTCACACTCTATTGTTCTTTTAGTCTGGTCTAGAAAAAACACTGCAAGCAGAAAGCTTTGACAAGTATTTAGTAAGAAGTTGTCTTTGTTCTGCTCCCTCTATATCTTCAGCCACTTCTCTGTTTCTTGCAACTGGTTTTTTTCCCTTGTGCCCTGGCCATATGGCCAGAGATGACTGCACTGTATAAATAGTGTGAGGCACACAGCAAAAAGAAGGCATTCACATTTTAAAGACATCAAAAATGTTCCCAATGACAGTCCTCAGAGCAAGGTGTGCTGTACAGCAGCATCCTACCACTGGTGCAAACTGCAGTGAGTTTTCATAAACTGAGGTATAAAACTAAGCACTGAGAACAAATCCAAACAAAATCAAGTCTTTAAAGGCATTTGGGATGGCCCATTTGCAGAACAACAGAATAGAAGCACACTATGAGACAAGCAGATTGTAAAATATTATGTACTAATAGAAGGGCATTCAAATCTACTTCGTTCCTGCATAACCTGCATATAACTTATGATAAATGAAAAATATTCAATAATTGCAAGTAATTACTACAATTACCTTCCCTGCAGACTGCAATTGTCTGCTTGAGGAAATATTTGCAAATTGGTTTGGCCTATTTAAAATAAAAATCAATTTTTTTCTTCTTTTTCTTCATTTTTTATTTTTTATAGGAAAAGGTCTTTCTATTTATCTCTTTCTCCTTGAGTTTGTTTGATAAGTTTGTCAATACAAGTGCACACAGCTGTAGTTGAAGAGCATCTGAGAGGCATGTCTGTTCCAATGCATGAAAAGGGGAATTAAATACATTCTGAAAAGGCAAAGTCATTGACGCTGCCAAAGCTTTGACTATACAAGCTTTGATTTTCAGCTCATAGTTGCAGACTAAACTGACAGGATCAGAGCACTTCTCAAGTTTGCTTTTAGGGGGGAGAGTGGGGGGGAGAAGAGATCAAGCAATGCGGATTGGAGCTAAATGACAAGTTTTTACAAATAAAATTCACATCTACCACCAAACTATTTAAATAATGGATTGTAAGTGCCTTTCAAATAATCTAGAATAGCAAAAGGTCTCCTAAAGGTTACATCATATTTACAGCTGAAAATTTCTATTGTCACTTTTAGTGCAAATTTCTTTCTACTATTGTATGTAGTTCAGTGTGAGCTACTCTCCCTTCTCTGTGTATCCAGATAAATTAAGAGGGACTGAACTGCAGAGCTCTTAGATTTCCAAAGCATGTTTCCTCAACTGTAAAAATGAATTACAGTACTTAACCTGCCTGCAAAAAGATAGTTCTGTGGAGTCTTCCAGACAAGGTGTGATGACTGCATGGCATTGCATGCAGCACTGAACTGCTACATCTTGACATAAAAAGTTATTAGCTGGCACAGAACATGAACTGGATGTTATTTATAACCTTCCATCATCCTGAGTAGTCATTTTTCATGTGAGACCATTCCCTCTCCAGTCAAACCCAGGCATCTATTTATTTAAGCTGCTTTCATGGGGATTGCATGCAGCAGCTGGAAAAGTCTTTGCTGAAGGCTTTCATTGTTTCAGAGAGCTTCTTTCTGCCTAAGCTGGGTGTTGAAATTAGAAGAGAGAACCTTTCTTAAACAGCAAATAATTTTAAACACACTCAGCAAAGTGTGCTCCTCACTAGAAACTGATGCCTTTCTGGTCTGTAATTTCCTTTCCCAGCAGTACTGGGAAATATGGAATTTTTCAGTGGAATTATATGCTTATTAGTTATTGCATGAGTTTGCATATCTGGAAGCAACTTAAAAATGTTCCAGCAGCTGAGCAAATTTGAAAGTGGACCTTTTAATGTTTTGCAGATGGAACACCACAATTTATCAAGAACATAGCAAATAGACAAGTACAAGAAGCTCCAAAGATGTGGTTATTACTCACTGCCCAGATCAAAAGTTACAGAAATTGTCCATTTATTGTTACTTTTCATATTCCATTGTCAGTAACAATAGGTCATAATGACAGCAAAAGAAAGTGCTGATTAGAGAAACATTGTTCATTTATTTGTTTAAAGAACAGCCCAACACATGATTTAGACAATCCCTATATTATCTCCTCCCCATAAGAAAATGTCAAGTTAAACCTAAGTTTTTTATTATTCCCCAAATACAAATTTGATCACCCTCACAATCCTAACCCAAACCAATTCTTTGTCAATTCTCCTGGAATAAAGGTCCTGGAATAAAAGTCCAGAATTGTGCAAAGTGCATTCAAGAATTTAAATTGAATGAAGTAATGCCTGCAGTGAGGCACAGAACTTTGCTATCAGTGCTACAGTCCACAAATCTCTGCTTTTTCTACTCTGGATAAAAGAAGTCAAGAATCTGAGAATGCATATACTTGGGGCTGATCTCCCCCTGAATCTTTGCTGGACACCCTCTCTAAAGATTTCCACCCTTGACAAAACAGTCCTCTATCACCTGAGCAAGCAGAGCTGAGGAAGCTTCTAGAAAGTCAGTGATATATATAAAGAGGTACAGAGGTAAGTAGCTGTACAACAGAGACTTCAAAGCAATTGCTCAAATATTGAATATGTTGTTTTATAGCTTCAGTTGGTGAAATAAATCCCCACCTCTTTTGTCTTACAACAGTATTTGTAGGTACTACTTTCCTGCTATGACTAATACATATAGTGAAATACAGTTTGAAGACTATAACTAGTACAGATCAGCCTAATTTTTTTACCTTAACCCCATTGCTGAATTTGATAATATATTTTTGATTTATTTACACTGTTGTTTTTTCTTTTTTCCTTTTCTCTTTGTGGAGCTTCAGAGTTTTTTGCAATTATTTACTTCTTTTGGAGTATAAGATGTCCCAATAATTTGTTGTCCTAAAATTATGTATTCCAAAAGAATTTATATGAAAATAAAGTATTAAATGATCATATTGATAATATGTCATTGTACCATAGGTTTAATTGCTCATGGTTTCTGGGTTTGAATTTTTTTAATACTGATTAAGACTCCTGGCTTAAATAAGGAGGTAGATTGTAGTTGCAGACATCCCTAATGTAATGTAAGGTGTTTGGAAAGGTTTCCTGATATTGTCAAGATTTATTTCCTTTGTCTATTTCTGTAGTTGCTAGTCAGACATGTTCTTACCTATCTATGCTTATTGCTTATATAATAATTCCAATCTTGCCTTTCATTTCCTATAAAATCCCATTCTCTTCTCTTTACCATAGGATTATCAAAAATATCATAGCCTTGGCATTGGACTCACATAACTTCAATCAGCTCAACTGATTAAGGAAGAGAAGGCCTACCAGGTTTTAATAGTTTAAAAAATCCCCTGTAAATCTTTAAACTTGAATTCTGATAAAGATTTAGAGTTTACCAGACTCATTAAAGGCTGAAACATGCACCATTCCTTTTATAATTTACAAGGACCTGAAAATATGTTTGTAAATGTCCAGATAAATGAAATATAGTTTTTGTAATGAAAATAAATAAACAAGGGAAAGGAGGATATGGGTTGAAATTGGTTTGTTTGGAGATCCATGGTCAAACTGTTAAAGCTGTACTAAGACCTCTTAAGAATGGAAGAGTGATTTTATCTGCTCAATAAGAATTATGGTGTTTATCTTAGCTGCCAATATAATAAAAATCTGCTGATTTTCTTTAGTACTATATGATAATTCTGTATGTAAGTCAATATTTAAATGAAACAGTACTTTTGAACAATTTTCCAATCATTTTAGATTTTGACAAGTTTTTTCTTTTGCTTCTTTCAAAATCACCGGCGGTTACTTAAATTCTTGCGGTTTAACATCACTCAATCATCCTCTTCTCTTCTCTCTTCAGCTTGATTGTGTTGAAAGCTTCCAATTCATTACCTTTTCATGAAGTTTGCTTTCTAAAATAATTTCAAATGCATCAATTGCCTGTAAAATGGCTTTGTAAACACTAGAAAATCAACAATCTATAGAAGCTGGAAAATGTTATGTCATCCTAGATTGGTTCAGGGAAGCTAGAAATGAGCAGTGTTGCTGTACCATGTTACATTCCCTCTTAGTGGCAAATCATCTACCTTACGTATATCTGCTACGCTGCTGCTCATGGAGTACATAAGATAGACTACCCAGTACACATCCCACTCAGAAATTTAGATGCTCATGGGATGTGCCTATATTGTCTTCTCCAGCCAGCACTCACAGCCCTGTGATTGAAGTATCTGCAAGCCAAATTTTATTCTGAAATTAGTACATAACCAAATTTCACAAGAGTGTGGCTCAAGATGAAATGTTCAACATTAACATCACCAAACAATTTTTATGTCCAGATATTGCTAAAAAGTGGTGCAGAGAAAAATGTGTTTCTGACTATTTTCTTCAACTAATAAAAACTTATAGTTCTTACATCTCCTTTTAAACCCCATATAGAGATTGATGCCTTAATTTTTTATTAAAAGGATTAACAAAATTATAAAAGACTTACTTCCATGTGCACAATTGTAAAATATATTAGTAACACTGTTTCTCACTACACTTTTTCCAAAATAATTCTTTCAAGTGCTATGTATTTCTTTTGAAATATTGCAGTGCAGAATATTTTGCCTGAATGCAAGTTAATCTGAAAGATAATAAACCTTTTCAGAATGCCAAAGTGGTTCCTTAAGTATGAAATCCCATAATAAACTAATATAAGAAAAGGAAGACATATTTTGTTCTATTTATCAGGCAAAAATTTTGTGAGGAATGTCTGATACCTTGCTAGATGTTCTGCTGGTTATTTCTGACAGCAATTACTGCAAAGCAATCACAGCAGAGCAGATGTGTAGTCAACAAAAATCACTGTTCATTGGTGATTTGCTGTTTGGGCTAAATTCATCAGATACAGTGCTTCACTAGAGTACTGAAAGAGCCAAAGATACTAGGCTCTAGACTAGGAGCTCAAAAGCAGAAAGAAAGGCAACAAGATACATTAAGTGCACGTCAAAGTTCAAAATACATGGCTATGGTCATAGTTCAAAAAGTAAGATACAGAAGGAGTTTCAGCTTTTGAAAGAACATGTTGCTGTTTTGACTGTGTACACCAACACTTGAAGAATATTGGGAAGGGATAAACAACAGACGTGAGATTATCTTGCAAAAACAGGTTAAATGAATTTGAAGATTTCAGTAAGAAAGACCCCCAGGGAGTTCAGACTTGAGCACATGATACTGCAAGAAAGTTATTGGTGGTGTTATCCTAAAAAATAATCAATATTGTACTTTTCTATGTTACAGTTCTGGTGAAAGTCTGACATCTGTACTCTTGAATAGTGGAAAATGGAGGGAGGTGGTCTGTAGTTACAGAGGTGAAGAGCTTTGTTTGATTGCTTTCTTTTTTGCTTTTGCACACAAGAAGACAAGATTAGCCAAAACGAACATCTATCTTCAATGCTAAGCAACACCAAAATAATGTTCCCAAATCCAAAAATAAGGTGGGTAAAAATATCAGAATTACAAACTGTTAACACTTCAAGGAAATTTTTATTGTATTTGATAAACTCTTAAGGAAAGAGGAGAAAGTTCCTGAATTTTCACAAGAACAAGCAGAAGAGTACATAGGCAAAAAGCCTGTGAATCATCAAGGGATATCAGGGACATTGCTAAAGATTAGCCTTATTAAAAGTCACTGGAATTCAGTATGTGACAAACAGCATATGCCCACATTCTACAATCAGTTAAGAGTGGGTGCTCTCAACCATGAGGACATCTTGAAAGATGTTAGCATGGCAATTCCTCAGCTTGACATGTAAGGAACATTTTCTAATGCACATGAAAATAATCTGTGGTCCAAAAATTTAATAACTAATTTTTTTCCCTAGGTTCAAATGAATAGAGGCACTGCAAAATGCATACAGTCAAAAATAAGCCAGGCAAGTAAAAGAGATTATATTACCAACACTGTTAAAAATAGCCCTTGAAAGAGGAAGCAGTTTATTGTTGCCAGAAAAAAAAATCTTTTAACTCTCTGAGAGAGTCTTACCAAAGAGAAGTAAATAGGAGATTATGTTATCCAGTGTTTCATTTTTAGATGGAGTATCTGTTATGAAATTACCTTGAAGACATATTTCACAAGAAAATACAGGTGAAATCCTACTTCCCATTATTGCCATGCAAAATGTGTTAGTGGAAAATAGCAGGAAAATAATAAAATACCTCCTACCAAAATGATACAGACAGGCTTTGATGCTTATTCAGTTATGTTAAAAAGCAGAATAGCACTGGTGAAATACAGTTTATCACCACTGACTTTTTAAGACCTGCATTAGAAATTAACATCAGGATATATACTAACCTGCTGGTGTGTATTGACAAAGAAAGCAAAAACAATATAGTCAAAATATGAAGTTCCAGGAATTACTAATATTTTTTGAAAACCAGATTGTATCCACCTCTGCCTCTGGCACCACTAACAGCAGAGGCAGGCAGTAGTCAGACATAAATGGGCACCTACAGCACCTAAGTGGTGTCTGCAGATCCCAGCAGACAGAGAGTTTAGCTGTTGAGGTGTTTGCTCAAGAAATCCTCATGGACACAATTGTTACATTAGGCTGTAGTAAAGAAGTCCCAGAGCATACCACAGCTAAAAGCGATAGATTAAACAAAGCTGAACACTCTGCTGAGATCCAGAGCACTTCATATAAAAGCACTTCAGGCTTGCTTACTGGCTATTTATCAAATTTATTATACAGCATTGATGTTTATTAGCTGTTCGTTACATTTGGCTGGGAAGAAGGTGACAAACAACAGTAATTTTTAAGAGCATGCAGCCCAAGCCATATTGATTAGCAAACCCTCTTGATCAGCAAGATAACTAGTGATCCAAGTGTGTTTTGAATTCCCAGATTTAGAATGGCTTTTCATGCTGAGACAACCTTAACACTGTAAAGAGATGACTTTCCCAAACTGATTTTTTTCTTCCAGAAAAGTGCACAAATATTAGTGGGTTTGGTACCACTACTGGGAAATCAGAAGGTCTGTATCTTCTTAACTTCTCTGCTTTCCAAGTTTAATAAACTGTTGAAGAGATGGAGGAGAAGAAGACAATAAAGTGGGGAAAGGTGTATCTCACTGTCTTGAGTCCAATGCCAGTGCATGTTCATCAAAAGGCACATACCAGAAGATTCCTTGGTTGTACTCATAACCTACTTTACAAATTACATATAGGTTTCATGCCATTTATGCCATATTTATATTTTAACACTAGGCTTCAGCCAGAGTCCTCTGAGAATAGGAATATTTTATTATCAGCCCACAACATAATTGTGTGAGTTTCATGGCTTTTCTTTAACACAGTAATACAAGACTCATCAGATTTGGTGAAGCATTGGACCAACGGTTCCCATAACTCTGCTCTGTGTTCATGGAGTAAGATTATTCTCTGTTTTTGCGTTTTTCCCTGCCAGAGCCCTTCATTACTCTGACAGCAACTTGCCTGTGCCAGAATAAGTGGAGACAACTGACACCAAAGTTAATTATCACAACAGATTCCTCACAATGCTGTTTTCTACTGCACTTCACAAGCTCCACTATGGACAAAGTAACAAGGGCAATAAAGGCAGGACCTAGAATGCCACAGCATTCAGGATTTTCTGTGGTGAAACCAATTGCTAATATATTTCCCATTGCCAAAAGAAAATAGAAAAAAGAAAGAAAAAAGAAAAAAGAAAAAAGAAAAAAGAAAAAAGAAAAAAGAAAAAAGAAAAAAGAAAAAAGAAAAAAGAAAAAAGAAAAAAGAAAAAAGAAAAAAGAAAAAAGAAAAAAGAAAAAAGAAAAAAGAAAAAAGAAAAAAGAAAAAAGAAAAAAGAAAAAAGAAAAAAGAAAAGGATTGTGACCTATGAGCTTTCCATGTATCTGCAGTAGCATTTCATACACCATGATACAGTATACTTCTTCTTTCATTATTGGAAGTTTAATAAAGCCATAGAGCATCTGAAGGGCTCTCACAAAAGTCTTTGCACTGCACACTCACCTTCCTGTCTTGTCTTTTACATGGTATTCTGATTCCCTGTCAGGTTAGAAATATTGTTGTACAAAGGTGTGATAATTGATTTAAGATGATTGATTATTAGATTGGATATGAGGGAAAAATACCAAACATCAGAATAGCCAGTCTGACAAGTGAGTCTAGATGAGTCACCATCCCTGGAGGCATTTAAAAGACCTGTAGATATGGTGCTTAAGGATGCCATAATGATGGATTCAAATCCATTAGTGATGGACTTGAAACTGCTCCATGCTGGTAAGCTCTTGACCTTTCAGAGCACAACCACATTGAATTCATCTTCTACTGACCTTTTTTTTTTGACTGGAAAAACTTCCTTTTAAATCACTTCTGCAGAATAATCTGGTAGAGGATCATGCATTTTTTATTTAGAATTCTAAGATCGTTGTGAGATATGGCAAGGAAGAAAAAATTCTGTTGTAGAATAATAATTTGAAGTATCATATTGACAAAAAGCTCCTCATGCTCCTGCACCATCTCTTTTCAAGGACTTCAAGGACTAAATCTGATGTCATCCTCTTGCTTTACTTTTAGGCTTACAGACTCAACTGCATATTTGAGGAAGAAAAGAAGAAAATCTCCCTCTCCATCTTCTTGAGAACATATTTTAGCTACAAATGCTGTGGAAGTTGTTTTCTTTCTTTCTTTCTTTCTTTCTTTCTTTCTTTCTTTCTTTCTTTCTTTCTTTCTTTCTTTCTTTCTTTCTTTCTTTCTTTCTTTCTTTCTTTCTTTCTTTCTTTCTTTCTTTCTTTCTTTCTTTCTTTCTTTCTTTCTTTCTTTCTTTCTTTCTTTCTTTCTTTCTTTCTTTCTTTTCTTTTCTTTTCTTTTCTTTTCTTTTTCTTTCTCTTTTCTTCTCCACTCCCACTGTAATGGGCTTCCTGTATAGTGAGGGCTGACAAAAGGAGCATATTCTTTCTGAAGGGAAAGTAGAACAGACCAAGCAGAAGTAAGGCACTGCAGATCGTGCCAACCTCCTCAATCCAGGTTTTCCCTTTCCTTAGATGATCTGCACCATGTTGTGCGTATCTCACTTTGAAACTTCTCACAGTCCTACCCTTGAAACAGCTCAGTTTTCCAATGAAACAAACTCAGCTGTTTTCTGTATGTCTCATTGAAAAATCTGTGGCCAGAGAGATTATTAAGGCACATAAAAATAAAAGGATTGAAGCAGCAAAGCTATCTGAGTAGTTGTCCATGGAACAGACAGTAAGTAGTCCAGTAGTAAGTGTTGTCCCACTAAAATCAAAATCCACTCTGGAAGCACTTAAAAATCCAATTCACATTCCACCCAGCAACAGACCTTAATGGTGCTGACCAGCCCCCACTTTGGGACCTCCACCCCACCCCAGTGTATGACCATTATAAGCTCAAACTGGTGTTTTCTGGGTGGATGTTGAATCTATGCTGTGGGATGCTGATCCTCAAACCTATCTCTTGGTGGACTTCTCAGACCCCCATCTCAGGCCCAACTTCTCTTTTGCCATTGCCTAACAAAACTGTGAATGCCCCAGCTCTGACCCCTGCTAAGACCCATAAGGGTAGACATGACCTGTGTGGGGCAGCTGAAGTCTCACCCCCTTATGGGGGCTCTCGATGCTCCCTAATGCTGACTTTCCATGCCAGGATTCCTGGCATTAATACCAGGGATTCAGTTATAAGGATGGCTTGGGATTCATAGAAACATTTTAAATTTTTAGTTTATGTTTCTGCTTTCTTCCTATGGTTATACTTACTTTTGCACCATTTACAAGTATTTCTGCTCCACAAATCTCTGTGTCTGCATAGGTTCTCACTTACTACAGACAGTTCACCTATCTGAGATACTGACATGTGTAAACACATTGGTTTTCTGCACAATTTAATTGTTTAAATTATACATTCTGACACATAGTAATTTTATGCAACAAAGTCCCAAAGAGAATAATTAATATTAAAACATGAAAATAATGTATTTTCAACAAAACATTCTCATTTGACTTTACAATGCATATCCAACACTGCTTTCTAGTAAGGGAAAAATGTTTCCTTATGAACTATGCAAATCTTAGTCTGTCTTTCTTTCAAGAAGAAGAGTACAGCTTTCTATTTCTATGACTAAATCATCTTTTTCTGTTTTGTGATTAAGGTTATTGCTCATATGAATGGCTATGATAGAAAAGCATCACTACAGTACCTTTTTCTGAATAGGTACAGTGTAAGTGTTTGTTATCACATTTTTGTACCCATGTTTCTCAGACAGAATGATATTGTAGGACATTGAGTCCTTATGAGACAGTAAGTAAGTAGTGGCAATAGAAAATAGCTATTAGCTAAGTTATATGCTATTAAAAATATCTGTAGTTAAGCTGGAGTTCTGCTTGTTGGCAAGTACCCAATGCCAATCTTCTGATCCTCTACCTTAATCCTCTATTCCACTGTAGGGTGACAGCAGGGGGACCCTTGTCTGCAGAGATAACCATGCTGACTTCTGGCAAGCTGGCATGACCAGCTGGAAAAAAGGCTGTGCAGAGCCAAACAGCCTGGAGACTCCACCTTTACCTCTAGAACTGGATCCTGGTCCAGTTTGGCCTGAGCCCAGCACCAGCAGCTACTGCAATGCCAACACCAGCCTAGACCACCACCCCTACGCAAACGCCATGTATGAGACCAACCCAACCCTGTCCATTTCCATCTGAGAAGTTGATGCAATTCTTTAGTCTGCTGCAAGAGCTCTTGCAGTTCCTAAGGGGAAAAATGTCTTGAGCAGCACGATGGATCGGCTCTGGTTCAAGGTGCAGTGCGGACTACAACTCTCTCCTTCTGGGACAATACATGCTGATCCAAAAGTAGCCTCAGTGCCAAAACCTGCTCTCTCCTGCCTACGTCCCTCTTTGCATCCATGTAAATGCTGATATTGAATTAGTTGTTGAAACAAAGTTGCCTGTTTTCTCAGCTAACCATGTTTGCAATCCTACTCAGTCTCCTGACAGTGTCTAAGAGTCATTTTGCATTGTAAATCTGCATGTAATCATGCACTATATACTTTAGCAAATAATTCCTTTGAAAAGATATGAGTTTTCATGTTTCACATGAGATAGATCATGAATGGATGGGAGAAAAAACAAAAACCTTTTTAGCTTTACCATTACAACATGTCTGTATATGAATTATTCAACATGCTTTTAAGAAAATAATAACATTCTTCTTTTTCTGCACTACACCACCATCTTTATTATTTCATGGTCAGCACTACAATAACTTTTTGAGAAACTGAGAAGTAAAATCATAGGCCATAAAGCTGCTTTTGGATAGGATAGCCTGAAAAACAAACTGTTCCAGATATTACTCTCAGAGTTTATCACTGGGAGACATATATCCATGTATTCATCATGCAGCAGTGGTGACAGCTGATATTCTTCTAAGACAAGAAATTCTTCAGAGTGTGTCTCCACTCCCTGACAGTACACAGAGGTTTTTGTAAACAGGACATACCGCAGAATCCCTCCTCCACACTACACAGACAAATTGTACTATTCATCCAAGCCAAACAGGACAAATGTTTTTTTTTTTTTCCATGAATAGAGTCCGTATTCAAAAATCTTTCTGGATAAATTCACCTAGTTTTGAAAATTCACCTAGTTATTGCAGTCTAGCAAACACCTCTTTCATAAAGTCTCTTTATAAGTCTTGGCTAAAATTATGTAATAATGAGTTTAGGTCCAGCAGCTAAAAGGACTAACTTTAACAATGAGGTCAGTAAGAGGGAGAAAATGATGACGTATGGTTTGGTGGCTCAAATCCAGTCCAAATAGTCAGTAAAGCAAAGTAAATAGTTGTAGTCTGGCTTTGGTCTGCTCTTCCTTTGGTCTGCACCTGTTGAAAGACTTATTGATGTACAGTATATGAAATTATTACATCCTGTGTGCATTATTAAAATGCTCAGCACTCACAAGAAGTCACAAGATTGCAACATTTTAATCTGTTTATTAAGAAACTAACCACCTATTCTTGTCACAGGAGATATTTAGGATTTGTTTTGACTGTGCAGGTTGCGCAACAATACTGTCTTAAATAATAAAAAGCAAGAAGTATATCTCTAAATATTATGACAGAATAATACAGAAAAAACCCCCAAAATTTACATGTATTGAACTATAGCCCTATTGTACTTCAAGTTCCTAAAGAGAGAAAGAGAGGTTATGGAAAGAGAACTAATGCTCCTATTGAGTTTTGCTGAATTTCATATCTCTTAACTGCTATAGCCAAATCATTCAGTTCAAAGTCCTTAAGAAAACTTATGGAAGCTGCTATTTTGAAGCAGTCTTTCCTGAAAATATAATAAATAATCTGAACAAATATACAGTTGGTATTAAAACTTCAAGTCTCATTTTTTAAGTACTTAGAGCATTGCCGTTTCCATTGAGTAGTTAAGAACTACTCTATTCAGTAACTAGTCCATTCAGTAATTCAGAACTTTCCTTTCCTAAACACAATGATGCTCACTGGCAGGTAACATCATCAGGGCACCATGGAAGAAAAAGGAATTAATTTCAAGTAGGGCTAAAATTCCAGATAGGTAGCCATAGTCAGAGATTATTTTGCATCCCAAAAATAAATTAGAAGAGTTGATTTCCTTCTGAAATATCTCTTGGAACACTCCAATAAAGCTGTGGATACACCTTTGGCTATACCTAAATACGCTCTATCATGCAGTGAAATAAAGATACGCCAGAAGTACTGCTCTTGCAGTAGTCTGTACTGAAAGAGCATTATCGTTTCCTGCACAGCTCTTCTTCCACTAACATCATAATTTGGGTGTATCTCTCTGATTATGCAAAGTGATTGCAAGGCTTCAGACATAGAGAAGAATGTAGGTATTTCTCCAAGTCTATTGAAAAGTCCAATTTTACAAAGAAATGCTGAAAGGTCACTATCTTTGTCTTCTCCGTGTGTTCTGATTGATGCCTGCCATGACAGGACTACTAACTTCACATCACCAGACATTCATTTTTAAGTGAGAAAGTGTGGAGAGTACACTTTGAAACGTTTCATAAACAGTGAAAAAAGTGATTTTTAACGAAAACAACAAGTTTAAGGTTCTATTTGAAGTTATTGCCTACATTTAAAGACTGTGGTCCTTCCCACTAAATTCAGTGCTGGGAGCTAGTTGCTGCCTGTGTGTTCCTGTGATTAATGTCTCATAACTAATAAAATGGGCCTTGAGGGGCCCCTTTGAGGGGCCCCCTTGAGGAGCCCCCTTGAGGGGCCACTGAAATTTTCAGCAACTAAGATGACCTGGATACTGGAGAAATGTCAAGATATTTGCAATGCAATTCCCTGTATCGATAACTGTATTACACATAAGGTTAGGCAGGAACTATTCTCCTTAAGAGTCTGTTATAAAAGAGAAAAACTCTTCAATATCTCTCAGTAAATCATTCCCTGTAGCCTACAACTGTAACTTTAATGTATAGCAGAGTTGCTGGGCTGTTTCCCTTCGCATTACAATTGACTGAACACTGCATAATTCCTGCGTAAAAGGTGACCCATCTCTTGCCTTCCATGCTGTACCAAAGAGATGGCTAAGTTATATTTAGGTATTATGAAGCAGGGACCACAGATGCAGTACCAGCTCACTACTTAGTTTGACATTTATTAACAAGAAAATGCACTTCATGTCTTCAATCTCTAGCTACAGACATGTTTATCTTGAATACAATTTCATAAGACATTGTTGTGAATTATCAGTGTTTTTCAAGACTACTGTATTCCTTAAGGGAGTTGCTTTTTTACTCACTAAACAATTTTATCCTTGTCAGTATTAAATGCAAAAGTAACTGAAGATTTCAGTTGTTCCAAAATGCATGAAATGGAGCCATTACATGATTCTCTACCTGACCAGACAAGAGAGAACAAGGAGAAAACACAGTTATTGGTAGTTTATATTTAATCTTAAAATCTTTAGGTTCAGCTCTTTCTATTCACAGTTTGCTACACTACCTGGCACCACAGACACAGTTGAAACAAAGATTTCTAGGTATAGTGAATTTTAGTATTGAGTAGGTCCTTTTTCCAAGTATGGTTTGCCTCCAATACCTCACTGAATAGGAAGTTTTCAGAGGTAGCAATACAAAAAAAACCCAAAAAACTTTTGTCCAAGTTTTGTTGAGATTTGTAATAAATTACAATATAAGTCATGTCTAAGTGGAACCGGTCCTTACATTACATTCTGTGGGTCATCCCTATGTCACCTAAATAGCTTTTCAGGATCCAGAAAATTCTTGGTTACAAAACTTTGCATGTTGTGAAATAAAGCCCACTATTGGGACAATTCCAATAGAAAGATAAGAATGAAATTGGCTACACAGTATTTAACCTCTAAGTGAGACTGATCATCACAAAGAGTTTTGAATCAGTGTTGATTCTGACAAACAATATATGACCCCAGCAAAAAAAATTCCTGTGATAGAAGAGCAGAACAAGCCCATTCAGACACTTCATGACCAAAGTAAATCAATCAAAAGTTGAACAATTGAAAAATTCAGAAGCTACAAATGGATCTGCAGCCATGCAGCAGTCGCAAAAGTATCAGTCCTCCTGATACAAAGGAATTATATTTACTCCTGATACAAAGGAATTATATTTACATCTAATTCTTACAACCAAACACTCTATCAGCATCCAGAGACAAACATTACCACTGAGGTGATATGGGTCTTGGAAGATCATTTTTGATTCATAAAGCCATCACTCTCTGAGTACAAAGATCTCCAAAATGAACTGTCACTGCACTAAATCTCATTAGTTCACTACACGAGAATGGAAAACAGACCCCTCTGAACAACTCACAGAGTAAGTCTTATAAATTTAAAGCTATCTGATCTGGCAAGATATCTTACAATAGCTTTTTAGCTTTGAATCTCTTTCATTTGCACTGGTGGGCTGAAAATGACTAGGAAGAATGCGTGGATGAGGCCTCACACAGATGTGGCCCACAGGCCCTGAGGGACTTCAGCTATCCTAATGCATACTAAAAAGAAAATACAAGCAGTACTTAAGCAATCCACATGGTCCATGAAGGACATTAATGTCCAATTCCTGAGCCATCTGTAAAGAAACAATCCATGACTGGTGCAGGACTGGATCTCATATTCAGAATCAGGGAGGATCTCATTGGGAATGGGGAGGCTGAAGGCAGCCTTGGCTGCAGAGACCTTGACATGGTGGGGTTCGGAACCAGGAGACCAGAGAAGGAACTATACAAAAAGTAAATCACAGCCCTGAACTGCAGAAGAGCAGAATTTGACCTCTTAAAAAATATCCTTGGAAGGGTGAAACAGGGTGGCACCGTGGAGGCAATAGAAGTCCAGGAAATCTGGTCAATATTCAAGGATCATAATGTCCAAGCTCAAGAGTAAGCTCTCCCAAAGAGGAAGTGTCCAGGCAGAAATGTCAGAAACTCTATGTGATATGCTCCAGACAGAAGTGTCAGAAACCCTGTATGATATTCTCCAGGTCCATGAAGAAAGAGAAGGTGATAAGGAGTAGTCAGCATGGATTTACCAAGGAGGAATCTTGCTTGACCAACCTATAAACCTTCTATGACCCCTCCATCTTATGAGGAAGGCCTGGAGCAGCCAGGGCTTGGGGAAGTCTTTTATCAATGTGTTTATACACCCAGACAGGATACAAAGAGGATGGGCTCTAGCCGGTGGCGCCCCAAGACAGGACAAAGGTGATGGGCACAAACTGAAAGACAAGAAGTTCTGTAGAACAATTGAGATACCCATTTCTACTGAGAGGTGACTGAGCACTGAGACAGGTTGCCTGGGGACACTATGGAGAGTTCTTCCTTCTTGGAGAGTTTCAAAAGCCTTCTGGTCATGATCCTGAGTGAGCAATTCTAGGTCCATCTGGGTCAACAGTCCTGCTCAGCTGAAGCAAGTTGGACCAGATGAGCTCCAAAATTGTCCTTTAATCTTAGCCCTTCTAAGTTTATGCACATATGTGAGTCTAAGAAAGGGGCTTCTGCAGATGTTACAATAAAGATAATAGGTAGGAATATATTGGATTCTGATGAAATTACTTTATTTTTTTGCAGGTTGGGTGTTCCAATTGAGGGTGTGCAGATGTCCATTGATACTTTTTCTAAGTACATTACTATCTTCATGCTCTTGTGTTCTTGCATATTAATCCTCTACATGGCTTTTGCTGGCTAACTCTGTGCTCAAGGGTAAATATGTAGCGAGATGGGGTGAACACAAATTAGGTGTGTAGAACATGTGAGCATCAGGACACTCTTCTACTGTAAGCACAAAAAAGCAATGACACTTCCACAAGTAAAGAATATTTGAAAATTATTGTATCCCTACAAGGTAATTTTAAAATTGGTTTCTGTTTACAGTGGATAAATGCATCACCCATAAAGCAAAGAAGCAGGCAATTTAAAACAGGATGCAAAAAAAATCTTTTAAAGTTTTATGTGACTGGAAGTAAAATTTAAAACTTTTCAGGTGACAACTCTCAGCTGGAGAAAAGCACACATCTCTTCTGTTTTCAAGATCATATATATTTATAAGCAAAACAGAAGAAGTATTATTAGACTGTCTGATGATGTAGGAGATTGACCATCATGGAGGCAGCAGAGCATTCTTTTGGTGACTTTTTGCTGTGCTAGTGAAAAATACCTTTGCCTAAGGCTGGAAATTAAGCCACCCAAACACAGAAAAGGGGTAGAAAAGGGGAGAGGGACCTTTTGTCCTTTGTGTGATACAGATTCTCTTACCTCACTTCCTATGAATACTGGAAGTGCTGGTTCAGAATGGCACCTCTTTCCTTTATCATTCTCATATTTATAAGTAGCTTTTGGAACTCCTTTGCTGTACCTTTCAATGCTATTAAACAAAATTTTTATTGTTCTTTTCTTATAATAGTCTGTCTGGAAAAGTGACTTGCATTTCAGTTTTTTGGGTATCGATTATGTTATAGGATATTCTGTTCAAATTATAGTGGGCAACACAAGACATCTAGATCCTTCTTTAAAATAACCTCAATTAATAATCATTTCACTATTTTTTCATCAGCTTCACATCCAGCCCAGCTAAACCAGTGACTTGAATATGGAATAACAAGTACCTAGAAGAAACTTTATTGAGAAATTAATTTGCAAATAATAATTTGCAAATTAAGATCCATCTATAAAAATTTTCTTCAGGAAATAGTTCTAATAATGACATGTATTATAAAAGTTATAAACAATCCCTGGGAAATAAGAAATAGAGGCTGAATGTCACAGTAGAAGTTATTTTCTGGAAATATGTGATACTCAGTAAGTACAGTACAACTGCAGGAATAATATTAAAATCAAATATATGTTCATCAGCCCTCACCAATATTTAATGTGCAGAGATATTCACCTAATCCAGAACCACACAGGGCTAGTGTTAAAATGACAGGCAAAATCTCTTTTCTTCCATTTCTCTGAACTATAGGACTTCACTGGTAAATGTTTGGGTGAGCAATTTGTGGAGTTTACAGTGTGAGTCCTTATAATTAAAATGATTTTGTGATACTGCTGACAGCATCATATCTGTTCTTTGTCAAAGAGATTCCCTTAATTTCTGAAATAAATAGATTAATAAAGTTGTTAGATTCAAGTGCATGTCAGAGAAGTTATTTATCTGTCCTGAAATGCATGACTATATATTCTAGTAATTTAATTCCACAGCCGCATTAATTTTATTGCAGCCAATTATATATTGTACCTCATGGAGGTGGGTTCCTTCAGATAACCCTTTATGACCATAATGGACTAACTCTTCCCTGAGAGTTAATTTCCAAAATTAAGTTGATGCAGAAAAAGAGTCCTCTCTGCTGTAATGGGGGGAAAGTAGTCAAATCATGCAGGCTGAAGCCTAAATTATGTAGGGAAAGAAGAATTAAAGCTGTTTTGCTTGGGATTTTTTTCAGATTTTTTAAAATGTTCTATATTTCTGAATTACTGACTAATGTTAACCAGCAAGTGATTTAGCAATCTACAATGATTGATGATTTTTTTAACAGATCTTCTTGATAACAGACAGAAATCATTTTTAATAGGTTACAGATTATTAAGAATGGAGCTTAAAAATATTGACATCAATTTTATTGTTAAAGTTCTGAAGAACTATACACCTACATAAAAAAATATTCATCCACATTTCTTTTCCATTCATCTGGTATAATTTAGTACTAAAAAAAAATCTCAGGAAAATGTATTAAATTATTTCCTGCGCATGTACAACAACAAGAATTTATGAATCCTTCAACTCAGGTCATACCTATTATTTTCAATGTAAGACTGCAGAAGTAATTAGCATTTATTATGATCAATTCAGATGAATTCTTTTGAAACTTTTAAGATAATTCATCCACATTTCAGTATATATGTAAATAAAAGTCAGATGAATCAACAAATCAAATGAGTAAGCTATGAGTGACAGCAATTCTGGCAAATTTCAATCAGTTCTTGATTTCAGTCAAGAGCTGATTGAAATCAAGTAATCTCTCTGCCTCTGTCGCCATCATGTTCATTACAGTATTTGGTTATTTGGATTTTTTTCTGCTACGCTTTATAATATAGCATTTAAATATTTTCTGTGACACAGAGTCATCACATTTTCTTTGGGAGATTTTATTCTACTCTTAATTGAATTTAAGTAGGTGTATTTGAGATAAGCAATGGTACTTTTGGAGAGCTGCAGATGTGGTGGCTTGGATCCAGCATCCTTTGAAGTCAATGGAAACACTTCAACTCTGATTTAATGGGTCTTGGATTTAATCCAAAGTGCACTTTAACTTAATTGGACTATTCCTGGGAGTAAGTGCAGTGTCTGCTTGAGAACTCATATACAATAAAAGTTTGTGAGATCTAATCCTTAGAAGTGAGCATCTGAGAGGCAAGAAGAGTCACTGTCATGGTAAAAATTGTTAAAAACCAAAAGAAATAAGAACTGTGAAAATTTTGCAAAAGTGAAAACAACTTTGTATAAATGTAGCAGAACAACACAGAAAGAATGCGCTTTTTCACAAGCTAGTACAAGCTGAACTCCCAAGGGATTGAGAAAATAGATGAAGAACTTGGTTGTATGACATTGTAGGTAATGACAGTAATTGATCTTATCATCAGGGTACATGAAATACTGAAAACATGCCTTCATATAATCTCAATCATAGTATGTTAGACACTATTAACCTGAAGGTGTCTCTACAAAACTATGGCACGATGCTTTTCCCATTTCCCTATCCACTGCAAATGAAATACCCTCAAAGGGATTCATTATGAGCCATCTCCATTAAGTCTTGAAACAAAAGACTTTTAGATAGTTTGGCAATCCCTGTACTAATTTCATCTCTCATCTATCTATCTATCTATCTATCTATCTATCTATCTATCTATCTATCTATCTATCTATCTATCTATCTATCTATCTATATCTATCTATCTATCTATCTATCTATCTATCTATCTATCATCTATCATCTATCTATGTATGTATATTCATTTTTTTAGTTTTGAAACAAGGGTTTTCTGCCCTCAAATCTTGATTTCACAAAAAACACCCCAAACCAAAGCAAAAAACAACAGCAAATCAAAACAACCAACCAACCAACCAAACAGACCAAGAAAACCCCCAAAAAACCAACCCCCAAAAAAACCCCACCACCAAAAATCCCCCCAAAACTACAAAACCACAAAAATAACCAAAAAACACCAAAGCAACCAACCAAAATCCCCCAACAAGACTCTAAGGTGTTGATAATTAGTAAGATAATCAGAGTGTACTATTTTCTCCTTCAGGGTATCACATGTATTAATCAGTGTTTCTAAACAAGGAAGTTCAGTTTCCATCTTCAGTTGTTGAGAGCTAGTACTGAAGACAGTGCACACTTCATTGCAACAAGAGCTTGGCCTGGCTGAGAGCTGGTGCCAGATAGCTCTGTTCCCTGGTGTGACCCTCATGTGCAGTGGTGTGCTGTCCAGCTGTTCTGCCCAAGTGACTCAGTCACTTCTGCTCAACTCTGTGCTGCTGCTGGCTCACCATGAGAGGGGCTGCTGTCACACACCAGCCATACAGATGTGGAAATCATGAACCTTCAAAAACTACTGCATAACAAAACCTTGCTGTATTGGGTTTGCATGGCAAGGTTTTGGTAGCAGGGGGGCTTACAGTGCTGCTTCTGTGAGAAGCTGGTAGGAACTTCCCCCATGTCTGACACCGCCAATCCCTGTCACCTCCAAGACAGACCCGATACCATCCAAGGCTGAGGTCACAGTGGTAGCACCTCCAGAATAACATATTCAAGAAGGAAAACAGGTACTACACAGAAGTATTTGCAGCCAGGGAACAGAGGAGTGAGAATATGTGAAAGTAGGAGCCCTGCAAACACCAAGAGCAGTGAAGAACAGGCAGGAGGTCCTCCAGGTGCTGGACCAGATGTTCCCCTGCAGACTATGTTGAAGATCATGGCATCATCTAGGCAGCTGTGCACTTGCAGCCTATGGTGGTGCAAAGTGGAGGAGAGATCCATCTGCAGCCCTCAGATGACCCCATCTGCTGGAGAAGGTGTACATCTGAAGGAGGTTTTGAGCCTGCAGGCAGTTTATGGGGAAGCAGGCTTCTGTCAGGATCTGTGAAACTGTGGAGAGGAGCTTGCACTGGTGCAGGTTTAGTGGCAGGACTTGTGACTTCACAGGGTCAAATGCTAGAACAGTCTGTTTCTGAAGGACTGCGTCTAATGGGAGGGACCCACACTGGAGCAGTTCATGAAGCACTGCAGCAGCCCAAGGGAACAACGAAAAGTTTGGAAAAGTTCATGTAGGACTGCACTCTCTCTTACAGCATGGGCAGGACTCCATTCTGGAACAGAGTAGGGGTTGAAGACTACTGCCTCTGAGGAGGAAGAAGCAGAGACCATATGTTATAGAGTGATAGCAGTCTCCATTCCCTATCCTGTCCTAATCTCAGCTCTGGAGCCTTTCATTATATTTTTTCTCCCCTGCACAGTCAAAGAGATGAGTAGCTTTGGTGGCCACTTGGCTTTCGAACAGGGTCAACTCACCAAATTTGTACAATCCAGAGGTCTCTAGAGAGCCACCATTTAAAAGCCACCCTCTTCTGTGATGAACTTATAACACAACTGTACCAGGCTGGTATGTAAAAATCTGCTGCATGAGACACAGAGATGTCTTGGCTCCAGATATATTCAGCCAACGTCCCAGTAACTTACATGTGAACACATGAATTGCAACAAAACAGCAGAATTAGCAATGCAAATGTGTGTGTTTGAGTGAAATGTGAGGTGGGCTGGGCTGGGGGGGAGGTTTCAGAAAGAGAAATTTCATCTGCTTGAATTGTAAAGAAAGAAATTCAGTTCAGAGCAAAATTACTCCTAACACAAGGTTTAAATTTTTTTCTATTTTTCTTCTTTTCCCCTGCCCAATTCCTTCTTCTATATAGTCTTTCTTTCCTTCAGTCTTTTAATGTTTCCAAATTTGAGAGGATCTCCCAATTCTCTTTACTAATGCTACTTTATATATGTATTTTTCACAGTCTGTTTGTGGCTTTCATTTATTTTACCTTGTCTATTCACGAGTTTGGACTTTGGAAGAATTATGATAAAATAAATCACTGAAGAGGCATGTTAAGTTGTTGTTATCAAGTAACTGAGCTCTGTGCAGCTTTGAACCAAAGTAGTTAGGAGAAATCTGCATGTGTTACCTACACAGCCAATCATTCCTGCAGCAGCCCCTGGCTCCAAATCTGATATACAAGCTGATAGTATTTGGTATGTTATGGGTACATTTCCTCCCATGTATGCAAATTCAGAAGGAAAACTTTTCTGACCAAAATGGAATTTACAGTATAACCTAACAATGTTTTTCCATCCCTTTTCAAGACATGCTGTTTTCTACAAGTCATATAATTAAAAATTAATTTGTGTCTAGCCATCCTCTGCCAAAGATACCATTTATGTGTATTTCCAAGCAGTTACTATTTAGACATCTTAGCAAACAAAGGAATTAATGCTTATTGTCTCCACAGTTCTCTTATTCTTACAATTAAATAATTCCCTCTCTTAATAATTAGTGCATATGCCCAGTCTTTCAGTTGATGGGTTTGTTGAGTCAGTGGTTGAGAGTCCATGGTCATGATCTCCCCTTGACAGAATTAACTTTTACCTTGTTGGAGCTGATTTCAGCACACTTGCTGAGGTGGCTTCCCTTGTGGTGTGTAAGTTCTGCATTCTTTTGCATCTATTATCAGTGATCCATTCTTCCCTCCAAGCTTTGTTAATCTCCCCCTAAGTCTGGGATAACACCTGGACAATAGTGCCACCTTTATCTTATCTCAAATTCCAGGTGTGGTGGCTTATTTTACAGTCCAAGTTCCAGGAAGCATGGTACATGGAAGCATATTTGGGGGCAGGGGGCGAGGGCTGCTTTTCTGGTCATTGGTGGTCACAAAGGGCATCTGCCCCATAAGTTGGGGTGATCTATGTTTGACCAGTGGTAGGTCTGTATGTGAGCAGCTGCTTCTTTACACAGTTTACAAAGTGGGAATTTTTGTCTAGATGAATTACCCAGGAGGTACTGACCAGATCTTGCCTCCACCAGGCCTGGAGATAGCATCATCCTGACACTCCCTCTGTGCTTACCGCATGGCAAAGTCCTTCTGTGGCCTTAACAGTGTTTGAGAGAAGCAGCTGTGCTCTTTACATCCTTACAAGGCCCTGATACACAAAATAGGAGGTAATATGACAAGGGTTAAATGTAGGACAAAATCGCTGAGCTCCTTAATACATATCTTTTAATGCAATACAATTATATGCATAACAGGCTGAGTGCTAGTACTGTTATCTCTATAGTTCTTTATGTGGCTAAAGAGTAGAATATTCTGTTAGATGGTTGCATAGCAACAACCAGCCATTTCAGTTTTCTACACATAATTTACATGTTGACCTCACGCACATTAAGAATGTTGCTATTAAAAATATCCCTTGGACAAGATTGTTTAATGCCTCTGGAAACATTGCTTCCACTCTTATTATTCTTGCTATAGAAAGAGACGTATGAAATTGATGAAATTTTAACTTTGGGTATGTATAACATCCACATTCTCTTCTTTGCTTTAAAAGTATCACACGAAAAGTGAATACTATAGCTGTGGCCATAAAGCATACAGACAAAAAGTCTGATGACGTCACCAGGCTCAAGCTCCTGGATATATCAGGCCAATAAACCCACCCAGACAGAGTACTTCAGTTATGGTACAGCACTGTGCTCTAGCATAGCAAGTGGTATATGCACATATATGCATGTACATATCTCAAGTGATTTGGTGACTTAAAAATGCAAGTTGGAAGGAGATAACAGGCAATATCAAGTGTCACAAATGCACGGCTGTGAGGGAGCCTATTGACAATGTCTGTCCCTACATAACCAGCAGCTAAGCTTCACTCAGAGTTGTAAAGGGAGCAAAACTCCTTAAGAGCTGTCACACTACACAGAAAGAAAGTCATTCCACAACTAGAGTACCTCCACTCAAACAAGGCACACAGCCATGTAGCTATAAAAGCAAGGTGCCTGCAGTGTCATGAACTTCTTCTTTTAGTTCTGTAGCAGACATATGTCATTAATTTGCTATATGCAAATCTTCAAGTAGGCAGCCTACAGAATTTATTTAAGTATGAAAATTTAGTAAGAAAAGCACATGCAGGTTCTGCTTCTCTGGAGCAAGATTACTGCTTCTTTTTGGACCCTGATAAATATATTGCAGGGCCCATGCATAATCTAGAAAAAGAGAGATCTGGAGCATAGCCAGGTTCACCACAAAGGCACAAAAGAACACAGGTTTAATTCCACCACTTCCCCAGGGGCCATGATTTCTCTGTGGACATAGAGTAAACTAGCTCTTAAAATGCTAAATTGAGTGACTCAAAGGAATTCAATTATCAATTGAATTAAAATACAATTCAAGTATCTTGTCTTCTAATTAAACTTGTCTAATTTCTCTGTTTAATTTGACTAAGCTCTAGAATTCTGAGTTGTCACATGAAAGAGGACAGAAATAGCCCTCACAAGTATTTTCTGGACCCAAGCATATTTGGCTGTAATAAACATTTGTACCAGTTTGTAATAAAATACTGTAATTTGATACAGTATGTCCATATATCATCAGCATCTAGTAATTCCTGATACTTAAGCTCTGATTTGCAAATAGTTATGTCTATTAAGATAGTGCTGTAAATTTAGAAACACCAAGCTTATTTAATTAAATTATACTATCCACATGACTGATTACAGAATTGGCATGTAAGCAACAGAAAGCCAATACAGGAAAACTGCACTAAGGAAAATGCATAATCCCTAAGTCTCTGTTAGAACAATCTGTCTTTAACAAACAAGATCTTCCTTTTATATTCCTTGGAGTTTACATGGGCAACTTTAAGTAGATGATCACCTTATCTTCTGAAGTACTATGTTGGCAGTGATATTTTTTCACACATATTTTTGTGATGAAAATAAAATCTTGAGTGTGTTATAAGAACAGTTAACTAAGTTAGCTTGCAAAGATATACAGCATTTTCCTTGTAAAGTTGTAAAATACTAATTTATGAGAAAAACATTTTCTATTCCAACAGTTGGACAGTCTGATTAAAGGCTCACTTGTACTTTGTTCTTGATATGAAAAAAGTGCAATCAATTTTTTATTTTTAAGTACTGGAAAAAGGTAAATAAATTCTTTCATGTAAGATGATTAATCACTAAAAACACTAGGGAAAAAGTATCATTATCAGATAAGACTGGATAGTCCACTATTAAGAAAATAGTACTTAGAAAAATTAATTAAAGCAATCCAAAGACAATGTAGTCCATTAAACTTGCATTCTGGGCTACATCAACAAGGTGTGGACCCCGTAGGTTTAGGGAAGTGATTCTCCTCCTCTAGTCTGCCCTCATGGATTCCACCTGGAGTATTCCACACAGCTCTGGAGTCTTGGCACGAGAAAAGCTTGCACCTACCTGGGTGAGTCCAAAAGAGGCCATGAAGGCAATCCAAGGGCTGGAGCTCCTCTGCTGTGATGGCAGGCTGAGACATTTTGGGTTCTTCAGCCTGGGGAATGAAGGCTCAAGGGAGACCTTAGCACAGCCCTGTGTCTGAGCAGGGCTTACAGAAAAGATCAAGAGCAAATTTTTTCAAGGAAACTCATAAGCTTGAGGAGAACATTTTAAACTAAAAGAGGAGAGATTTAGAATAGATCTTAGGAAGAAATTCTTTCCTCGAGGCATGGTGACGCACTGGAACAGGTTGCCAGAGAAGCTGTGGATCCCTCATCCCTGGAAGTGTTCAAGGCCAGGTTGGATGGGTGCTCTAAGCAACCTGGTCTACTGAGAGGTGTCCCTGCCATGAAGAGGGTGATCTTTAAAGCCCCTTCTAACTCAAAGCTGAATATTCAAGAAAGAAGCAATATCAACATCTTAAAACATGCACATTCTGAGAATCAAATTAGTCTGAGCTAATAAAATCTGAAGTCAACACTGAACTCTGGTTTGGGTTTTTTTTTCCTGTTTGTTTCTTTTTTTTCCCCTTAGGTGGCAATTTGTATTTTCTACAAAAAGCTTTGTAAGAGCTTCTCACTGTTAATAGTTTCTGCACTTGTCAAGAGATTTGCTGAAATGAAAGCAGAACATGGTGTTCTGCTTTCGTTTCAGCTATTTCTTTATTATTTGTATCTGTCCCGCTCTATTTGATAACAACAACAGTCTTATCGTTCTCCTGTGGTTAAAGACACAGCATTCACACTAAATCTCTTAACTATTTTGAGAAAGAGCATTTTATTTGGCAATTTACACATTAATTTTTCCCTACCTTATGAAGGCAGTCCACAATCTTACAGTTTACTAGATGCAGTAAGATGTGGCTTAAGTTTGTATGAATAAAGTGGTCGCTGCTACATATAGAGGTCAAATGTGCACTTAATCTTTTTTAGCCTTTTTACAATAGAAGGCTTGTCTTAGCATTTTATTCTTGAGTTAAGAATACTTAAATGACTGAAACATGAGAAAGGCTAATTTAATGCAATTTCTTAAGTGGAGTTCTAACCTTGATAATATATTTCATTCTTTGTGCTTCAAATCCTTAGAGGTGAATTATGTCAAACTTACTGGAATAGCTTGTTTTACCCTGCCATTCAGCTGCTGTCACTTTCAACAATGGACTTGAAATTTATCAAGTCCTATAAAGGCTGCAAAGATTCAACATTCATTTAAAGACAAACAACCAACCAAGAATCCCCTCCAAAACCCACAAAAGCACACAACAAAAAACCTCAAACCCAACTGCACCTTTGTTCCTTACCACAGGCAGTAGTTGAATTTATTTCTGCAACCCTTTTGCATTTACCACACTTCAGCATTTACTTCTACTAAGTTTCTTTTTTTTTTTTTTTCTGGCAGGAAGCCATGATGTCACTACTTTATATTTCTAGTCAATGTTAACTCGACTGTAAAATAAATTATGTGACCTATTTTAGAAACACTGAAGTGGCAAAATGTTACAGCAGAAAATGTAGTAAAATATCCCCTTTTTAATCATCCAGATCAGCCTTGCCAGAAAATGTAGCTGGAGTAAAATTACTGCTGCATATAAAAGCCTTTTTCAGGAACAGAAGACACAATATTTGCATTCGGAAGTGCTAAATAAGCTATAAAACTTTATTACTCTTTATTTAAACTTTTTATTCTCTCTAAGCAAATGTACTTGCTCTCTGAAAGAACAGAAAGACCTCCAAGAGGAACAAGTTTCTGTAAGAGAAGCAATTACAGTTCACCAAAACTTTTCAGAACACTAAAGGTAATGTTCCTTTTTCTGCTCTCCCCCCCTACTCTGTGTTTCCAGGACAGAAAAATACTGCCTCTGAAATAAACCAAGGAACTTCCCTATAATAGATTTCAACTCTCAAACCTCCATTTTGCAATCAAGTAACATACAGCCTGGAATAGTGGAAAAATTGTTTTCTTTCTGGAGTTTCCAATCCATTTACAGCATGCAGCAAGCCCTGTAAAAAGACAGTAAGATAGAAAAGAGCTTTATTGCCATTGCCATGGTGAATTCAAAGCTATTACTTTCCAGCCATCTGAACCACATATCACAGATAAAGTGAAATAGAAAAAAACAACAAAAGTCATTAATTCATTCATTGTCCCTATGTGTGTTAATTTTAAAGTTATATATGAGCAGAATTCACTCTGTAAGCATAAAGCTCAGCACAGACAATGACAATTTCAAGTATAACTCTAAAGTACTAAATTCAAAGTAGTCATGTAAATCACCTTACTTATGTTCTGTGGAAAATTGACAGAATAAGAAAGCCTTTCTCCCCAGATGATGGAAATTTTTATAGTGGCCAAGAAAATAAAAAATTTCAGATATCCCATTCCATTTTAATAATAAGTGAGAATTTCACAGCTTAAAAAATATCTAGTCGTGTATCCTCAGATTTGTTACCTGTTGAAACATTCCTTTTGTTCTGAAAAGAGTCTAATTGAACCTACACCAAACAAGCATTTTAACAATTCTCTTTAAAATTTGGTATTATATTTCATAAGTTAATGATTTTGCTCCATCTTTATCAGAGGGTGAAGACATTTAAGAAAAGAACACTGAAAAACAAAGGAGCAGATTGTTCATTTGACACAAAGGAATGCTTTGATAGCTGATTTATCATCTAGCAGTGTGCATTAAGTATCACACTGCACCACTGTTTACAAGAGATCAAGGCAAGTAGACATCTCCTGCTTTTCTATCAGCTAAAAAAAAAAGGGCAGAGAAAGTAAAGCACACTTTGATTTTATGCCTGGTAACAGAACAACAATAGATACCTAACACTCCTTTTCCTAGGGAAAATTCTTTCATTTCTACTAGTTGCCAGCAAGAAACATATCACAGGTGCCTGCTCTCTTTACATATGCTGTTATCTCTGGTTGTTTGCATATTCACTAGCATGAATGGCCCACCTGAACATCCTCATGAGCACATTCAGAGAGTTAGTGCCATCAGCCTGCAGAAGTCATAGATCTGGCTAGAAAAGAAATGTACAAAATCCATTGCACTGATTGGATATCCTATGCTTCTATTCATGGTACGCTCATCTGTGTGCTGAGCAATTTATGTTTTTGTAACTGGTGTGACATTCCAGCTGACTCAAAAATCTGAATTTATTACTTCACTAGGTTACCAAGCTTCAAGAACCAATAAATTTGAAACAATTTTCATTTATTTAGCTATTCCATAAAGGACAGTACTGCAGGTTAAAAACTTATTTTCTAGAGAAAGCAGATAGAAACATACCACTATTTTGAGTCCAAGTGCCTCAAGGTAATTTAGAAAACACATTGCAACATTATGTTGAAGAAGCATAAAAATTCCACAGGGAGGCATTGTATAGTTTAAAACCCTTTTCAGTCTAAGACAAAATATTATACAGGAACAACAGATTTGCAGGCCTATGTAACTAGAAACAAAATAATCTAGAAACTGAAACAAAATTCTTTTTGTTTTTAAGTCTTGTGAAAGGAAACAACTAAGGTCATGTTCTTCATACAGAAGCTTTTGTTATTTGTAGCTTTGAATAAGGGGTGAAGCACAGCTCTGCCTTTCCTTGGTTTGATCTTTGTTTTGCAATGAGGATTACAATTTTAATGTTGTAGTAGTAATCTGCTGGAATGGAGAGGAAGAAATTCTCTTTAACATGGAGTAACCTAATTCCTAGGGTACGTTTTTTAAAACATACTGAAGGAACAACTTAAACTACCTTGGGGAGACTGCATCCACTCACAGAAGCACAACAGAACACAAGAAAAACTCTGAGATGAAATTTCTGGTAAAGAACCTCTGGTGTTTTAAATGGAAAATAAAATCTCAAACCTAAATGAGGAACTTGATTGGCCTGTCATGCTGCAGACCTGTTTACAGGTTTCCAGCTCTGCCAGAACATTTGAGTGAGCTGTATTACTCGTTCAGACATAAGCAGTGTAGGCTGCTTTGTAACACTTCTATCCCACACTGGGAAGCTCTTGGGAACCAAGCCTACAATGCAGTTGATCAACAGTCTAGTTCTTTCAAAATGAGAAGTGTCTGATAGTCCAGCTTCAGATGGAGTTAAGTCTTATCCCACAGCCATCTTTGCAGAACTAAAATTCTGGATTCTAGATTATTTACCTCTATGAAGTAGAAGATAATCTCAGGATTTGCCAGCAGCCCCTCCTGACTTTGACTTAAATTTAGCTGCAACAATATTTGCACATTTCAGGATTAGCTTTGCTATTCTTTCCAAACCATATCTTATATTTATTTACTCACATTTATTGACTGATTGTCAATAAATACCACAAGATGCTTCAATCATCATTATAGAGGGTACACATAGAGAATGCAGATTCTGTCCAGAGGCATTTCTACAAACTGCTTAATCTAAAGCCAGTATCGTCTGTTGATCTGAACCCTAACTCCATCATAAATTTTACTATTAATTGCAAACAGATGGCCTAGTGTCATGGTTTGACACTGGCACAATGCCAGTGCCCCCATGAAGATACCCTCTCCCTGGTAGCTGCTGTGAGATGTGACCAGGAATAAGCAAAGCAGGCTCCTACTTAGGAAAGAAAAGAAAACAGAACTTTATTAGCTACTCTACAACTACAAATAAAAAGGAACACACACACACAGGGAAAATGAAAACCTCACAAATGCATTTCCTCCTCCCCCCACCAAATTTCCAACACAATACATTTGTTCCTCAAATCACCAACTCTCGGTCCAGCAGCACCTTTTAGACAATCAATCCTCAGTTCATCAAGAGGAGAGGAGTCCTTCTTGTACCATGGGCTTCCCCTGGAAACACAGTCGAAGCCTCGTGTGTTTCTGTGAGAGGAGACTGCATTCTGTCACTCAGGGGGGGCTGCCCGATGGCTCCTGGTGTCTCTCTCTCTCTCTCTCTCTCTCTTCCACCCTTCCACCCCCGGGCTCAGGCCTACCTCTCTCGGCCACATGGCTTTCCCCTCCCCCTGCCCAGCCAGCAGCTGGGCCGGGGCAGAGACCCGAACTCTTTCCCGCAGGAAACCCAAAAGGACCCTCCCAGGGGAGAGCTCTGCTTTTAACCCCGTGTTCTCAGAGGCGGGTCCATGTCCCAATGACCAGGTTAAATGCCAATATTAAAGCCTGAATATCCATTGGCCAAAAACACAGCATCCCAAAAAACACATTTCCTGTCAAACCACCACACCTAGATATATTACAAGGCTTGTGTTGAAGCTTTACTTGAACTAGCAGCTCCTTCAGAATACGGCTGTCCTATAACTAATAGAAGATCCTAAACCAAAGCCATCACCTCAGCATCAGGCCAGGCATCTCTATGGTACTAGTGAGATATTTATATTTCAAAGACATGTAAATAAGATTATCTTATAAATAAGATAATCTTTGTAGCATTATCTGTAAAAACAAGCCTTACTTACGTTTAGTTAGAGCTTAACCTAGAGCCAGATTTAACCTGTCTCACTGACTCCTTTCTGGGCTATAGACAGTCATTTACACCTGTGCCTCCTTTTTTAAATTTGGTATCAATAGAAATATGCTGTTGTAGATGAGGTGTAAATCCAGCTTGTTAACTATGCAACTCATTTGCTGTAAGCATTGTGGAATAAAAAGAAGCTTTAAAGAAAATATGGGAAAATAATTCCTTTTATTATAGGATGCCTGGGTCTGTTGCATTTGTTGTTGTGATGCAGTGCCTAGAAGAAAGGAACATGAACTGAAATAGTCTTAAATAAAACTAGAGGGGGTGCTTCCTGTAAAACTTTCTCTTTTTGACTGCATATGTGTAGTTCTCTCCTTGGGATGCTAGCTACCCTACTAAGGACTCAACTGCCCCAGTTGTTTAATACCAGAAGCTTATCTATAGTACATAAGGATTTGGATATGACCATATTAGATGTCACACCCTTTTGCTTTTTCACATGGTAAGATTTTAATTCCTTTATGCCCAGAACTTAAAGATGAGCTGTGTTTTGCATAATGACAAACTATACCATGTACGGCTGATATGTCTGTAAGAGACTATGATCAAATATTCTAATGGTTGTGGAGGACTGTGGTGGGTTGACCTTGGCTGGATTTCAGGTGCCCACCAAGCCTCTTTATCATTTTCGTGTCTCAACTGGACAGGACTGAAAAAATAAGATAGAAAACAAGGCATAAGTTGAGATATTGCAATTTACAAAAGCAAAAGGTTACATGTGCACAAGGAAAGGCAAAATAAACTGTTCTCTACTTCTCACAATCATGCAATGTCCAGCCACTTCCTGAAGAGCAGGGCTTCAACATGGGTAGTTGCTCCAAAAGGAATGCCACTCCTTCTTTTTTCTTTTCTTAGCCTTTATATCCAAGCCAACACCATCTGTTATGGAGCACCCCATTGTCAGTTTGGGTCAGCTGTCCTGGTTGCTTCCCCCCCCAAGATCTTGGTGAACTCCAAACTATTTATTGAGGTAGAATGTTTGAGAGACAGCACTTAAGCTGTGCCAGCAGTTTTCAGCCATGGTGAAAGCACTGGTGCATTATCAATACCCTTCTAGCTACCAGTGCAAAGCGCAGCACTGTGAGGATGCCCATGCAAAAAATTAACACGATCCCAGCTAGGCTCAGTACAATGACTACAGAAATATTTCCCTGGACTGCACGTATAAAAGGGTATTTGTGCAGTGAAATATGTTTATTGAATTTGCTGGATTTCTGAGACAATTCAGAAAGTGAAAATTGGAATGCAGTATCTCAGCAGCTGTTGCAGTGGAGACATTATGAAGTGATAAATGCAGTATTGCTTCAGGTCTTTTATTATCTGTCACTTGCATAAGCATCTCATTTTGGTCCTCTGTTCATTAGTGCCACAGTGCTCATCCTGTCAGGCTCAGCTTCCTACTCTCCATAGAAAACCAGGGGAAGGAAAGGCCTTATTCTGAGCAATGAATTAGCACATCGTGACATTTGGCTTCTCCACTGCTGCCCTTGAAGTACAGTTTCTCAGAGAGACAGCAAGAAAATAATAGCATTTGGGCATATGAAATAAGATAAGAACTATGCTTTAATTAGGTGAGATGTAATGAATTTAACTCTTTCATGAATGACTCACTACAGTTTATTCAATGTGGCTCTGATTCTTTAGTTATTTCTCTCAGGCAAAGGATTTTCATAGCCTCAAACCTTATCAGAACTGGCTCTGATAGTTCTTGGGAAGCTCACCCTCTGTATGGATGATGCCCATGCAGGGGCAGTACAAGTCACTTGCAGTACCAGGCACATGAAACCCTTGTTTTCCAAAAGTGAGGAAAGCATCTATTTCTTAAAAAATGCTTCCTTTTGTACTTTTAACTAGTTTTTAGAGAGACTGGATCACCACTGCTTGTGGCAATATTGCCAGAACCAGAACATCACATTCCTTCTGCTTACTTGTGGATGTGGCTGGAAAATTCTTCCCACACAACATTTCTGTCTCTGAAAAGAAAACTTCCTTTTCAGCCCCTAGGATACATCATTCCCTCTATTGCATCTTAGGGAGGGAAGATAAATAATTTCATCTAGATGTGGAAGAGAGCACAGTTTGGAAACACACCTTGACTGCCCTTTCTACCACACACAGGATGCTGGAGACTAGGGGTGGCCACAGGCATGTTCATACTAAGGTAAACCACTAAAGAGGTCAATAGCTGTGCTCTTGACAGTGTAAAAATACTCTCTCATCTTATTACCAAGGACTCAGTGATCATATTGTAATGAAAACCAAAAAGGAATGGTGCATGAAAAGCATGGGCTTTTTTCTCATACTTAGTGGTATGGCTCAGAAAAATGCAGATAAACAGAAAAGCCACCACAAACATTCCTTACAGATTTCATTCACCTCACCTATACACACATAGGTGGCCCTTTTTTCTGACCTAATTTACCATATGCCACTGACTACTTTTTTTTCTGAATTTGTGAGTCCTGTGCTTTTGTGTTTTTCTCTCCTGAATATTGTCAGGTCAGGATAATTGGAGAATCACAAATCTCAGCCATCCACAGTGTTAGACTGCTCTCTAACAAAGAACAGCAGAAATTAGTAAGTTATGCCAACTCCCATACAGATATGGAGATCTATTATAGCAAACCCCACCTAGTGTGGTACTACACAGTTAGAGGCTGGAATACTCTTTTAAAAATGCATCTTATTAGGCACTGCTGATACTTTCAGGCCCATCAAATTCCAGTAAAAGCTTACTTGCACACTATAGGAACCTGGATGACACATTGTCCTTAGCTTGAGAAGAATAACAGGTTCAAGAACAATACATCCCCGTGAGAAAGAAAACAGGCAAAGGGAGCAAGAGACCTGCATGGATGAAAAAAACCCTATCAATATGCTAGCATCAGCATAATCGTCTCTTGTATATCTACACAAGAGATGAAAGCAGGGCCAGGCCACTTGGAATGGGTATGGAGAGGTTTTCAGACTAAGTAGAAATGAGGCAAGGAAGGCCAAGGCCCATCTTGAATTAAATCTGTCCATGGATGTCAAGGACAAAGATAAAAGCTTCTTCAAATACATCAATAACAAAAGGAAAATAAAAGATAATATGAAACCATTACTAAATGGAGGGGGAACCCTGGTAACAGGATTCAGAGAAGGCAAAGTTACTGAATGTCTTCTTGTTCAACAAGGACAAGAGGAAGAACCCAGGGAGATACCAGCCATTCAGCCTTACCTCAATCCCTGGAAAGGATAGAGAGCCTCTGTCTATTGATAGAGGTCATCCACATGGATGACAAGAAGGTGACCAGGAGCAGTCAGCATGGATTCATCAAAAGTAAATTTTGCTTCACCAGCGTGGTTGGCTTCTAAATGGAACAACTTCCTGGGGGAACAAGGGGAGAGAAGTGGATATTGTCTACCTTGACTTCAGCAAGGCTTTCAACACTGTTTTACCAAACATCCTCACAGGCAAACTTGGGAAGTTTGGACTGAATGAGTGGACAGTGAGGTGAATGAAGACCTGGCTGAACAGCTGCTCCCAGAGGGTCATAGTCAGTAGCACAGAGTCAAGCTGAAGGCCTGTCACTAGTGGTGTACCCTAGGGTTCCACACTGGGCCCAGTGCTGTTTAATTTGTACAAATAGACAGATGCCTCCTCAACAAGTGTCAGCAGTGCCCATGTGGCCAAGAGAGCCAAAGGTTTCCTGGGGTGCATTAGGAAGAGCTTTGCCAACAGGTCAAGGGAGGTGGTCCCGCCCTTCTACTCAGCCCTTGTGAGGCCACATCGGGAGTACTTTGTCCACTTCTATACTCCTCAGTACAAGAAAGACATGGAGCTCTGGAGCAGGTCCAGTGGGGAGCAACAAAGATGATGAGGGGACTTATGAGTTAACGTTGAGGGAGCTGGGCTTGTTCAGCTTTGAGAAGGGATAACTGAGAGAGGGCCTCGCCAATGTCTGTCAGTATCTGAAGGGAGGGTGTCAGATGATAAAAGCCAGGCTCTTCTCGGTGGTGCCCAGTCACAGGACAAGAGGCAATGGGCAGGAACAGATCCACAGGAAGTTCCACTTCAACATGCAGAAGTTCTTTACTGTGTGGGTTACCAAACACTGGAACAGATTGCCCAGATATTGTGTGCAGTCTCCCTCACTGGAGATATTAAAGAGCTATCCAGACAAAATCCTGCACTGCATACTCTAGGATGGCCCTGCTTGAGTAGAGATGTTGGACCAGATGATGCACTGTGGTGCCTTAGAGCCTGATCTGTTCTGTGATTCTGTGCAAACGTGGCTTGGAGATAGCTAGAACAATGCCCTTGCTCCAGCTCCCAGAGTACCAATCATTGTAACATCTAAGTACTAGTATTAAAAAGGCACAAAGACATAAATCTCTTATTTATCTGACATATGTAATTTGTTACTCTGATAGAACAATAACTATATAGAAATTTATTGTAGCTTTTTTTAAAATCTTAACTCACCTGCCAATCAGGTTTGCACTTTGACTGTTGTTTGTTTTATTAAAATAAAGTTGGGTTGCTATGATTCTGTTTTTGCAGTACTTAAAAGACAGTTCCTAGGAAACAGTGAAAACGAAATGCTGCACGTGCTAGAAAAAAAATACAGCAATTGTATCTGACAAAACTCTGTCTAGATAAGAAAGTAAATGTAGTGTAAATGGGACTGAAGACTTTGTTACTTAGTTACAATTATCTCACCAAAACCTACATGGCTTTAATTTATAAAAGGAATTTTCTGCCAAGTTCAGAAGGAGAATAGTGAACATTTGGATGTTTCAAACTACAACCACTACACTCTTGGATATATTATTGAGTGCTATATAGTTGTATAAGGCTCAACAATATACCCAAGAGTTAATTGGTTCCTCTCCTACAAAATATTTGTAATACTAATGCATTTAATGAATACACAGATGCTTGAACCATTTTTACAATGCCAAGAATAATTGATTTTGGACATATTTATAAATAGAGCATTCCAATGTTAACTTCCTTCCTGATTTCATTTACCCAGTTCTGCAGTACAGACTTCTAACTTGGAGCATCCATTAACATCTGCAAATTTCTTCTGAAATCTAGCTATGGGTTTGCTTGTTATTCTATTAATACTGCTCTCCTTAAAAAGTCACTTCATTAATTAAATATATTGCAACATTTTTAGCTGCAGAGATGTCAGGATAGTGACAATCTGATTTTCTTAAGCAACACTGATGTGGTGATTCATTCAGTGACAGGAATAAATGAACAAGGTGAACAAATGTCACACAAAAGTTAGGAGGAACATTCCTGTATGCAAAACCAGAAATTTCAGTTTATAATTATGCTGTTTTATTTTATCAATTACTGGCATTTTCAAGCTCATCTCTTTTAATGTGGTCTCCTTTTTTGAAGGGTTTTTGAAGGGCACTGCAGTAGACATGACATTTGATTTAAAATTCATTTTCTGTATGTGACTCAAAAACTGCAGGGGTTTCAGATGAATCTGCGAACAAAGATTGTTGCTGGATTTTATCATAATGATAATGACACTGACAGGAGGTAAATATTTGCTAGGTAATGAAAAAATTGAGCTTATAAGAATTTATAGCTTGCCTCCTGAGGAAGAATGCACATTGCCTCTGAACAGATTCATATCTGTTCATGGCTACTCTGGAAAAAGGACCACAGAAAAGACCTTTAGCCTATGAAAAGAGTAAAGGCCTACTATTAGAACAAGAAATGGAAAAAATAATTGGAAAGACACCAAAGCAACATCAGAGAAAAAGAGCCTGGAAAAGGGATGGAAATATAAATATAGACACACCACAAATAGTGATGCAGCTTTGGGAAGAGGACATTGACACAGTGGGAAGTGAGCAGATGCGAAAGCAAGGATTAAAATCAGGGTATGTAAGGAAATAAAGAATGATGATGAAGAATATAAAGAGAACAATAGACAAAGTGAGGAAAATACACCCAGTAGTAAACAATTCTATCTTAGAAGCATACCAGTTAGGCCATGGCAAGTAGTTAACAATTTTCTAGGGTTATTTTACTTACCTATTGAAAGAGTGTGAACTACAGGCAGGCAAAGGAAAACAGACTTGAAAGAATCAACTTAATATCAAAGTTAAATTGATTATTGTCTCACATAAAATGCAAACCTGAAACTCAATGCAAGTACATCTTCTTGGAAACTTGAATCAGAAAGAACATCTTTCTACTTGCTAATAAAATACTATTTTTTATTGCTATGTAAGAATTGCATCAGTTTACACCCCAGAATCTTCCTAGAATATTTAGATTCCATAGAGTTCCTCTGAGTGGAGGTGGTCTGTGCTTCATAAATTTTTGAATTATCAGACCTAGGAATGGAATGGAGACATACTTGAACTTCTATTTCTTCCATTTCCAAGGGAAGAAAGGGATAAGACAGTTATCAATACTTAAAAAATTTAGGCAAACTACCAACATCCAACAGATTAAGTTTAAAAAACCACAGCCTGGAACCCAGCTTTTTTCCTAGAATAAAACTAAATGCCATATTCATAAGATGATGCTTGTAGCCTTCCAGCATATAGGTAGAAACTGGCCAGTAGTTTTCTATTGTAGCAGCAGGTCCCACCAGGGTAATAATGAGCATTTACTCCATGATTACAGAAGGCTGATCAAATGCTTTATTGTTACTACACTATGCTATACTATGCTATACTACACTGTACTATTTGAAAAACCCTTTGCCCTTGCCAGATAGTCCGACACACACACGTGGATCCAATTGGTCAATGAATCAAAACACTATTATCAGTGTCCAATCAAGAAACTACCTCTTGGTAAGCAATCTCAATAATACATTCCACATGTGCAAAGCAACAGGTGCAGAGATTAAGATAAGAATTGTTTTTCTCTGAGCTTTCTCACAGCTTCCCAGGAAAATCATGGGAGGGAATTAAGTCTCTCTGTTCAGACGATATGTGGTTACCACAGTTTCCCTGCAAGACATTGGCTGAATTACTCCAACTGGATTTATTTTTTCATTCATTCCTTCATTTATTCAGTAAGTCAGTTATTAGTTAGAGCTCCTATTTTCTGGTGATTACTTCTCTACTATCTGTCTGTGTTTCCTAAACATTTCTTTATTAAGACAGGAAAAGAGGCATTCATTCCTTTTGAGTGCACTGCCCTGCCGTAAGACTATAAAAAGTGTATGAAATAAGCCATAGCAAATGCAATGCTTTTGTGCGTGGCTCAAAATAGATTGTATTAATCTCAAAAACAAGCAGTTGCCTAAAGAAGGTCAGAAGCTAATTTTTTACCTGATTGTACATTGAAGAAATTAGAAGAGCCAAAGGAAAAATAATACTACATAATCACTTTCATAATCCATAATAAGATCACAAGAGGATAATAAAGGACTTAAAACTGTTGGTCATATTTGTAGGAATTTTATATAGTCTTCTAAGGGAATAAAAAAAGGCTCTTAATGATAAACACAGAAATTATTTGAAGTAACCAAACTCCTACTAAATAAATTTTCAAAATCACCAATAAACCACCTAAATTTCAATTGTCACAGATTATTTTTGGAAGTGAGCTCTGCTCCAGGGTGCCTCAAAATTTTGGGCACCAAAAATCAGACATTCAAAACATTTTTTTCCTTTAAATATGGACGTCAACCATACTTCTTATGTAAGAGATAGAACTTTTAAAATCATTAATCTTCTTTGAAAATTATGGTTTATACAAAATTAATATTGGATATGTCTAAGAATGATTTAAATGTACCCCCATACAATAAATTTGTAATAACATAGAAGGCAGCTTTCTGTGTTGAAAAAGTGTGAAGGAAACCATAAAAGTAAATGGTTATTCCTAAACTAAGACTTGTGACTTCTGGAAATTATGAATTTGGATAATAATGTAAAAGGGTTTTAATATGTTGCACAACAAAGAGCGAAGTGAAGAAGGCTCTCACTTCTTTTTCAAAGTAGTTCTATATCATCACATAAATCTACAGATAAAAAACCCAAGATGACCATATGATCTAAAAGATTCAGTTTGCTTCTTTGAAAAAACAATTGGTTTCTCTATAATTTCTATTTTTCTGATCCTGTTTATAAAAAGACTGCAAGTGAACAGCTCATTCTAGAAGGGAAGGAGGGGAAAACCTTATTTAGCTACTTATTATAAGTAGCTAAAACCTTTGAAAGACAATCAATCACACACAATCATTATACCTGGGCGCAATTTGATTGACTAACCACTGAATCAGTTACTTAGACTCAGCAATGAAATAAATTCTTATCAATGAAACATGCCTGTATTCACAGTCTGAAAAGCAGGAAGTCTAATAATCATTCTAACTGGACCCAATCTTGATGCACAGTGTGACTCATTGCTGTGATAGGGGAGCTCCAGCTGTGCAGCAGAGCTGCAAAACCTGATAACAGAAAGCCAACATATACCTTTGTTCTCCAAAATATCTCTAACATTCATTGATTGAGGAGATCTCAACAGAAAATTTTATAGTACATGTGTCTCTGTGTTCACATGTATGAATAATTATTAAATATTTTATGAAGCAAAAATAGCTTAGGCTGTTCATTTTTAAGATAGCAAGGTGAGAAATATTAGTTGTCATATGTAGGCAATTAAACACTTCCTTTGCCTTACAAAGATCTTTGGAGATGCCTTCTCTACATATTTTGTCATGTCAGCCACTACTGTTATGTATCCAGACCTGAGCATGGGAATAGCCAGCAATTCCCAGGTAGAGGGCTATTATGCAGGGACAAAATAACCCTGGAGACAATAATATTAACATGAATGCTACTTAGAAAAATTACCAATGAACACCTGTCTACTTCCATATAGAGGCCCTCACCTAAAATATTGTAATTTCATCAGAATTCACTACATAATATATTACTATCTATTATCTTTGTCTTAATATCTACAGAACATCTTATCTACATCTTATCAGTCAAAGATTGGACTCATTCATCTTGGAGGTCTTTTCCAACATAAATGACTCTGTGATTCTGTGAACCTAATTCTTAAATTCACACATTTGCATAAACTCAGAAGGGCTAAGATTAAAGGACAATTTTGGAGCTCATCTGGTCAACTTGCTTGAGCTGAGCAGGACTGTTGACCCAGATGGACCTAGAATTGCTCACTCAGGATCATGACCAGAAGGCTTTTGAAACTCTCCAAGAAGGAAGAACTCTCCATCGTGTCCCCAGGCAACCTGTCTCAGTGCTCAGTCACCTCTCAGTAGAAATGGGTATCTCAATTGTTCTACAGAACTTCTTGTCTTTCAGTTTGTGCCCATCGCCTTTGTCCTGTCTTGGGGCGCCACCGGCTAGAGCCCATCCTCTTTGTATCCTGTCTGGGTGTATAAACACATTGATAAAAGACTTCCCCAAGCCCTGGCTGCTCCAGGCCTTCCTCATAAGATGGAGGGATCATAGAAGGTTTATAGGTTGGTCAAACAAGATTCCTCCTTGGTAAATCCATGCTGACTACTCCTTATCACCTTCTCTTTCTTCATGGATCTGGAAACAGGCACTCTTCCAAGGACTGAAAAGTCCTTTTTCTGAAGAGGTCAAATTCTGCTCTGCTCCAGTTCAGGGCTGTGATCTTACTTTTTGTACCATTCCTTCTCTTGTCTCCTGGTTCTGAACCCCACCATGTCAAGGTCTCTGCAGCCAAGGCTGCCTTCAGCCTCCACATTCCCAATGAGACCCTCCCAGTTTCTGAGTATGAAATCCAGCCCTGCACCTGTCATGGATTGTTTCTCTCCAGGCAGAAATTGTCATGAAAGCCTTCCATTGCAATCCTCTTTGTTTGTTTTTGTCCACCTAGTTTTTCTTTCTTGTAGATATAAAGGTATTTGAAGGATCCTCCTCCAATTAGGATCAGATCCTGAGAACATGACTCTTTTCTGACTGCACAGGCTTCTTTTTCTTCCTCAGCAGATGGCCTACAGCAGAGACACTCTACAATGTCACTCTTATGTGCCTTGTCTTTAACCTTCATCCATAAATTCTGCTGGCTCTCTGTTGAGCTTCAGGGAGTGTCCAATCACCCCAGATGTTTTCTCACATAAAGGGTAACTTCCTCTCCTTTTCCTGCTGGTCTGTCTTTCCTGTTGGTCTGTCTTTCCTGTAAAGCATGTAGCCCTCCAATGAAACATTTCACTCAAGGAAGTCATCCCATCTCTGTCATCCCAGCAAGATCAAAGCCCTGCAAATGTCCACAGGTCTACAGCTCATTTGTTTATTACCATTGCTCCATGCTTGAGTATACAGGTACTTCAGGGATGCACCCCAGCATACTGATTTACAAGAAATTTTTAAGATTTCTCCATAATGGTATGTTGTAGGCTTACTTGCTTTTTTTCCTTGCTTACTAGCAAAGTGGTGGAGGCGACTCTGCTTAACTCCCATTTTATTGATTTTGTGATCCTTTCCTATCACATCACTCTGCGATCCTTACCCATTAAGCCTGTCCATTATTCCTTCTCAGGGTTGTAAGTAACTCTTTTGTATCACTATCATTCATAGCTTTAAGCCCTCCTTCCCAGCTCAGACATTATGCTGGCAAAGATAATTCTGATCTTAGTGAAATGAAGTCCACTTCTCTCAAAAAAAGTGATGGTCTGCATAAAGTGCCCAGTGCTTGTAGGACCTAAATCCCAGTCACTAGCAACAGATCCACAGTCAGTTATCAAATTTAGTTATCAATACCCTCCTTCTCACTATTTTACCTTCACTGTCAGGATTGAGAACAACACCTCTTGGGCCCCATGCCCTTAACCACCACCTCCTGAATTCTGAAATAACTTTTCATACTGTCCAGGTTCTTCCTACCAGCATCAATGGTACTCACATTGAAGAAATCAGGGGATAATATTTTGAGGGTCAGGAAATATTGGTCAGTCCCTCCAGAACATCTCAGATCTGGGCTCCCAGCAGGGACCAAACCTGTAGATGATAGGCTGGTTTGTCAGATTGGTGGCTTTGTCCCCTGCAGCATGAAATCTGCCATTTCAATGACTTGCTACTTTTTCTTGATGGACACGAATGGTTTAGTGTCAGGAAGTTCCGTTCACGAGCATATTTGGATCCTCTTCAACTCCAAAGTCAGTGAACCTATTCTGTAGTTGTAAGCCCTTAGGTAGGGCAGGAGGCTTCCTATTTGTGCTTGAAGTCACCAGCTTCATCCTTCACCTTCTCCCAAAGTTTGCACTTATGCTAGAGATGGACATTGCCTGTACCTCAACAGCAGTTAGGGCCTAGTTATTCTTGTAAAAGATCCTTGTCTATCTCCCTTTCACCTTCTGTGATGCTGTGCAGACTGCTCACTGTCCCCTACATCTTCTCCAGTTGGATGCACAGTTCCTTCAAGATGGCACATTTCCCACAGGACAAGAGCCATCTTTTCTGGTGTCAGAGAGAGGCTCCAGGTATCCCATGGGTCATGAGGCTTGAAGGAATGCTTCTACCATATGAAGATCTGCCTGCACCTAAGCCTCTGCCCTGACAGGGTCAGCTTCTCCAACAGTTGCAGGGAAACTGCCCTGTACCATGTAAACTCAGTACCTGACAGCTTACACAGGTACAAATTCAGCTGAGGTTCCCTTCTTTATGCCTCTCTGCACAAACTACTGTATCAGTTGGCTGTCTTCATCTTCCATGCTCTAGGCATGATTCCAATATAGGCTTCTCCTCAGCTTTGGCTAAAAGTTTTTTGACCTTCCCTAATCAGGGTCACAAGTAGCAAAAGCTTTAGGGAGCCTGGCTCAAAGGCAGCTGACTGCACTCAGTAAAATCTGCTAGATCTGCTTCAGTCCCCCACTTAACTATTTGATGTGATTTTGGGGGACAAAATTACGGGCCTGATGAAGAGTGAGATTCCCATTAACTTCCCAGAGATCAAAAACTTAAATCTTGGTAACATTCTTCATAGGGTCATGGGAAAGCGAGTATTGTATAACTTCTCTTTTATGGGAACTGGTGCTCCTGCGGCACCTTGGTTTGAAGCAATAAATAGGGACATAAATACGTGAGGAATGGCAAGACAATCCATGCTGTCCCTTTGCTAAGAATTCTCAGCACATTTATCAGATTTCCTAGCAAGGATTACAAAAGTAAAAGAACACACTGAACTAGCCACAGCTATATATTTTAAATGGTAATTTTTTGGTCCAATTACCTAAGAAATCAAGAGCATTTGAGTCAGTGGCAGAGATTGTGACAGGAAGAAGTACACAGGAGATGCGGAAAAGTGATGTACATCCAGATGAGTGATTTCTAAATTTTCCAGTAGCAGAGCAAACCCAGACCCAGATGAAGACATACCAGTCACGGTTGCCTGGAGTTAATGACAAATACAGTAAAAATATGTCTAACTGTAGATCCTTAGGTCTATGGACCATACATAAATAAAATAACTCCTGCTTGCAGAGGAGAAAATTTAATGGTAGGGAGAAACCTCTAAATATATGTTTGAAGAAATATCTTATCTCCATTCTGTAGAACTCTCTATTTAGCTGGTTCTGTATTTATTTATAACATCCAAACGTAGGCAGTCCCAGTGGAAGGGCGGAATAAAAGTCTCTTTATAGAAAAGCAGACACTTTTCCATTTATAGGGCAGCTGCAGAAATTCGTCACACTAGTTTTTCTATATAAAATGGAGTGAAAATATTGAAGGAAAAGTCTGTACCATGAGGAGCATTAATAAAGCTAGAACATCCATGATAATTTTAGGCAGACTAAGGAATACTTATATCCCATGAAGATCATTGATTTCCATTTTTGCTGTGCATTATTTTAGTTATAGATTCATCAGCTTCAAGCTGATGTAAAATAAAAGAAAACATTCTTTAAGAAATCAAAAAATCTGTAGGATGTGAGGTATTTTAAGAATAGGATACACAAGACATTGGAGTATATAAATTTGAATGATAAAATCATGCAGAATTATATGCTGTGCTAACAGCCTTTAAATGGTGCAAATTATCTTGTTACTATACAGAAAAAAATTTGATTAGCTTACAGAGTATTCACTAATTTGGCCTGATTAGGAGGCTTTGCACTCTGCTGAATGCAAGGCAATTAGTAAAAACATTCCATATACTGCTTGTTTTCTGCCACCAACAAGGAAATAGATGTTATTAATCCTTTCAAATATAGCTATATTTATTATAAACAAATTCTAGCTTTTAAAGGAATCTACTACATTTTCATGCATAGTCATCATATATCTTGCATATTACAATCTTTAGGACATACCTAGATATTTTTGACAGCTAATGTTTTTTTGAATTGGAGTTCTGTAATGTATTGCATGTCTTCATAGAGAAATTCTTAACAGGTATCAAATACTGCCTTCAGTTCAGAAAAAAAAGCAGAAGTTCATCTTTTATGCTTGCTTTATTTCTTGTGCTCAAGTGCAAGAAACAAAACACCAGAGTAAAATACAGCAAAAACATCTGTATATTTTAAGGAATATCTCCTTACAAAGGATGTCCACCTCAAAAGGATTAGTTAAGATATCTCACTACATTATAGAACAAGTTCATTGGAAGGATTATTTTGGCTGGTGTTTAATCTAAGATTGACCGTGAATGCTAGCATCAACACTGTCTTGTGCTATGCTAATTTAAAGTTTCATCAGCTTTAAAACAAGATGCACATTTTGGTTTTTAAGCTTGATATTTAATATTAATTCATACAATCCAAAATTTTTCTATGGCACGTATTATGTAGGTTTTAGAATTAAGCAGTTTTGTTAAATATGCTAGAATTCTTGGAAAATATAGTTTTGATTCCTACATGCAGTACAGGAGAATGTAGATCAGCAGTAAAGCAATGAGGTAAGCAGTGAAACTCTGATGTGTTATAAAATATGTGTAAATAACTGGAAACTAAGAGGTAAATAGCTGAGACTAAGCTAAGTGCTCATTTTAGACTTGCTATTTGAACCCCAGATTACACAGGTAATCCTTCCTTCCCCACAGGATTCTCTTCTTTTAAGCCCTCCCTCCTGGGAAACATTGCAATTACAACAAAGTTTTTGCTGTCTGCATTTCATTCCAGATTTTCTTTCTGAGAGATGTAAAAAATATATTTAATTTAATGAGATCAAATTATCAAATCATGCAAATTGGTGCAATTCCTATCTTTAACAATAGAGAAAGTAGGGGAATTTACACAACTCAAGAATCTTTTCTTTCCACTGAGCTGTAAGACTATCTCAAGTGCTTTAATTCACCATATCTCTAAAGCATATTTCAGGCATACACAATATATATTCCCAAACCCCAGATTTGCTAGTCTGCTAAATTAAATTCAAAAGCCTGGATAAAATGTTTCACTGAATAATAAAAAAAAAGCAAATTAAGCAAAATTTTGGATTGTCAATGAAGCTTTTATTAATATTACTGAAGAAACTTTCATGTAAGAAGTAGAAACATAGCTTGAAGTCATACTCAGATGTTCAAAATTGCTACCTACTATTCAAGGAAAAAGTTAATTATGGACTGTGTCTCCAAGTAGAGACTCCAGTTTAACACTGAATTTTTTATTCAGTTGTGGTGTTAAATTTTAATTGTGTTTACCTTACTCTTATTGCTGCCCACTTGCTAAAACTTCACCACAAAATAATAACAAAATGTGGTCAGTTTATCTACAATATTTTCCCATTTCTTAGTCTTTCATTTTAGCTCTAACAAGGTTAAAGTTAGACTGTCTCCCCCAGCTAGATAGTTGATACCTACAGTCATCAGGAAACTTCATTGAATCAATCTTCCCCCTCCAAGACAGCACCATTTCATCTCCCATAGGTGAATTTCCTCCCAGTCTTGTGAACTGAGAAGGTTTCTAAAAGGTTGGTGAGAGGAAAACATTATTAAGTGGAAGATGGGAGTTTACAATTCTATAATCTCAGTAGAATGATTTAGTAAAATCTATTGACCTAATCTCTGGAAGGAAGAACAGCTTCTTTGAAAGAGAACTATAAACACACACACATATATATTTATTGGGAAGTCTATCTACCACCTTGCATTTTGACAAATAACAGAATTGCCCACTGACAGGGAAATATCTGCTTGTTTCATGTACATTTTGAAAATTATTTTGCTGCATGAAACATTATTTCACCATTATATACCACCTTTCTTTTAAGCACAAACTTATCTTTCATTTCTTCAATATGAGAAGGCTCTTTAAGATAAGGAAGTTTGGGGATTTCAGTATTAGACATTCTTAAAATGACAGATATGGATTTCTGCACTTGTAGTCCAGTATATTAGAGAAATTGTCTCAAACATTTTTTATGACAGGAAAGCACACCTATGTCATCCATGTTATTTCTTGATCTTCTTTTGGTCAATATATGTTGCAATATCAGATAATCATTCATGTTGATCCGTACTTGCAGAAGTAATTAGGTAGTGTGAAATTTTATTTTTATATGGTTAGGAGTATAACCTAATAATGCATCTGAAATAGAACACATTGGAAAATAGGGTGCAAACATTCAAGGTAATTTGCTGAAGGTATTGTGAAGTTTCTAGATACTTCCATTGCTTTTATAATCTTTTTTTCATTAGCATCCCTTTCAAAAAAAAAGCTATTCCAACCATAAATATGTAACAATTGCTTCTAAACTATCTATTATTACTCTATGAATCAAAAAATATCTGGACCTAGAGGACTCTGAAAATATCTACTTAATTCATTAGCCAAAGACAAATGGCAAGAACTGTGAGGAAAAGACCAGAGAGCAAATTAATTATAATACTGCACACTTTCCCCTTACACTTATGTTTAAAATTCTGCATGGAGATCTGACTATTTGGTGTCAAAAGGATACAAATACAATAAAATGAAAAGTACAAAGAATTATAAGAGTCGTAGAAAAATTTCCACATAACTGAACAGACAAAGGTTTCTTATCATAAGAAGCAGCAGCTGGGGAAGATTTTGACAGACATGTACAAATTTCTGAAGGTGAGAAAAAAGAATGATTGAAGTGCTTCTTCAGAAACTGCATATTGTAATCTTGTGAACTCACTGTTGCAAGATGCTTAAAATACCAAAATAGAAGAAGGCTAATCATCAATTAGATGAGTGAATGGTAGAAAAACACAGAGATATTGAATTATTTGAGCATTGTTGCAACTCCCAGTTCACAGAGAGCTAAAAAACTGCTGGGAACTAGAATTTATTTCTAGAAATACAGTAATGCCTCTCATTTTGCAGGTTTTTTGTCTGTGACCAGTGAGAAGCTAGCTTTCAGGTACTGATGCTCCTTAGGATTGACCTCACATATTCTTAGTTTGGATTTTTTACTGACAAACAACAAAACTCCTTTGATAAACCTGCTCCTCACAGTATAAAATCTGGACTGCTATGCCGTGTGTTTATAATAAAAATATAGGATCATCTTATGTTAGAGGGTAGTTTTGTTCAGCAGTGCTTCAATCACTTTATTAGTATTCTAAGCCTTGCTTCTTAATTTTTGTCATAGTGAAACCAAAGTAAAAAAGAAAATAAATTACTGGAGTTGATCAGTCTGCATGAGGCCAAAACACAGAAACAGTCTTGGGTCCCAAATAGAAAAATATTATCTGTTCTGGTCAGCAATTTAGAAAATTACCTAGAAAATAAATATTGTCAGTTTATGCTAGTTGCTCAAAATTCAAGGAAAAAAAAAAGAATTAAATTTGTAGATAAGGTACTAATATCTTCATGAGTAATCAAAACCTGTTACAGGGTCCAATGGAAATCTCAAGTGCTACTTGAGTAAGAATGATATGCATCATGATACAGCATCATGTAAGACTCAGAATCTTGTTTTTCAGGTCACCCATATAACTGCCAGTCTCATAATGACAAGAAGTTACAAAATTATGTATCATAGAACAGAATCATAGTGTATCCTGAGCTGGAAGGCACCCACTATGATCATCAAGTCCAATTTTTGGCCCTCCACAGGACAAACCCAAGAATCACACCATGTGCGTGAGAGAGTTGACCAAACTCTTCTTGAACTCTGTCTGGCTGGTGCTGTGATCCCTGCCGTGGGGAACCTGGTCCCATGCCCAGCTACTCTCTGGGTGAAGAACTTTTTTCTAATATCCAGCCTAAATCTCCCTTCACTCAGCTTCATGCAGTTTCCTTGAATCTTCCTCCAGATGAAAGAGACCAAGTAACCTCAGCCATTCTTAATAAAATTTCCCCTCCAGACCCTTCACCATCCTTGTAGGCTTCCTTTGGACACTTACTAAGAACCTATCATCTATTTTATGTTGTGGTGCTCAAAAATGCACACATTACTCAAGTTGAGGCCCCACCAGGGCAAAGCAGAGCAGAGCAGGACAATCCCTTCCTTTGATCATTTGGTGATGCTATGAAATCATTATCTAGGAAACTGCAGATTTTTATTTTACCTCCTTGTTGAAACCAGCACTTAGAATTGAATTTTTTCTTATGTATTCATAGCTGTCCAAAAGTATAGAGAGAAGAAAACAGGAAGACTCTTGAATTTTTTTTTCCTCTGTAGGACAAATGACAATGTTCTTCAGTGACAAATGACATGTCAGATGAGATTGGTAGAAATATCATTTTTGCAGTGATTGCTTCAATCCTCTGAGAGTCCAAAGTTCTTATTAACAAACTGACTACATCCTGGAAATTAATAAGAGGTTGCAAAGCAGTTAGATAATTATAGCTATTTTAGCTCTCTGACTCACAGAAAGATCAAGTAACAAACTGGCACTTCTTACATTATGCCTTTACATAAGGGGAGGTAGACTGGATAATAAGTAACAGGCAGGAACTGTAGAGTTGTCCCTTTTTTTCATGTCATTTGAAAATCAGAATGAAAAGTATGACTTTAGAGAAGCTGTTTCTGTTCCACAAAAGTGAAAATAAAATTTTAAAAGACTGGCCAGCAGAAACAAAACAAAACCCAAAAAGAAGGAAAAGAATACTCAAAAGAAAGAAACAGTAAGGCAGGTCTGTATGCCCATGTGCCTTGTTTTTACTGATGGAAAACTTTTGTAACTTGTTCTGCTTGGTTCCATACCCCCAGCCTCTGCAGTTTTCTTATGTTCTTTCAGATTCATCTTGACCATCACTCCTTTGTGTATTATTTGAAATCAAATCAAGATCTACAATCTCTAGCTCCAAAGCCACTAAGTGTCTCTGCAAAACTCTTGCTACACTTTGGCACTCTATAAAACACTACTTTTCCTAGCCAAAAAAAAACCAAAACTCCAAAGCCAAAAATGCTTAGATCAGAGTAACAACTGTATTTATTGCAATGATCACAAATATCAAGCAACTGCAGAAATTTTGATCTCTTTTAGTTGACTGGAAAGAAAGGCAGTTACTCTGCAATATGAGAAACCTCATAGACTTCAGCAATGTCTGTGACTAAGTGACAATGAGTTATTTAAGAGTATTTTTTAGAACTACAGTTCTGAACTATTTTAGCAACTAGGAACTGGACCTATAAATCTCATATTCTTCTGTTACTTTTTTTTTTGGTTGCTACTAAAGATACAGCAAAAAGTCATTAAAAAACTGGAGAAGCAAGTAATGGAATGATTTAACAACAAACTGATTGTTACTGTGCTGCATTTGGAAGCTGTCAATAAGAGGCTGATTTCTTTTGAAAACCATACCTTTTATTGCAGCATTACAGCTTTGAGGATTTTTGAAGATTATGCTTGTCAGTCCCCTTTCCACACATGAAGAATTGTACATCAAAACCAGATTATTTTTGTATCAGAAGTGACTTTTGCAGCACAGTTTTATACTCTGTGTTAGTTCTCTTTCTCATGCCGAAGAAGAAGAAGCACAATTCCTAGAGGTCTTGAGTTTTGAGAGAGTTTGACCATTTACGCAGGGATAATGAAATAATCCTTACTGTAATTCACATGAAGGGGAGGAATCATGATGTCTCTGGTGCAACAGAAAAATGTCTCTTGTATCTTTCTTTAGAAATGTTGCTGTTTTAGAGGGAAGAGAAGGAAAAAACTTTGCTGGTGACTTAAGGGTGTTTTTAGGTGATAATTTTAAAGCCATGTTAATGGCTCTCTGACTTCTTCAGCAGTGTGCTTTCTAAAGGTGCTCGACCAAGAAAACTATTTGATTGCTATGTTTTCCTAATCTTGAAAATCCTCTCAAGAGCTTATGGAAAGTTTTTATGAATTATTCTAGCCTTTTCTTTGAAGCCTCTGTGTCCTCCCTACAAAAGCTGTGCAAACTGTTAACCAAACTTCTAAACATGAAAACACTGAACAACTCCCTGTGTCAGTAAGTCTCTCCTCTTCAAGGCTTGCTCTTTCCTGGAAAGGAGAGGCCAACCAGCCTGTTTACAGTACTCTTAGCAGAAAAAAGGCTTATTCCTTATCACAGCAAATACCTTTTAGAGAAAGTGCACACACAATTCACCATCCACTCCAAACATACTGGTATTATGCATCATTTGGGCATAACTAATTCATTTCTGTGCTGTGCCTCTCTGCCTGGATTACTTTTAATCTCCCAAGCATTTATAATTTGTGATTTCACACTTTAAAAAAAATGAAATCCTGTGACAGTTTAGATCTTATGATTTGAGATAAATGTCTTAATGTTCTTACATCCAGAGAAGTTGGACAGGATTTTGCTGGCAAAGCCCAGCAGAAAAATTCACATACTCATAGTATTGGCATCTGGTAGGTAAAACATTTATGTATCAGCTCTCCTGCTCTAACCTGCCTAGGTCAGAGACAGTTTGCCACACTCACTTGAAAAATAAAGTGTTTCAGTATTTGATAACACCCCACTTGCTAAATCTTTCCTGGTTTCCAAAGCAATCTGTGTTTTTAGCCTTCAGATATACAAAACACTTTGTATGACAAGAAAACAACGGTAAGGCTGAAGGGGCCTTCCAACAACTTAGTGCTGTCAGATTCATTAAGGATTTTGAATGAGAATCTTGATTCTCTAATTTTCTGTTATGTAGACATCATGGCAGTTGAAGACTTAAATAACAAGTAACAGCAAAGAAGTAATTTACTGTTCCATATTCAATGAATTATTAGATAAAACACCCTAAGATTTTATCTTTTCTAAAATTTTTCTGAACATCTTAAGGAAATCCACTTTGTCCTGTGGTTTATCTAAGAAGTGTTATCTTTTGGTATTCCTATTTTGTCTGAACATGTGAAATAATACATACAGGATGCAGTCTCACAGCCCCTTCTTTGGGACTATACTGGATTGATAGTTAATAGGTGAAGATACAAAGCATGTGAGTTGACTAAATTTTCTGAATATATTTCCACTTTTTCATCCTTTAAACTTTGTTTGAGGCTAAAAATGGGCAATAGCTGTTTCAAATGAATACCTTGATGGGAAGCTGAGATGAAAATAGAAAGTCCATTAGTGTCAGTTGTTTCATTTTTCCTCAAATATGATCAGACAAGGACTTAGAAATCCAAGATGCAGATGTATTTTCTTTCTTTGTAAAGAAAAGAGCAAGAATGTAATGTCCAAGATGACCGTTTAAGTGAAGCAAATGGAAGACTTTCAGAGGTTATTTCAGTTTCTGATCTTTAACCAGATATTGACATTTCACATGATCTGAGCATTCATTCGAAATTGAGAGTAATTTAAGTTTGGTTTTAGTTTTCTTTAATTTCTGGTTTGCTCTATTTGTTTGCTGGGTTTTCTGGTGGAAAGCAATTTTTACTTACCTTTGCAGAGCAAAGGTCAACCTTGCAACCAAGGTTGCAATCACTTCCAATAGACTTGGACTTCTACAAGAATATTGAGAAAGATATGTTCTTTCAAGCCCTAGATCTGCCTTCTCCTGCTGCTCAAATTCCACACAAAAGGAGAAGTTTAAAAAAAAATTTTTTTTCTATCTGGAATGTGAATTCACTTCTGTATGTATCACCAATAACATTCTGTGTAAGCCTCTACATTCTGTTTCAGCTCATTAAAATATGAGAGGCTCAGAATAACTTTTTTTAATTTGATCTTTTACTTTCAATTTTTCAATGTACTTCAATTTTTAAATTTCAATTTCATTATATTCACATTGCAGATGAAGAAATGATCGTAATCTCTGCAACTTGAGCTTTGCAGCGTTTACTATTTTTTCTTGTATACGTATTTATTTTGTTACTGACAGTTTGCTTATGTTAGTCTTGATTCTGTTTGAGCATTTCTTTATCATAATTTTTAAATTCAATTTAAGAAAAAAGGCTTCTTAAATGTACATAAGAGATGAAAGCATTTTTTGAAAATATTACACTTAGCTTTAAAAAGACATCAAAAATATTTTAATATCTAGGTTACATAACCCAATGCAGGGGAAATTTTTATTCTGATCCCAAACAAACCTAACTGCTGACAAGCTCAGAGGAAGCATTACTTTCATATATACATTAATGAAAGTAAAAGTAATTTATGAACTGCTCACTGTTTCATTAATATTCCATTCTGCATCTTATCTATTGCAATTGTTGTACACATACAAATAGATGGATGGAAAGATTGCTATTGAAACATAAGATCTTTAAATAAGCTCAGAAAGAGTTAAAAGTACATCTATTTTAGGAATAAATTCAATAGTTAGATCAAGCAACACCAAATTTAATTACTTTTAGTAAAATTGTTGGAAAAACATAACAAATCAAAAACTAACAAACCATAGCTATTATAATTATCTCCAAGTGAATTGCAATCATTTGGAGATTAGATGTTTTTATGATTCATATCATTTGCACTGCCTGTTTTTCCAAGTACTTTGTCTGTAAAAATGACCACAGCAATGACCTTTCCCAGTAATTTAATGAGGAAAAGGAGGTTCTCATGCAAATTACTACCGCATATATAAAATTATGAAGTCTCCTGTCTTGAGACATATGGTTGTCTGCCTATCTAAAACAATAATAACAATCATCTGTTTATAACAAGCAGCATCTGTTGCTACTTATATAGCATTGAGTGGTAATCAAAATTATCCTACTGCTCTATCAATGTTAACTAATTAAATGCCAGGCTCCCTTCTGAGGAAGCACTGCTTGATATACTGTGGTAGCAGGCTTGCTGAGAAAACAGTTTAAAGGTACTAAACAAATACAACTTCTGGTACATGCAAAAAAAACCCCTCAGGTACATCCTGATTAGGCTTCAGCCTTTAGCTGGGATAGCAGATAAACCATTAGGACTTGATGAACCTCACAAAAATGGCTAAAACGTCCGAATATTAAACAGATCATTATAGTTATTTTGGTGAGTGTAGGTTATCCCTTCTTATCTAGAAACCGTGATTATTCAAAGGAAGGGTGAAAACTTCCCTAGCATACTAGGAGAACAAGAGCTTTGAGAAGAAAACCAAAAGAAACTGTAAGGACCAGAATCTCCAGGGTGAAGAACCTATTTCTTTTAAGAGGCTCAGGGATCAGATCCCCTGCATCACTCCTTCCTGCTGTTTCAAATAAGATAGCAAAAAAATATATATTCAACTATATATATTTATTACTGTAATGTTAATTGTTGACTTTATGATGTTTGTAGAGGAAACTGTAAAATGTTTCTTTGACATCATATTCAAGTAGCACTGTCCCACAGAAGTGCAGGTTAATTAGCTGTATGGAACTCTCACCTAAGCATCTGAAGGAGAAATCAATTTTGCATAAATATGAAAGAGGTGGGTTAAATCAGAAACCTTTAAACAGGTATTACTAAAACCAAATTTAGGACTCTGAGAACAATTCCCCCCCTTTGCATGCAATAGCAGTTCAGCAATGCAGAATGAAAATGCAGAGGAGTACATATCACAAAGAGATCAATCCAACAAAAAGTGGTTATGTTTTTATATCTGATTTTCCAGGGTTTAGTTGAAATACCAATAAATAGTTAAGTGATGAGAATTTCCAAGCGTATTCATGCAGGTAAATTATTAAAGCTAAAATAAAACTAAATGTTAATTCCAACTGGGCCATTAGGCTGCTTTGCTGAAGATTAAACTTCATTAAACATACTGAAAATTAATTACTTTCATGTATCAGTTACTGTCTTTAACATATCATACAAATTTGGGGATAAAGCACTGAAAAAGCTGACCCCCAGGACATGGTTGTGGCCGCAAGTTTCTCTGTGCTCAAGAAACATTTGTACATGGACTTAGGTGAGAAGTCTAACTTGTAGATTGCCTTGTGTAGAGTCAAGAGCTGGACTCAATGATCCTCACAAGTCTGTTCCATTTCAGGATATTCTGTCATTCTAAGTGGAAATTTTCTGCTTTTCAGCATAGAACACAACTGTTTATAATCAAGTTTTATTTCATATTAAAATGTAAATAACACTTTTTTCACTCTCTGTGACTCCTAAATTTTATTAATCACAATAGATGATACTTGAATGTATCCTTTAAAGTGCTTTGTGAACTTGTGCTTAATGTCTTGAGATAAATTTAAAAAATAAAGATGATCATAAATAAAATACTGTGATATTTAAGAGCAAACTATCCTAGAAGACAGACTTGCCCAGTAATTCTCAGCACTTATTTCCCAGAAGTATTTCATATCAAAGTAGATACACAATGCCTCCTTTGGTACTTTTTAATATATATCATAAGAAAACAACTAAGCTTTCACTTTAAAAGCTGTAGTAAATTGATGTTTATAGAAACAGAGAAGTTATACCTTGGGAATACAGTTTTCTTGAATTTCTTCTGACCTCAATAACAACTAATTGGTATTTTATATTATTTCTCTAGTCATCAGCAAGCGCCTGACAAGTGCTAGCAAATCAGATGCTGACAACAAAAGAAGCAGTAGGAATGGATCTCTTCTTTTATTGGATTATTCATATCTCAGTTAAGCTTCCTGTAATTAAACAGTAAAGCATTCATCTAGAGGATAAATCATTCCTGCAAAATAGCAAGAGGAGAACAGAAGGAGAGAAAGGAGGGGGAGAAAGCTAGATAAATAGTTTGAATTTTTTTTATTATGCATTAGGTGTTAAAAAGGATTATGGAAATGACATGGAATAGAGATGAATGCTCTCTTCCTGTGTTGATGACTTTCAGGACAGGAATTTCAGCAGTTAATGGAGCTGTTTATCACATTGGAAGGTCACATGAAACATGGCTTTCAGAAGACTTCAGAATAAAGTCTTATATCCTCTATATCCACTCTATATCCTAAAAATAAAAATAAACCCTCAGCTTCATTTATGTTTTTTTAAATTCTAATATTGTCATTTAATGTCAAAGGAGAAATAATCATCATGATCATGGCAGCACTACTGAAATCAGAAAGTCATTCAATATCTGCTAGATTTCTCTACAACTTAATGAGATTTTTATATAAAATAGTCTTGGGGTAAAAATTAGATCAAGTGATTTTTGGGAGGGAGAAGAACATATGTCAAAATAACAGTATATTTCAAATAAGTTTTAAAGATTACTTTTACCCCGTGACAACTAATATCAGTATTATTCCAAAGCATTCACCATAACACTTCTACACACACAAAGATGGACTACTGGGTAACATGTGAGACAGATCCAAGTGGAATTCCTCTGCTGTTGCCATGAGCAGGCACCACACACCTTTGGTAGCATCTCTGTTCTGCACAACTACAATTTCCCTGCTGAGACAAATCTAAAGGTTAGATCTTGTGCCTGTTCTGATTTCAGTACTGAAGCTTCCAACAGGGACAGCCCTGAAGCAGGCAGGCTCTTATTGATAGGGTCACCTGGTCAGGAGTAACAGAAAAAAAACCCATTTCACGCATCACCAAAAGTAACTTTGTGCTGTGAGAATCACCCTATGTCAATACAACAGAGCTCCTAGAAACTTCATGGAATGCTCAAGAGAGATAATAGGATCTTGCAGCAAGTGTACTGAGCTGATTGCCAGCTCCCAAGGTGGAAGACTGTCAATAAAGGAAGTATACCCTTTTATGTTCTCAGCATTTTCTTAATGCTCTGCCAATGCCAATGTCATGGCAAATACCTTGCAGGCAGGCCATGCCGATTAAAAACAAGAAATAATTGCCTTAGGGTTTTGCCTTTCCTTCATCTTACTGATTTATAACTGCAGTGTCTGCAGGGAAATTAAGATTTTCTGCAGTTTTCTCTGGGACTAACAATACCGAGAGAAACTTAGAGTGGGATTTATTGGAAAGAAAATATTTTGACAAACATCCCAGGCTGAACAGTTTCTCTTGGGAAGAAAAAATGTTGCCAGTGAATATCAAACTGTGAGTGCTTGTTCTCTTTCACCGAATCATTCAGTCAGTCTTCTGTCAGAGAATCAAAACTATCCTTTTTTTACTCACTTTTACAGGCATAAACAGTTTTGTTGACAACAAATAGTGCATTTCTAAAATAAGGTTTTTTTGCAGTTAAGGTGGTTTTATTTCTAACAAAATCAACTCAGTTTTGACATGCATTTAAACCTAAGACTTCTTTCCTAAGAATATTTCAATTTGTACTTAAAAAACACCAAAAAATAACTGATTGCTTTGATCTTTTCCTAGAGTGCTTTCTGCTGAATGTACATGAAATTCTGCAGCTCTGTATTTGAAGACCGAAACTTATGGAACTAAAGGATGATAACATTCTGTTGTACCTGAACTAATCCTTTTAACAGGAAGTTACATTTCACGAGCTTGTCCTTGGAGTCTATCTCCTAGGGAATGCTTTTTTAAGTATGTTAAGTAGCACTTGAGATTATCTTCATTTTTGTAACATAACAATGTTTAGCTACATTCTCCATTCTGCAGGGGTTTTCCAAATAGCAGGCAATATCATGGGCTGAGGAGTCAGCACTCTGTTTGACGAGTGTTCATGAATTTAGGGACAATATTTGCCCCAGTGTTACCCTGGCATCAAGCTAGCAAACTACAAATCAGAATCACATGATTCTGGTTGTGTCCACAAGCCTCAGCAAATAACCCTTTTGCCTGCTATAGACAAGTACTGTCATGTTTCAAATGCAGTTCCCTGTTAAAGACCTGATTAACAAAAAAAAAAAAAAAAAAAAAAGAAAAAAAAGAAAAAAAAAAAAAAGAGAAGCAGGCAAAAAGAGAACCATTAATCCCCTGAGCCTTTACTAACTTTTTCACCTCATTTTTTTAGCTGAAATTTTATCACTTTCTGAGTCCTTTAATGATGGGCACTTCTGATGCTGCCTGTGATACTGCTCCACCACTGCCTTGGTGAAAGGTTAAGAGAATGAGACACAGTTAGTCCCACAGGTCAAGAGAGAAGACTTTCACCTTCAAAGCCAGCACACAACATTTACCACTTCCTTTTTGGGCTGATCAGCAATAAAATTTAGTTCTGTTGTCCAGCTGCAAGCTCAAATATATTTTCATAAAGTGTCTTTTCAAAGAAAGATATTTTAATCTTTTTGCTGTAAACAGTCACCGGTCCTCTTTCTGTGTATTCAGCTGTCTTAGTAACGCTCAAGATGGCCTCCATCACATATAATTTCTTTTAATTAATGTTTCTTTATAATATAGCCAACACTTTAAATCTAGCCAACACAGGGAAAAGTAACTTCTCTTGGTTGAAGACATTAGTTTTAGTATTATATTTAAAAGATCATAGAACATCCCAGGAAGTTAGTGGTTTTAACTATTTTTATGTGCTGATTAGAAGTAAAAATTCATCTGCTCTGAAAGCAATCCATTCCTATTTTAATAACATCAGCTTTGTGTGTATCTGCCACATTTTGAAGTAAATATTTTCTAGGGAATTCTGCAATATTTCTAAGTGTAAGATAACAAGTGCAAATCATGTTACACTGCCAGAGAGCTCAGGTGAGTTATTTCAAGACTACATTCCCACCTATGAAAACTGGCCTTTGAACACCAGACTGCTCTGCTGGGGCTATGTCAGTATTGTTGTGACACTTAAATTTTAGCAAAGAAAACACTAGGTAGATGTTACTATGCCTCCTTTGAGGCATAGTAACATCTATCTCCTTTTCCAAAAGGCCCTGTGCCCATGCAAAAAACCAGATACAACATGTGGAATTTTCACAGTGAAAGGACATGAGACTTCCACATTTTCACAGGATTTCCTGTTTTGAGAAGGCTCTATCCCAGAGGAACACCTTCGGAAATTCCATACAAAGTATAGGGGACATGAAGTATCATCTAACATTGAATGACTTGAACACTGTCAAGAAAACATATTAATATATTTCATAATGAAATTCATAAAATGATATAATGATTTGTGTTGAAAGGGGTCCTAAAAATCATCTAGCTCAAATACTCCTGTGATGGGCAGGGATGTGACCCATTAGATCGTGTTGCTCATAGCCCCATCCAGCTTGGCCGTGAACAGTTCCAGGAAGAGGGCACCCACAGCTCCTCTGGGAAACTTCTTCGCATGTCTCACCACCTCACACTAAAGAATTGCCTCCAAAGATCTAATCTAAATCTCTGCTCTTTCAGTTTAAAACCTTCACTCTGCTGTTGTATCACTCCTTTTTTTTAAAAAAAAAATCCTTTTTGGTACTGGAAAGCCTCAGTGAGGTCTCCCTAGAGCCCTCTTTTCTTCAGGCTGAACAATCCCAAATGTCTCAACCTGTTTTTATAGGAGAGGTGCTCCAACCCTTGGATTATCTTTGTGGCCTTCCTCTGAACTCCTTCCAACAGATACATATCCTTCTTGTGTTTGGGATCCCAAAGATGGACATATTACTAGAGAGGCAGAAATTACTCTCTTACCCTGCTGGTCACATTGCTTTTGATGCAGCTCAGGATATGGTTGGTTTTCAGGGGTGTGAGTACAGACTGCTACTGAATTCCCACTGCTTTTAAGAAAACAATATTTCTTTCCTATCAGTTCTATCTCCCTGCTTATATTTTGCACAATAAAACTTTATTTCCTTTTTCATTTTTGATTGGTACTACTTTATGAAGAATTTAAAGGGGAATTCTTTTTCCTTTATTGCACAAGAATGGGTTTCTATGGTGTTACTATATTCTATTGATTGAGCAATTATGTCTTAATCACAGAAAAATTAGGGGAAATCAAAGCCAGTGGATTAAATCATACAAGAAATTATAGATATGGCAATGTTTTAGGGCCAAGTACTGTGCTCCGACTCAACACCTCTGGAAGCCTTCCCAGTCCTTGTTGACCTCAGTTTGATTCACAGCGTAACCGTCTCAGGGTGCATGTCTGACAGCTTTGTGTCTGACACTGAGCCAGATACAAGAACCCTCAGTGCTACAAGAACCCTCAGTGCCTCACAAGAACCCAGAGGTTTTGAGTTCTGATCCTGCGAAAATGCCTTCAGCATTTCCTCTCCATAGTGAAAAATCCAGGGCAGCTGCAGTGACCCGATTCTGCAACCTCTGACTGAAATGAAAGCATAATATGCTGAACTAGACAGGGAGCAATCAGTATTCAGAGGCTTTGTTGTGCCTGAACTGCTGCTGCATCAGGGCCATGACAGATTGTCTTTGCTAACAATGTTTCTTCTCTGTAAATACGTAAAATTTATAAGTCTATTCCACCTCAACAGAGCCCAATTTCTGTCAGAATTATGAGTGTCTCATGAAAACCTAGCACCTTCAGGCTATAATAGCTGGCTGGAAATGACATGATCTGTAGTAGTGTCCACATTTCTCACAGAGAGGCTGAGCAGGGCCAGACTTCCATCTGAAACTCCATTATGTGCACAGTTTAATTTAACAAGTAGCAGTATTTCTGCTGCATGTTTTCTGACCCTCACTGCTATGTTTCCAGGCTGAATTTTTGTTTGTTTCCAAGCTGAATTATTTTATTGATTTTATGTCATTTTGTCTAATGAATTTTCTTTTAAACCCCACTGAATATGATTTATGATCCTTATTCCTCTGCCATAAATTCAGTTGCAAGATGCTTACTCTACCAGTAGATCAATTATTTTAAACATCAGGTGAAGGGGTATTCTAAACAAATTTCTTCATCACACCTTAGAAGTGTCCTCTGCCTTTTCTCCCTCCTGTTGCTGTCTATTCAATACCATTATGTCTTGTGGCACACACACTCCCCTTTGGATCATACTTTTTAGAAATGGATTTTGAGGATAAGATATCTGGGGGACTCCACTAGGCTACTTCTTTTAGCATTTATGCATAGTTGACATAATTTGCTTATATATAGCCCTGATGGTTATAAAAGCCATCTGTGGATGGTTCAAGGCATTAAACTTCAGAAAGAGTTGTCAATCTGGTTTGATTTACCATCAACACACCTAGAAACAAAGGAACAATCAAAACCCTGGCAAAGATATGGTTAGAACTCTCATCTCCCTCATAAACCCATTAAATTCAGGCTACAATGCAGTTTAAATTGTTTCTCTCATCTTAAACTACTGAGACTTTAAATTGTCTTAAAATCAGCGATCAAGTAATTCATCCTTTCATCTGCTCTTCACAATTTTTAGAGCTAAAATGTCAAAACAGTAATCTGTATTGAAGGCAAAAAGATTTTTGTGACTTTAGTCCATGGAAGCTCTCATTTGTGACTTACGTGTTAAAAGCTACAGCTACGAAAATAATCCTGATGTTTCCTGGTGATGACATATGACTACATAAAACAACAAACCTTATGACACACTTAAATTTTATGACACACTAAAACCTTATGACACACTAAGAATCATTTTTCCTCCCCTTTTTATATTATCAATCCCTAAAAAGAAAATATAACAAAAGGCAGAAAAAACTGATACTTTTTCCTTTAGTTTGATCACCAAGTCTAGGCTGATTTTTTGTTCTAAAACCTCTGCTAAGAATAAAATTTTGCATTTAAGTCAGATTACACAATAGAATTAAATAGGTATTTTTGTTATTCAACTTCAATGAGTGTGCATTAAAAGCTTACAGTCAGTAAAAACATTAACCACAAGATTTAATCAATACTTACTTATTTTAATAGTCTAAGTCATAGTGGAGGTAAAAGAGATTTTCAGAATGTATCAGAACAAAGACAGGTAAATTTTGTTTCCCATTAGTTTGATGAAGCAGCGATGTTTAAGGAATATTAGATTAAAAAAGTATGATATTAAATACTTTGCCTGACTTGACAAGACTTGCCTGCAAGATGCTGTCATTATGACTGTCCATTTTCTGTAAATCTTTAACACTGACAATTGCCTCAGTTTATCACTGTTTATACCTGACAACCAAATAAAGATGATGGACTTAGAAGCATGTAAGCAGTAATTTCCATATAACTGCATCCAGCTGGCACAATTTCTGGTTACAAAATTTATATTGTCAATCAGTTTTATATGCTGCATGGCATATGTTCCTGAAGCAGATGCAGATACAGTCATGAATTTGTTTTATTTCTTCAGCTTGTATGTGGATGGATTTCTTGTCCTCTGTTCAATAGCTTTGTTCCAAGTGGTGGTGCAGAGCACAGTGGCTGGAATGTGCCCGTGCACTGGGTACTTGGGTATCTTTCTTTCTGTAACAGGAACAACATAATGCTGCCCTGGGACTCCACAGGAAGGACAACATGATAGGCAACACCAAGGAGCCCACTGGACCCCAGCTTGATATGTCATTTATAAATAATTGAAAACTTTGCTTCCACTTAGCTCTAGAAGAATAAAATATTTTGCATCTGGGTGTAAGTGGTTACTTAGTTCAGATACCTATTTTAGCTGGGTTTTCTGCTTTATGTTGACACACTCTGACAAGCTGAAGAACACACATACCATAGAACACACATACCATATGGTTCATTTTCACAGAAACAGTTTTGCTATTCCTCATATTTTTTCAGGTCTTAACTCTAAAAAAGTTATTTGATTTTGCTTTACTCTATCTGCTGATAGATAACCTCACACTGTTCCCACAAGAAAAAAAAAAAGGAAAAAAAAGAACAAAGAGAAAATTCTGGTGTTTAACTCCAGCATACCTTATAAAGTGAATGATCCATTCACAAGAAGTACCAGTTGTTCACCACCTCCTATGTGCAGTCATGTGTATAGGATAGCTTCACAGCCATCTTGTCAAAAGAAAATTTTCGCTGATACAAAATGATTTCATGGGAGAAGAGATGAAGAAGAAATAAAAATAATTTAAAAAGTACATTCAAGATCCTCCATTCATTGCATTTAGGCAAAATAGCAGGTGGTTCTGATCAGTACATGATCTAATCCTCGTCTCAGCAATGTTGTATCAAACCATAGTCTACAGAGAAAGGAATAAGCTTCACAGACTGTCAATGTAATCTGTGTTTGCTGTGTCCTTAAGGAAAAGAGGGTTTAATGCTAATGTATAACTCAATTAACCCTAGTAGGTGTTAGTAAAACTTTATCTGTGTAATTTTACTGAATTATTTTAGATCTCAAATCCAATAGATTGGATAAACTTCTCATAATCTCCCTGAACTAATTGAAGAGTCTTATGTCTCATTCAAAATCTAGGTACAGAGGACTTGGATTTTGCTCATATCATGTTCCTTTCTGCAATCCACAAAGATAATAGTTAAAAAAATACAATAGCATTGGTTTCATTACATGAGTAATATCTCTAGATGATTAATTATTCTTGAATAATTTATCCATCATTTGCGTCAAATAAAGACATGTCTTCAAAAGTAGGGAAGCAAAGGTCTTTCCCCACATATACCCTTGCCTGCTTTGCATACTTTTTCTTTCTCTGTCCATGGCAGACAGAGGAGTGTGTTTGGTTCTTTTGAAGAACTGATGCACCATTTTTTAAGACAGCTTCCCCTAGAAGCTGTCCAGCCACATTTCACAGAGTAGACAAGAGTGTCTGTCTACTGGGGTGTCTCTTACTCCTACCTCCCCTCACAATTTATATCAGGCTTTACCAAAAGATTTTACCAAAAGATTATACAGAGAAATTTGACTGGGGAGATGCTTGCATGTAACAGCAGAAGTCACTAAAGCTGTGTCCCCAGGAGAGCAAGTCCTACAGACACCACCACTATAGACATCTGTAAAAGATGTATCCTGAAAAGTGCATTAGCCTATCCCTAATTCTGGCCACACACCTGTACCGCCAGGCTCACAAAATGGCTCCAGGAGGATGCCATTCAGCCATGCAACCCTCTCCACAGGCAGACGTCACATTTCTGGCAGGCTGCAGCCTGAGAATCACAGAAACTCCAACACTAAAATTTGGTATCTCATTTGCACAGAGATGCAAGAGCCATTAGAAAGTTATCCATCAATACCTGATATATCAAGAAGAAGTATGAATTGAGTAATCTTACTACATGAGGTAGATCTTCAGCATGATAGGAGGCTGATAGAAGAAGCAAATGCAAAAAAAGAAGCCTGTTATGAGGGCCAAGTATTTTATTTCCAAAATGATAGGGCTGTGAAATCTCTGAGCATTAACAACTACTAAGAGGAAATCCTTTCTCTTCAGAGACGATGTCTTTCTAACCCACAGTAACACAAAAATAAATAAACACTACTCAGCTGATATTTTATAACAGAAGAATTATCACCTCACCTGCAACTACGATTCCCTATAGTATTCCAATACAATCGTTATTACAGATTTGCTACGTGATACATCAGTTTTAAACATTAGTCTGAAAATACCCTTGAAGCAGCCCAATTATATATATCTCTGCTGAGTATAGTATGACCAGACCTGGAGAGACAGCATGCATCATTGCAACACTACGAGCACTTTTAATTCTGTCATGCTGACTTTCCAGCAATGTGTTTAAAAACAGCTGAAAAATTAACTTTTCAGTGACTAGATTGATTGAAATAGAAATTTAATTGTCCCTGGTATTTGTGTGACTAAGAACCTAACCTTGTCAATGGGCTGGTTTTGGTAGCACCAACAAACAAAATACTTTTTCAGCTTTGACAGTTACACCTGAGAGAAAGTATTGAAAACAAACTAGTTAAAAGAACCAAATATATTAGCTTCTGTTTTGAAAAAAGGAAGTATTTGACATTTCTTACACATATGTATTTTCCAGGATGTGCAGTTTATTTGTTTCCAATACTTTTAGGATATTGAAAATACAGTAACTAATTCAGGAATCAAACTAGCATTAAATTTGAATTAAACACACCTGTGCCAACCCCCTGTTGCCTTGTCCCCCACAAAACAATAACTGTTGGTGAACAGCTTTCTGCCCTGACACACATTGCTTAGTTCTGCAGTCCAAGACATATTGGCACTTCAAAAATCTGATTAAGTTAAATTATCAAATTATTAATTCAATTAATTCCATGAAAAAAATTGAAGTCAGTAACAGACTCTTTAAGAATAAAGCTGGAAACGCAACCGGGAGCATCTGTAAAAAGTACTTCAGGAAGATGAACTACACATGTTATGTTCTTTTGCTTTTTCATATTAAAGCAAAAATTCTGTCTTAAAATGTGCTTAATAGTTCATTTAAATTTCAGTTAATAACTTAAGGCCAAGATTATAAAATATAACTTCATTTCTTCCTGACAACAACATGGAGGAAAAGAGGAGTAGGAAGTTTTAGAAAACTTAATAAAGTGAGTTAAAGGCATGGCATTTTATGATCATTGTGTCACACATGACCTGCACAAAGAACAAATGCCAAGCTAGGGACTGTCAATTTAATAAGATTCAAGTATGGTCAATCTCTCTTGTGATTTATAAAATGTTGGAGCAGGCCTGAAAGTATTGAAAATACTTCCACAGCAGAAAGTATCTTTAAGCTAGAAGTAACTTGCTGACTAATGCTCACAGAAAATGAAGCTGAACTCCTAAAGCCCATGGAAGCAGGGCCCTAAAAGAGGGCCTACGTCCTGCTAGATTCACTTCGTCTAGCAGAAAAATGAGTAGAATTTTAATTGAAGGAGATGTGAGGGAGAAGATATTCTTTCCACAGAAGGGATTTAAGAAGACTGGTTTTCATCACAATTTCTGTTCCCACACCCTCCTAGACTGTTTGTGTCCTATTCCAGCTAAATGAGGAATCTCACTGTTAAGGATATCATTGCTTGTTTTTAAAATGAGACAGTTTCAAAATTTATAAGCAAGATTTTAAGGGTTTTTTTTTTGTTTTCTTTTTTTTGTTTTGGTTTGGTTTGGTTTTTTTTTGTTTGTTTGGTTTTTTTTTTATTGCTAGACTAGGCACACAGCAACAATTAACTTGTTTGGACCTCAGAAAAATATAATAAGTATTGCTGTGATTCTTCATAGTGTTGCAGATAATCCCTTTGTCCCTACATGCAAAAGCAATTTTGAGAAGTCTGGAAAGCTGAGTTTGTTTCCTACTACTGCAGGTCAGTTTGGAGATTAGTAGAAATGCAATAAATAATGGATACAACAGGAAAACACCTGAACTTATGTGTCCTTATCACACAAATATCCTGAATTAATCGTTATCTACTGACTTCTATCTAATTTCAATGGAAGAGACTACCTATAATTTAAAAAGAAGACAAATCTCACTGATTGATTTCTTATACTGCCACTCCTTAAGCAAACTGAGAAAGAAAGCAATCCATATTTTCACAAAATCCAACTAACATCTCCAAAACTATCAGTGAAGTATAGACGAATGCACTATTGAAGTTAAACCATATATCCTTTCTAACATATATATCTAAAGCTGAGAGGAAAATGCGAGAGCTAGAAAGGCAGTCTTGACTTACCTTTAGGAATCTACCAGAAGAAGCTCCAAACAGGCAGAAGGCTTATACAGAATGAAAGAAAAATTACAACCAGTAAAGACCCGATAAGGAATGTTTTGAGTTTCACCAGCATTCTGGTGAAAGCATTCCTGTGAAACATCCCTCTTTCTGTTCCCAGCCTTGGTAGATGATTTTATAGAGGTATCAAAGTGCTGGTGCCTGAACAACTTGAAAGTATCTTTAAGAATTGAATTCACTGGTTTTTTGGGGTTTTTTTCCCTTAAAAATAAAAAAGAAGGTCAAGTTATACTGCTGCCATCACAGTTGTCACGTGAGGTTCAGATCTTGTAACAAGAGCTCTTGACCTCTGTAGTTTTTTGGCTCCCCATCAATTACAACATGGTGCAAAATGGAGAGTGAAGACAGGACCCCAGAGAGAATGGTTTTCTCTTCTTTCATTAAGGTCCTAAAAATAGTCTGTGGAGACTTTGCTTTATGCCCCTCAGGTGTCTGTTAAGTAGACTCAAAGTTCCCTGGAGTAATAAACTTTCTAAGACATCATCTCATTTATGTAATAGAAACTTTTAACCTACATTTTCAGCAGTGCTTGTCTAATGGAGAAAAGCACCCAGAGCCATTGCTATTTTAGGTGACATCACCTGAATAAGCTAAGTTAGAAATCGCCAACTCTAGCAGAAAAACAGCAGAGAGTAACAGGAAAACTTTTTAAATCACTGACAGACACACACATGAATTATTTTCAGACAAACACATGAATTATTTTCCCAATGTAAGAAGTGTCTCTACAAAATTTTGCATTCATAATTGCATTTCCTTAGGAGGATAGCTTTAGCCTGGAAAAAAAATTACCTTCTGATCTATAGTATTGATCTAGTATTAAGGATCATGGGACAACATAAACTAAAGCAATGTGAAATGGGGATTATGCATATATACAAAGATGTTTATAGTTTCACTGAGATAAAAAATAAATTAATCAGTGTCTAAAATATATTTATATTTTTGCCAGAGTTATACCATATTTGACACTTAAATTATAAAATCATAACAATTTATTTTTAAAAACTCAAACATGAAACAAAGACCTTAAGTCACAAAACTGCTAATGCTTTATGTCTTTTCATATTCCAAACTTAATCCAAACCTTCCAATGTTATTATTATATAAACCAATCTGCAGAGGGGCTTACTTATCTAGTAAACCCATGAGTGTGGAGTATAAGATAACAATTGATAAAAGGTCAGAATAGCAGTTTGACCATCCTTCTCCATATAAGAACACTGACTCAAGATCACATGTTATTAGTAAAAATTCCAGATTTGGGCCCCAGTTAGTAGTTCTATTTGTAAAGTAATTGCCATTATTTTGCAGTCAGTCACCAAAACCTGTGTTTGTACTATGTTTGGGCAGGCAGCGTCCACCTCCACCAGCAGCACAGCAGCTGCCATGCTGCAAGCACTCCCAGAGGCCAGGTTCCATCACTCAAGGACCTCTATCCACCTCAAATCACAAAAAATGCATGCTGGGCTATCATGATTGGCTTTTCATGCATTGAAAGCTACCTCTTGCTGCCCCTTGGCATTTCAGCCATGCCTCTGACAGATTGCCAATAGTTTTCATGAGAGCACACAGTCATCCAGATCAGTAAAGAGATTACTAATCCTTAAAAGAAAGGAAAAAAACCCAACATGTGGCTTTTCATATTATCAGTTTTCTCTATTTTAATTGAACCATCTCCTCATACACATTTCTAACTATAAATGGAGGTAAGACAAAACCAAAAAAATTCCTTGTAATGGCTCCTGAGTCTCAGTTGGATCTTAATTTTCAACACACTGCTTTTATACAACCACAAAACAACACATGTAACAATAATATGAATTCTAATTAAACCAAATACCCTTTATGCTGTAATGCATGAAGTGAGATTGTTTGGGATTAAAGCAACTTTACTTATAGAATATTAGAACTTAATTGTGTAGGTTTAAGTTTAATTGAAAACTTAGCCTTGGCTTAAAGCTTGGCACAGGTAAACTTCAAATGAACTTTGTCAATATGAATGGCTGGCCAGGGGAGTAAAACAGAGGTTTACATTTCAGATAAGGCTTGAGACCCTGGAGGGCCCAAAGCCTGTCCCAAACTGAAAGATAAGAACAATTAATGGCCTGCCCATGTGAACATGGAGGAGTTAGAGAGGTGAAAACAGCAAGGGGTTAGAAAAACCCTGACCCTTAATCTGTCCCATTGGACCAAGAGGTGTGTGCAGGGTGTGTGTGGAGCACGTGAGAACCAACTGCAGAGACTGCAGGGGTGGAAAGGCCCAGGGATTTCCTTGTTCAGGGTCCTTCTTGGGAGTGACCCACATCAAGCTGAAATAAAGTTGTCTCAGCCTCAAAATTTAGGGCCTGGAACCTTCTTTAACAAATTGCAGTAATTAAGAACAATTGTCCCTATTTGGAATACACAGACAATCCTTTAATACACGGAGAATCATTTGTCAGCATATCTTATATTTGAAAAACCAAAAGAACTAAAGAATACCATTAAAAATTATGAGAAATTTTTAATTTTTCCTAAATGCAAAACTAATTCTGTCTAAAATCAGAAATATATACAAAACAATGAGTATCTATAATGATGTATCTTTTACTGCATATTGTGCCAAGAAAATTATAACATAGACAGAATCAGAGGAATAATCCTCACACATTTTCCACATATAAACATTGACATGCAGATGTACAATGAACTTTTAAAGTGCTTACTTAAGAAAACAAACTGAAGAAGATGAAGACAAATTCCTCCCTTTGCTCTACTGCTCTGAATGCGGACAGAAATTTTGCTGTCAGTGTAGGTGTGTCAGGTCTCTGATCTACAGTGCATTGTATTCCACTTTGTTTTAAGGAAAATATCTCTTTTCCACTTCCATAAGAAAATGTTAAATCAATTTATCTTATTTTCATTATATTTTGTATAGTTGGCCCAAATCAGAATTTTTTTCTTGCTGATGTTTACTTTTTATCAAATTGTATTTGTTTTTCATCAAAATAGCCAAAGGATAATTTTAAATCTGTTACCTAGGGACCCCAGATAAAATAGATTGAGTGGTAAAAAAATGGTGTTTTGCATAAAATTAATCATCTTTAAATTAAAACTAAGCTGTGCCCTATTTATTATCTATGAGGACAGTTCAGGGACACCATTAAAATAACTTTTATATCTAGGACTATGATCATTTAACTATCTGTTCTCTTATTTTTCATATCTAATAAATGCATAGAGTTGGTAGTAAAGAAGTTAGAAAAACATCCCTGCTTTTCTTTCATATATATATAAAAACATATGCACATCAATATCAGCTGGCAGAAAAATTTACATCTCTTAATCTCCAAATTCATCTTGGTTTAAATATGATTACTGTTGAAGGCAGTAGAAGACAAAAGAAAGAAAAAGACAAAGATAAGAAGAAAAAGACAAAGAAAAGATGAAACCCAAACAAAAGATACCAAAGCAAAATCCATGAAAAAAGTTATGATCATGTCTGTCATAATTGACAGTGTTATTTGGGGCAATTTTGCCTTATTGTGAATATTTCCTACTCACCTCCATATGCAGATATGTACAACAACACCCATTATGTAAATTAAATAATACTTGATGCTGAATTTTATTTCTTACTGAGAATATAAAAGAATTTTTATCTCCATACAGTCATCAGCTTGATCTAAATTTACATATTGTTTTCATTTCAAATGGCTTTTCTTTTCTTTTCTTTTCTTTTCTTTTCTTTTCTTTTCTTTTCTTTTCTTTTCTTTTCTTTTCTTTTCTTTTCTTTTCTTTTCTTTTCTTTTCTTTTCTTTTCTTTTCTTTTCTTTTCTTTTCTTTTCTTTTCTTTTCTTTTCTTTTCTTTTCTTTTCTTTTCTTTTCTTTTCTTTTCTTTTCTTTTTCCTCTCCTCTCCTCTCCCTTTATTTTTGTCCTGGTTTCTTTTTCAGTTTCAAGAGGTGTGGTCTACTCTTATGTACAAATATATTGGGTGAGTTTGCAAAATTTGGATGCACATAGTTTTTAACTTTAGAGCTTGGTCCTTGCTGCTGTTACTCATCTCAGAAATGAGGATTTTCATAATTAATTTTGTTAGGCCAAAGATTCTTGTCTCACTTTCTCACAAGCAGCCACAAGTGCAAAAAACCCACACACTATGTTTTGTGGTTGTACATTTTGTGTGATGCAGGAGAAAATGAAACTTGTTCCTTGCTGCTCTCCCATATCACTGCAACAGAGTGGTCAGATTTTGCCCATGCTGTGCAGAAAACACCCACAATATAATTTATTATATCATCTAGATGTCTGGAGCTAGCCATGTGAAGATTTGGTATAATTCTCACACCTAATACCCTGTTTTTCAAAGAGTAACAGATGTACAGGTGTAAAAACAAGAATATCATTGCTTATTCCATTTGAGAGTTTCCTTATTCCAAATGAGGCCTTCTGACTATTTTCTGGCTTTCTGTTCTCTTGCTATTTCATTGGAAAAAGAACTGTTTTCACTGTAAAAATACACATTATTGAAATTGGAAAAATACAAAGGATTGGTAATACTCTAATTTTCCTTAAAATCCAAGGTGTCTTAACACACAGGATATTTTGTTGCTACTAAGCTGTTAGATTTAGGTCAATGTGCTATTCCTTTTGAGATTATATAATCATTCTGACCTGGATTTTGATAATACAGGGATTTTCTAGAGCAGTTCCTGTAGCTGGCAAGCTGCAATGTGTTAGCATGAGCACGTCTCAAAGCTTTGCTTTTAGGTATTAGATGGAGAGCCTGGGGAAGTTATGAGGAAATTATTCGCGACATACTTTCAAACATTATACTGTCATCCTCAACATACATAGCAGTTTAGCCTAGCTGCTTCCAATAGGACTGGGAAGACAAAATGTCTCCAGCAATTACCTATTTGAGTATCTTTTACTATATGCATATACAAATAAGAAGAAACTTAATATAGTAGTAAGGAGAAAATAAGTGTTGTATTATTTTAGATTAGATGCTTAACTGGTGAGGACACCAGTACTATAATACACAGCAGCTATTCTTTTATTTCATAGAGACCTCAAACTGTGTGAAAGTTCCTTCTTAAATAGAACAAATGGTCTTGGGTTTTGACTAGCTCCAATGAGCCAGGAGAGAATCTGCTTTCCTATATTATGGTGTGGAAGTTATAATACACAAAGATTTATGAGCCAAAAAATGAGAATAAGAAGGAAAGGACAAAGTTATTAAGGTTATTTGCTAGATAAGGAAGACTGCATCTGTTTATGCGCCTATGTTTACCAAATGTGAGCTGAATATTAGAGTAAGATCTTGCTCTAATAACATGTTTTTTACAGAACATTGAACACACAACTTAGGAAGAAGGAGAAAAAAAATGGTGCAACATCATGCACTAAGGAAGACAAGAAAAGAAAAACCCCCTTCACATATGTTCACTTTTCTCATTTCACCAGGAGTGGGAAAATGTCACTGAAAATTGATGTTTGATACAGAAAAATATCTGACCCAGCATTAGAAGGCAGGAATGTCAAACCCAGTATTAGAAGACAGGATTGTCAAACCCAGAATTTCACATATATTTGTGGTTCTTTTTGTTAGCTGCAAACCTAAGCTCTTATTAATTCATTGACAAGACTCTTGTCTTCATGAATCCACGAATGGCAGCTGAAAGAAGAAAACCCATCAAATGCCATGAAACTCACAATGAATTTTCCCAGGCTAGCATTACCCTAGGAAGTTCAAAAAAATAGCTGGAAGATTTTACATACTTCAAAGGCTGAAGACTTCCACTAGGACGCCAGGCAAGGGCTAAACGCTGCATTTGTATATATTTCACATACATTTGGTGAAATTATAAAAAGGCACAGCTATTGTTCCTAAGTAGCTGTTGTTCCTAAGTAGCTACTGTTCCTAAGTATTTATGAAACTGTACATAACCAATCTGTGCAATTTTGTTGTCTAAATCAATGTTAAAATTAGATCTCAAGAATCTGTTCCATTTTTAAAACTAAAGACTTTTTCCACTGTAAAGATGGCATTTGCCTAAAACTTCTTCATAGCTAAATTTTCTTTATTCATATTTAACACTAACCACAGCACTTCAGCACTTATTTCCAGTTTGAGAGACGCCAGTATCCCTGCTATCAGACTGTTAGCACAGACAAGTCTAACTGCAGGTATGGAAAATGACCTGATTTCATGCGCAGAAAGCAATCTCTATTTTAACAGTGTGAAATTGTCCTTCTTACATTAGATGCTAAGATTCTTAAAGTGAGTGCAGTGTCTGCTGGGGTATGTTAATGTCCTGTTGCAAAACCCCGGTGACAGCAGGGAGAAAACTGCTTGTTTCAGAGCATTATTGCCAAATGGGCACCAAGCTGTTATATATGGGAGGCAGCTCATAACAGGACAGGACATAGGATATAAGCTGGATTTCTAAAGGGTTAGAGGCTCAAAAATGTGTATTAAATGTACCCTCAACATATCTTTTTTTTACTTGGCACTGCCTTTAAAATGCTCAGGGTGTACTCATGTTGAATCTCCTGGTGCAGATGCCCCAAATACTTGGACAATGTAAAGGAGTAATATATATGTAGACTTAATGCGACGTTCCTTTGCAGAGAAGAATGACAGTTGCCTGGGGACACAATTTTACTTTAAGTGGTATCCATATGCAGTGCATGACTTTGGAGTAAAAAGAGTAGCAGTGAAACAGAAATTGGGTATTTTGTCAAAGAAATACTTTTTAAAATAATTCAGAATATAAAGGGTTTCGATAGCAGTGTTTGGAGGTTTTATCAAATTTTTTTGGAGTTATGGCAAAGGCTATTTATTATAAATTTGTTTTTCATTTTCTTGGACTGTTTGTTGCAAAATAGGAATGAAATACCAAAAAGTCAGGGTATCCCACAGACATAGAGAACAGCGATCCTTTTATTTATTTTCAATATACTCTTGCTCTAGTTATATCCTTCTGAATATAATACAATCAGTCTTACAGTTTAAAGAGTTCTAAAAAATCATTCCCCCTATAACTGCTGCATTTGAAAAGCCATTTCACCATTTCCTTTGCAGAACAAACACTTAGGCAGTGTATTAAGGACTCTAATGTGGTTACAAAGCTTTTTTTTTTTTTTTCCCCAGGGGATCAGGTCAGAAAAATTGTCCTTTAATCAGAGTTTTAAAATCTGCACTGCAGTGGATCATGTCTTCATTTGCTGTATGGCACTCAATTTTAATTCAAATCCATATTGCAGAATATTGCAGGCATGGAATTATATTCAAAACACCGATAACTTCCATAGACATCATTAGCAGTCAAACATGCTTAGAAAGGTTCCTTTTTTTTTATTCAATTCCATGGTTTTACTCTGTGACTAATAAAATTATGCAAAATCACAGTACATCAAAAGATGCAATTACCTTAAATGCAGTATTCTACCATAATACAGAAAAAAAACAACTAGACAATGTTTCACATCAAAGCCACTTAGAAATAAATGTGACATTTTAGGAAAGGAATTTGTAAACTAACAGCTTGGAAGTCACAGAGGAAAATAGCCTTCCCAAATAAAAATCTTTGAAATCTCATATTTTTGGCATCCTAAGAACCTACTACAGCGATAAAAGACATTCTCCTCATATACTTTCCATTTTATATATATTTTTTATAGGCTGGTTTATGTGTTGCTGTACTTTCTACATTTACTGCTTTTGCTTTTTCTTTTGCAGAAAAAATGAGGTATTCACAGGTATAATTCTAGTCTCTCACCTCATTTTTGACAAAATAAAGAGGGCAAGTAGGGCTCTCCCTGTAGACCTTTATTCTCGACAGAAGGGAAAATTTGCACTGATGATATGGCACCTTTTCTTCTCTTGATTGAGTAGATAATACTCAATCTCTCATTTCAGTATGTGATGTAAAATAGTTGTGGAGATACTGTGAATAGAAATACATGAAATGTTTTGTGGGCCTGTGCTGCTGACAACCATGACTTTAAGAAAAAAGCCTAAAAGAATATGGTTTAATGGGGATTAACATCTCTAACATCTAGAAAATTACAGATACACCCAGACACTTGATGTTTATCATAGCTGTCTTCATTACTTTGCCTAAGTGCTATTCCAAACACTCCTGTACTCTCTCTCCACAGCCTGATGATTAAAGATTTTGCCCTAGGCTTACAGGACCCATAGGTATGTACACACTAAATTATTCTTCACTTAATTTTTCTCTTCTTCTTTCCCAGGGAAGCTCTTCACTCTCTTCGTCCTTTTAACCAACTCTGTAACTGGTCCTAAGAGAACAGTTTTTAATGGACCCATGTTCTTTTTTTTTCTTAAAGGTAACAAGTAACTAAAATACCTTATGAAGTGAAGATAATGTTAGTTTTTCTTGAGTGCATTTCTTTGCATTTATGGATCCTGAATGAAATTTGTCCTCTCATTTGCTGTCATGCAGCATAAACCAAATTTTCTTTAGCTCTTCCTGGGAGACTTAAATGCAGTTATTTGGATAATTTTGTACTATGTCCAAAGAACTGGTGCAGAAGGTGTCTAGTTGTGTTTCCATAATCTCAGGTTTCTCTACACAGGCAAAAACCTAGGCCCTGTAAGGTATTGAATTTGATTGAGAAAACACATTATCTTATAAGGGCATGAAAGACCTGAAAATGATATCTCTGAGGAATCTGTAAATCTATGTCTATTCTGTTCTTACTTAACTGAAATTGTGGTGGTTTTGTCTCTTAATTCACATTTTCATTTCAAAGGCATATCTTGTGCCTTTTGTATCATACAACTTATTTTTATATTTTAAATTTTCTTTAAAATGTTATTCATAGTAAATTCCAGTTAGATACATAAAAATTTATAACCACTTGTTAAAAAATATGTTTTGTATTTGTGAGTTGTTACCTTTAGCTTCCAATTGTCTGGATAAAAAGAATTTATAGATGAAGGATTTTCATAAATCTCAAGGAACTTCTATGGAAGTCACTGAAAAATCACTCTTTGTTTCAATTTTACTGCCCAGGCTTTTTCATGTCTTTATTATTCTTCAGCAAATCATGGTATATTTTCCCTTTCTGCAACAAGGAAGAACATTACTCACAAAAAATCAGAGACACAAGCCAAATAAATCAGCAGTCTGGCTGATGTTTCAGGTAAATCACTTCACATGAAGATACTGTTCCTGTTTCTATTAATGTCTTAATAATTTTTCTCCCTAATGTTGCTAGCAGCTTTTCTTTAGAATAAGAATTTTAGTCATAATATCTTCAAGTGCTTTCATACCCAGCTACTTTTCTTCTCCAATTTAGGTGCATTATCAATGCAGTTTTGTCAGAAGCTAGAAGATACATAAACGCTTCAATGCAGCTCTCAGTTCCCATGATTAGGGGGGGGATTGGAGCAAATGATGTCCAGAGATTCCTTCCAACCTCAAACACTCTGTGATTCAAACACATGCATGCGTGTTTTAAGGGGGAAACAAAAAAAAAAACATAGATATAAAGCACTTAAGTTTTATTTGATATCTTCTACACAGACATGAAAAAGATTAACTAATTTACATGAAGCAACTTACAGAACTTTCAAAGCATCCTTCGGAATAATGTCAATAAGTGAAATCCAAGAGAGTTGTCCTAGACAAAATGAAAAACAAACCCATTTTTAATTTTTTTTCACTACTTTTTCAGTAATTAGGGAGCATTTTGTGGGAAGCTCTAACAATTTATCTGAGAAATGATCCTGGTCTCTCTGCAGTGCCTGCATGTTAATGCAGGCAGAATGAGGAACAGCAGAGGCAATTGGAGATCTGTGTCCCACAGCAGGGCTACAGTCTTGATTGGATCACAGAAACTCTGTGGGAAAACTCACACGGCTGGAGTGCTGTGATGGATTCACACAGGCCCTCTGCAAAGGACAGGCTGGCACTGAGAGAAGGAACTCCCTTGAATGGGAAAGAGCAGCAGGAACACACAGAGCTCTGCCTAGGATGGGTGGTCAGCTGGCTGGGAGTTTAGGGGTCAGAATTAGAGGGCAAACTAGTGTGGGCAGCATTGTGGTGAATGTCTGCTACAAACCCTCTTATCAGCAAGAAGTAGATAAGGCTTCTTCAGCCAGCTGAAGAAGGCTCACACTTGGAGGCCCTGGTGCTCATGGGGGGCTGGCAACACCCAGATGATCTGGTGCAGGAACAACACAGCAGAACACAAGCAGTCATAGAGATATCTGAAGTTAATGGACTTCCTAAGACAGGTGACTGAGGAGTGGAGGATGAGGTAAGGTGCTCTGTTGGATCTGGTTCTTACAAACAAGGACAATGGGGACATAAGGACGGTATGGACTGGAGCAGCCAAGACAGCCAGGAGTTCAGGACACCTCAGAGGAGGAAACATTGCAAATATCAAGATCACTATAAAAGAACAATTTTGGACCTGTTCAGGGACTGGCTTGGAAGAATCCCATGGGAGCTGGTCATAGAAAACAGAGGAGTCAGAAGAACTAGTTGACTTTCAAGGACATTATCCAGGCTCAAGAAATCAGTCAAGAGTGACAAAATGGATGAATTTCTGACTTGAATCAAACAAAACAAGGAAGAATATTGGAGCTAGAAGCAGGGACAGGTGACTCAGAAGATTTATCTAGACATTCTCTAAGAGTATAGGGATAGTGCCAGAAAAACCAGAACTAAAGCCACTTGCACTGATTCTACTTAAAGCAGAGAGTTAGACTAAATGATCTCCAAAGATTCCCTCCATCTTCAACCACACTGTTACTTCAATGATGGCTGTTTTCAAGCAGTCACTTTTAAATCGTCATTTTCACTTCATTTGAGTATTTTGAATAAGAGCAATGTCAAGAGCTATTCCTCAAGTACAGCATATAATGCAAGAAATTTTAATAAAGAGAAAGACAATACACAAAGCAGCCCCTTGACAGAAGAAGAAAACACATATGTCAGAACGCATTATAGTCTTATAACAAAGACTGAACAACAGAACATAACTTTATGCAATATTAAACATAAACTGAAAAGAAACAGGTCATTAGAGACAGTTTTCTATATTTTAAGTAAATCACAATGCATGTCTTCAGTCCTGGGGGTCTGATGCTGTTCCAGTTTTTGCTTGTTATAGGTGTAAACACCACTGTGACATCATGATTAAGACCATAATTACATTGGTCCTGTTCGTCTTTTACGCTATGTATGATTCTGTGACAGTAGCAGTTATTGCTCTTTGTTACACTGTAAAATGCATTGACATAAGGCCAATAGCCTGCTGAAGAGTAGCTCTTCTAAAAATAAATGAAAAATATGCATTTATTGTTCTTTTGGGCAGATCATTATATTGCACTAAAGAGATCACAGCAACCAAGACTTGAGTTATAATTTCATTCTAGTTCTGCGTTTTCATTTATTTTCTCGTGTCTAAATGCCTTCATGAATACTTGTCTTTGGTACCAACATTTCCTATACTTCCATGTCTGTTTAAAACATGAATGTTCTTCTACAGTATGAGCAAACATAGTTGCTTTCTAAGTATCTAACAGTGAAAATATTTCTCTCCTGTATATTCCAAACAGAAATGCCATGTTCAGACAAACCCATAACTCAGAATCTAAAAAACACCACGAAAATGAAAGTTACTTATTTCACAGAGACAACTCACTAAGGATATAGTACTTTCAGAGCAATAATTGTTTAAATTACCTACTTCACCATTGACAAAATTTTTCTTCTGTGATTCAAGCCATTTTCAGGTCCAATGCTTAGTGTTTGGGGAAGCAGGATGTGATCAGCCTCATGGAGCAAAGCAAACCTAGCAAAATACATGTGAAAATCTATAGTTTTATTGGAAGTGGAAAGACGTAAGTCTACCAAGGACTGGGAGTCTCTAGCTTTTATAAATTCTTCCAGTAGAACTATGAAATCAACAAACCATCGGCAAACAGGAGGATTATTGAAAAAAAGCCCCACAAATTAATTTCAAAACAGGCCATAGCAAAATAACTTCCTCACAAATTGTTTTTATCCCTCTCTGCTTAATTTTAAAACCCTCAGAAATGCAGAGCCAAAGAGAAAGGATTCAAACATTGCTAGTCTGCAGCAATGCAAATCAGTAGCTTCCACTACAGTTTTCAGGAAAGTTGTTTTGGACAAGTAGAGTGATGAGGTAGGTAAAACAAATTAATTACTATGAGGTCAGGTACTGGCTTCCAAAGCATTGTAGGGAAAGAAAATCCTCCACAGTCCCAATGCAAAACAATGGAATAATATCCAGGGAAGGAACAGTAAGACCAGTAATTTGTAGCTGTCTTCTATAGCCTCAGAACTAAGCTGGGTGAGCTACAGAGGAGGGACATTTGTAGATATCATTTTCTGAGCAGGTGTAATCCAAAAGTTTGAAATTAAGTTCTAAAAGGAAAGAGAGAGGTGGGTATTTTCTTCCTCTCTTGAGCTAGATGGGTTCAGCCAAGACTTTCATATGCAGTAGGACTCTTCCCTTATATAGTGTCTGGTGAATGTACAAGACTGTTCTGAAGAAATGTCAAAATGGGATTTATGATTTTTAATGATTCAACTTCCTTGCTTGGCCTTCCTTGCTGATTTTTAGTTTATTTTTAATAGTTCAGTTCATACCTCCCAGGTACATGAGATGTTCTCAGATATGCTTTCTGACACACATATGGGAAACCTGTGTAATTATCTGTCATGCAGAATTAGCAACCACAATCTGAAAGGTTAGGTTTGTTTCTTAAGAGTTTGTTTATAGCATAATACCAATGTGACATCAAGGGAAGGAAATTACTGGCTACAAAGAAAAACAAGGCCAAACAATTGATTATCCAACTCACTGGGTTTTAGGGGAGTCTGTGGAATTTCTGAAAATATTTTGTTAGTAAAGAAAAAGAAATTAAATGCCTTTTTTAAACATTTTGGAAGTGATTTTGATTAAGAGTACACCACATAATGCTTGGCTCTTTGCACTAACAGTTTTTCAGCCAGCCTCTCTTGTTTGATGAAGGACTTCAAAATCTGGCTGAGAGCAATTCAAAGGAATAATTATCTAACTTCATCAGTTAAATCTCACCACTGCTATTCTCAGCAAATTTGACAAGCAGAGAAAGCAAGGGGTGCTGCACCGAATTTCCAGTTAAAGCCTATGTTTACTTTTGGAGCAGATATTTTCAGCACATTTGGTTTAACTCATTGTCCCAGACCCAAAACACAGGCGGACAACAATAAGTGGACTAAAAGCTAACAAAAAGAAATACCAAGATGATGTAAGACATTTTTCAAAGCAAACATAAGTATTCAATCATTATGCAGGGTTCAGTTTTGTATTTTAAGTCTTCTGCCATATATGAGGTTGTAAAACCAAAACTCGTTCAGATTCTAATTTACATATTTCAGAATATTTTAAGGCAATAATCCAAGGAGAGTCATGCTGAACTCAAATATGTCAGTGTGCAAACCTTAAGGCAAATTTCATATCTACAGCTGAGTCACTAAGGCAGTTCAGCCACTCAGTGAAGCTAAATATAATAACTTACAGGTACATGTAATTGGCTGTCTGTATTTATCACTCTTTTGCTTGTCACTGCATTTGAATATGCTCAGGGTTGATTTAATAAAATCTCCTTTGGCAGAATTTCACTTGTCTCTTTGTTTTGCTTTCCTGTAAAAAGGATCTTCGTAAACATGAAAAACTCAGATTACAACTAGTATTAAATGAAGTATAGACACAAAATGGTTGTTTGGGGATTTTCAAGTCTCTGCACTATTTGTTTGCTTTATTCTACAGGGGTCTCAGAGGATAAGAAACTGATCATTATGACCTGAACTGAGTTTCTGTATGCCTTCTCATACATTTGAAGCACTAACTTTCTAGTTTGTTTTTTTACTGCCTTGGTAGAAGTTGGCAATGAAAACAAATATGTACCATTTAAGGCTGTCTTTCCCATAAATAGACAGTTTTGATGTCAATAACCTGCTAAAATCTGCCATCAGTGCCATAATTACAATGGCATTAAAAGTGCTGCTCTTCAATGTACTCCTGTCTGACACATCTGTTACCAGTACTACCAGTGCTCCCTTCCACTGCCCAGTTATCTCCTAAGTGGCAAGGTAAATCTTGCCATATTAACTGGTTGTTGATGCAGAGCCCAGGAAAAAGAGGTACTCTTTTTCACCATTAGAATGTTCACAAGTGTGGAGATTTAGTGCAACTACAGCCAGCCTGCCATCACAGGAATGGCTATGCTGCATTGCTCCACTCCATCCTCTCTTTCTCAGCCAACAGCCATTCAGAAGCAAACTCAGATACAATTAAAGTCTCCCAAATGACCAATTCCAGAGATGTCCCCCATCACTTGTGCTGTTCTGGCAGTGCTCTGTTGGTTTGAAAAATGGGGCAGACAAAGGAATGGCAATGAAATATTGGTCTACTATGACAGTTTTATTGCAGGGAGGAAAGCTTCCTTTAGAATTTGGGTTTGCAAGGAGCTGTTTTGAATTGCCATGGACACCAAATATCAGACCTGTATGCAGTCAAGTGGTCTGAAGGTGAACTCCTTCCCAGCAGGTCAGCTACTTCCTCAGTTGTAAGAGATGGCGAAGGGAAAGTAATGAGGCCCTAAGAGCATTTCACGTCATGATGAGCATGTCTCAGAAAGCAGACACAGCTGTAACAGGGTGGTGTAAATACAAAAAAAACCCCAAACCTCCCAGCAAAAATGAAATAAATAATCAAAAATGAATTCCCTCCCACTCCTTTTTTTGTACCTGCATTCTCCTAGGCTTCAGGTTGTTCTGTGGCAACTTCCAAAGAAACTCAAAACACAAGGACTAAAAAAGTGGTTTGTTTACTCCTATGCTGTATAGCAGGGAGGTGGATGCTTCAGTTCCTTGATGAAGAAGCATTTGTTAAACCCAAGAAAAAATAATGCAGTGATATATCCAAAAAATCACATGAGTCTGTCAACTGCAACATGGCCTGAGGGGGAGTATATCCTGGACTTCATCAGTCAGCTTTATAAGGGCAAGGCAGGACATCAAAACTTTCACTACATGGAAGTTAAGGGACAACAGCACCATATCCTCATCTCTGCACATCCTTGGTTGTGAACAAGAAATACAGAGTCTTTTCTTTCTCACCAGTTTTTAGTAGGAAGGCTAAAATACATTTGTTGTTCCATTTTACCCTGCTGGATGCCCCAAAAGGCATAACCTCCCTGCTGCAAAGCTCATGACTTTATATGGCCAGCTGTGAATACAAAATCTACCATCCTCCTTCTTGCTAATGTTGCTCAGCACTGCAGTAGTTCTTTCCATTTCAAGGAGAAAAGAAGACTTTACCTCATTAACATTGGGCTAATTACTCCAAACAACCTTAGCAGTCTTCACAAAGAAAGGAAGCTCTTGCCATTTACAAAATAGATAGATTGAACTGATAACAAAGTGAATCAATCAACACATGAAAAGCATGCAGAAGTAAAAGGCACACATCTAACAGATTTAAAAGCCCCTTTATAAACAAGAAGGACCTTAATTATCTTCAGCTTACTGGAATACCAATTGTTACTAAAACCACGTTGTTTCTGAAAGATTCATATTATTTCTCCAGTATGTGGAGAAGTAGCTATTTGAAAAGCAATTAACTAATACAATTTTTTAAAATATGCAATTCAAAGCAATTAAGACCCTATCTTCTTTTATATCAGGTGGGGAAAACAGGATAAGTACTTTTGCTGCCTATTCAAACTGAACTGCAGATGTGTCAAAAATTTCTGAGAACGATGGTACATTGCAGCAGAGCTGAAACTTCTTACAAAAAAACAGGAAAATGAAAAATTTTAAAGGAAATAATATCATTTTATATGTCAGAAAAGTGTTACTAGGTTATTCTTTACCCCACAGTCCAGCAACATCTTTAAAGTGGTAACTTAACATAGATTGGCCTAACGTGCTCTCTAACTCAGCTGGTACTGAGTGCCTAAAGCAGCTGGTGCAAGAGGTTAAGTGCTGAGGCTTTCACTGAAAGTTATCTCAGCCTAACAGCACTGGATTTGCCCATGGGAAAATAAGGGAAACACAGCACAGAACCTTCTAAGAATCAGGGTGCCCACCCATCCAAGTACTGGAGTTGTAAACCTGGAGTAATCAGTTTTCTTTTCAGAACAGATGAACCCACCAAAGGGGGGAAACAGGTTTCTAGGACAGCAATAGGTGGCTCACTCCAACACTTGCATTCCAGCTTGCTAAATATTTTGCTTATATTTATTGTATAAATTTTTCGAATTTTTGCCTTTTTCTATTTTTGCACATGCAGATTTCTCCTATCATCTACTGCTTTTTTAAGTGGAAAAGGTGAAAGGATATGCTGTAAGAATTACTGAAAATGCATGGAGAAATGTAGTGGAAAAGGTCACGTAACAATGGCAGAAAGATAGCATTTCAAAGTGTCATGGTTTGATGCTGGCGCAGTGCCAGTGCCCCCATGAGAATACAATCTCCATGGTGTCTGCTGTGAGATGTGGCCAGGAATAGAGCAAAGCAGGGTCCCACTTGGAAATAAAGAAGAGAAAACTTTATTAACCTACAACTACATGTAAAAAGAAACACACAGAAAGAATGAAAACCTTCCAAAAACATTTCCTCCTCCCCCCACCAAATTTCCAATACATCCATCCCTCAGATCACCAACTCTCAGTCCATCACCACTGTTTAGATAATCAATTCTCAGTTCGTCAAGGAGTGAGGAGTCCCTCTTGTGCCATAGGCTTCCCCTGGAAACACAGTTGAGACCTCATGTGTTTCCATGTCACACGTGGCACCGCCCAGAGATCATTTGCCTTCATGACATCTTCCTTCCATGCTCAGTGCTCTCACCACTGTGCATGGACCAGAGCTGTTTCTAGGGTTTTCCTTTTAAGGGTGCTTTTTCCAGTTCCAAAAAGAGCACAGTCTCTCACTTTCGGGACACCAGTCCCCCACCAAATTTCACCCCCTGGGGCTGAGGGGTCTCAGGAACAGAGATCTTCTCCTCCACTGAAGATCGAGGGTACCAACCACCCTCTGCACCTGGCCGTCTCTGTTCACACACTCCTTCACATAACATCACTGCACTCTCTTGGCTCCAAGCCATTGCCTCCCCCTACATGCAGTCTCTGTGTCACAGGAAAAATGGTTCTGTGGCTATAAACCATGGCTATACAAGAAAAGCCCAGCAAAAGGCCACTCCATCACCTCCGCCCATCTAAGATTCTTCTCCACTTCTCCCGCAGCCCATTTCCTCTTATCTCTATCTCTCTTCTCATTCAGCTCCAGGAGGATCAGCATTTGTAAGGTTCCGTCATCCAAGAAAAGGGTTAAAAGTCTCAAGCTCTGCCTGTCCAGAACTCTCACGGCTGCTCTGCTGGGCACCTTCTCGCCGCACTCCCACCCAGCCACCAGCAGCTGGGCAGGGGAGGTCTGAAACTTTCTCTGAACAGAACCAAGAGAAAGTTTTCCTGGGAGGTCTCTGCTTTTAACCCCCTGTGTTCTCAGCGGCGTATCCATGTCCTCAGTGGCCACACCAGGTGCCAATATTCAAATCTGAGCACCTACTGGTTTGACCACAGCATCCCAAAAAGCTCACTTCCTCTCAAACCACAACACTAAGTAAGGCAGAATTGCTGAATCAATTGTGTTGCCAGCTTCAATTCTCATGGTTCATAATTTCCAAGAGATTGATTTAGCAGCATTTCCAGTATTTGGAAATATAATGACTCAATGTTACATTTCTTATGTTGCCCTTAGGCCACTGAACAGCATGCAAAATGCTCCCTGGGTACTCCTGGCTGACCATCAGATTGAGGTCCTGCACAAATGTGTCCTGATGTGTTTCTCTTGGAAGGATAACCATGTAGCTTCAGGCACCAGAGCTGCCAGAGAGACTGAGACCTTGAATTATCAATGACTTTCCTCTCTCTCTTTCCCCTCCTCGGTTGTCCATTCTTCAGGAGCTGCTCAGCTGACCTGACAAGGTATTTCCCTTAATTCCTAGGGAAAGAGGATCTGTTTTATTTCCGTATGAATCTGCCAGTCTCAATTCATCTGCTTAGTATAGCGCAAGTAAACTGGTGCTCTTGCTTCAAAGAAAGACATTAAGCTCCCTTAAGTAACATATTTCTCCAGAAGGGGACAAAAGTGAAGTAGAGAAAAAGCCCTCTACCCTGTCCTTCTCTGGCAGAAGGCTTGGCTGGAGACATGGAGGGATCATGTTAGGTTTGAGGCAGGGGCTAGATCTGCATAAACACTTTTCTGATTCATTTGATCCTGAGCTGGGCCAAAGCACTCAAGTCTCCTCTTCACATGGGACTACACCTAGACCTGAAGAGGATGGTTCCAGATCTACTGGCAGATAAAAGTTATCTCAACACATCAAAGGTATTGAAAAGTTACTGAAAAGAACCACTTCTCATAAACCAGATGTTATGACCTGTAAACATATTAAAGAAATTTTTTTGAAGTTTTCTACCTTCTTCACTGCCTCATTCAGGGCCAACATGCAATAAATATTGTCCGTATGGATTCCAGACTTGTATGTCAGACATTAAAAACTTGTATTTCAGATGTGGAATTTACATATATAATACATAATATTATATGTAATATAATACATAAATAGAATATATTTATTCTTACTTTCAAATATGTGGGGAGGGTATAGAAGGAAAATGTAGAAAATGGTGGGGAACACAGATTTGGAGAAAGATAGATTGCAATGGGGATTATTTTAGGGAAAATCTTATACTAGAAAACCTTTATTTCAGTTGATGCGTATACTATGAACCATACAATCAGTAATTTTGAGGAAAATTACTCTGGCAAAAATAGCCATCATGCCTTTGAAACATGAAGAGTTTTGGATAAGCTGACATCTGCTGTAATTAAAAATAAAAAAGTGAGGTTAGCTGACAGGGATGGAAGAGAATGAGTATTTGGAATGAGCAAAGAGAAATACTTTTTTTCCTTTTTTTTTTTTTTAATACAAACACTCTCAGTATTTACCTACTGTAAATAGTTATTCCTTATTTCAGGAGATTATGATATCACCACTCTTTCAGGATAATTTACCAAATGTTCTTACTAAAAAAGTCAAAAAGCCATGGAAATTGCTTTTTAGAATATCCAAAGACACTACAACAACATATGAAAAATAACATTTTGTCAATTGGTGGTGAGGACTGACCTGTTAACATGAATAATAAGGGATAATTCTGACACACATGTTGTAACCCCACTTTTGTTCCACAGTCTCCATAAGTATTCTCATCAGGTTTGGTTTTTCATATGGACACAGTTTTTTTTGAAACGCCACCAGACTTTCAGATGTTGATATTTAAGGATCTTTTTCTCCAAGTTCAAAAATGGTCCATCACATCAAATAGGAAATTAAGCAAAGGTGGCAAGAGGTCTACATGGATGAGTGAAGAGCTTGTGATTGAACTTGGACATAAAAATATTGTACAATAGGTGGAAGCACCAACAGGAGGAGTATAGAGCTGCTGTCATGTCTGGTAGAGATGAGGGTAGGGAAGTCAAGGTCAAGATGAAAGAAGCATAGGATGCAAAGGGAAAGAAAATGTTATTCACAGGTACATAAACAGCAAAAGGAAGACTAGGGAAAACATGGACCTGCTGCTAAATGGGGCAGGGGAGCTGGTGATGAAGAACACAAAATAGGCCAGCATATTCATCTTCTCTCACTTGGTCTTTATCAGTAAGAAAAACCTTCAGTAATTCCAGGCCCCTCAGATCACAGGCAAAGTCTGAAGCAAGGAAAACTTATCCTTTGCAAAAGAAGACTAAATTGGAGAGAGCTTAAAAAACACTGGGCATATGTATGTCCATGGGGCCTGAGGAAGCTTTCTGATTTCAGTGCAAGACCATTCTTGATAGTATTTAAATAATCATGGTGACTGATTTTAAGCAGGTGGTTGGGGTGCAGCTGCAATGGGAGATGCAGGTTAAACTCTGGGTGGGAGCCTGAGGCAAAAGGTCAGGAACTGTTGACCCTTGGCACAGCAAAGGGCACAAGGACTGGACACAGGCACTGCAGGAGCCCAGGAATCCCAGACATTCATATTTTCAGACTATAAGGATATAAAAGCTCAGGATTTCTTTGTTCAGGATCCCTCCTCAGAGGGCAGCTCAAGCTGCTATTCTGTTATTTAGTTACTGCACCAATTTAATTTTTTTAAGAACTGGGACATCAGAGATTCTGCCGTGGGAAACATGGGGTCAAGCCAGTAAGGAAACCCGATCTGTGTGAGTGTGGGGTGTGTGCAAAGAGGCTTCAGCATAGCTCAGGTGGTGCAAGTATGGAAGTGGCTCCTGGCTGGTTGAACAGGGAAGTTTCCTTAACACTGGTATTGGTCATCAAGGCTGGATGAAGCAAATGTCAC